>NC_080840.1:60096526-60402860 GCF_030435755.1 Ochotona princeps
GTTTGTGAACAATGAAACTTCCAAGGAACCCTGAGGAAAGCAGTAATCGGGAAATTAAAAAGCAGATAAAATATTTCATAGCTAAAGAGCTACAAAAGTTCAGTTTTAATATCTTCAAATTGGAAGATTTTGAAAAGAAAAGACAGATCTACATTTTAAAGCAGAGTTCAAATTCCAGACTAAGAGCTGTTCAGCATTAAGGCAGAGCTTACCTAGCCACATAGAAGCCCAAGCCAGTCTTATAGGATCACAGTGGTTTCATAACAATTTAGTAGCCCAGCGAAGAATTCAATTCTTTTCTAATGAAAATTAACACAATTCTGTTATCTGTGATGTAACATTGACAACTTTGGTAAACAATATTGTGGTCCTATCATCCATTTGGGAAAACAGGATCAAGCTCCAGGATCCTAGCCTCAGCCTGTCTGAGCTCTGGTTGTTGCAGACATTTGGAGACAAGCTCAGTGGATGAATGTTTCCTCGCTCTTTGTCTCTGTCTCTCTGCTTGATACCCTTTGAATATTTTTGCTTGTTTGCTCATTTTTATTTTACTGGACCCTCTTTAGTCTGTGCGTGTTATCTGCTGCCTGAGTGCAGCAAGTCAGAGACCCTCCTCGCTGTGCAGGGATGCAGTGAGTCTCCTTGTGAATTACCAGCCTTTCAGACTACAGACATGTATACCAGAAAATGCCAGCAAACAATCAGAAGTAGAAGACATGCAATTTGACAGCCATAAAAAGTCCACAGACTTGAAAGATTATGGGAAAAGTAGAAAAATAAGGAAGACCTCAGAAGAGGGGGACAGTGCTTCCCTCAAAAATGAATAAAGGATCACCTTAATCCGAGAGCTGCAAGATGAAGATATTGAGGAGCTCCCAGACAGCGAATACAGGAAAGAAAATGAAAGATTTTAACAAAAATGTTGGGAAGTACTTAAGGAATTCAGGAATACCATCATCACAGAGATAAAACAGGTCCAAACTGAAATACTAGGGCTAAAGAACATAGTAGAAAGTTGAAACAGCAGAATGAATGCTGCAGAAGAAAAATATCAGAGATGGAAGATAACCAAGTGGAGAGCACACGACTAATCAGGCATCTGGAAGAAAATCTGAATAAAGCAAAAAAAAAAAAAATCTATCCAAGAAATGAATGATAACAACAAAAAATTAAATATTAGACTCATAGGAATTTCTAAAAGACTGGAAAAAGAGACAGGATTGCAGGAGGTATTCAATGAAATTATAAAAGAGAACTTCCCAAATACTGGGAACATAAGGGAAAGCCAAATAAAGAAAGGGCAGAGAAGAAGAAATAGTTTAGATAAAAAAAGATCCTCCCTCAGACACATTGTGATCAAGTTTCTGTAAACTGAACATTAAGAATATTGAACCAGGGTGGGGGAAAAAATAAAAAAAAAAGAATGAAAGAAAAAAAAAGAATATTGAACCAAGCACACACAAAAAAGAGCAAATAACATTCAGAGGAAAACCAATCAGAATCACTGCCAACTTCTTAGAAGAAATCCTTCAAGTAAGAAGAGAATGGAGTAGAATTTTCCAGATTCTAAAACAGAAAAATTGTCAACCTACGATAATATACCCAGCAAAGCTCTCATTTGTATTTGAAAATGAAATAAAATATTTCATGGTAAAGAGAAGTTGGAAGAAGTACTAAGCCAGATGAAACAGCACTGCTCAGGATCATGCTGAAGTCAGAAAGAAAGGAACTTAATCACAATCAATGTTAACAAAGGTGAAGATCTTCTTAATAAAGCCCACAAAAGAAACCAAATTCAAAAAAAGACGACAACACACACAAGGACTATTAACATTAACATTCTATCCTGTGGACACAGAATATCCGAGGCAGAGATCAAATCAGTAAGTAAAGCCCTCTCAACAAAGAAAAGCCTGGGTCCAGATAGTTGCAGTGCTGAATTCTCCAAAGCTTTCTAAACAGAGCTGATCCCAATCCTCTATAAACTCTTCAAAATAATACAAGGGGAGGCAATTCTTCCAAACTCATTTTATGAGGTGAATATCATCTTAGTACAAAAACTAGACAGAGAATCAACAGAGAAAGAAAACTATAGGACAATATCCATGATGACTATAGATGCTAAGATATTCAACAAAATACTATCCAACAGAATAAGAAATACATCAGCCAGCTTATTCAGTTGGGATTCATTCCAGGCATGCAAGGATGGTTCAGCATTTATAAATCTACGAATGTGACACATCACACAAGAAAACAGAAAAAACAAGAATTGTATGATGCAGAAAAAGCTTTTGATAAAATCCAACACCACTTCATGCTAAAAACTCTAAATAAGGTTGGCACAGGAGGAACAATCCACAACATGATCAAAGCAATATATTAAAAACACAATGCCAGCATCATACTGAATGGAGAAAGATTGGAAGCCTTCCCACTGAGATCTGGAGCCAGACAAGGATGTGCACTTTTCCCACTGCTAT
Organism: Ochotona princeps; assembly: GCF_030435755.1. NCBI lineage: Eukaryota > Metazoa > Chordata > Mammalia > Lagomorpha > Ochotonidae > Ochotona > Ochotona princeps. Next base: position 60,099,010 of record NC_080840.1, read on the forward strand.
TTAACATAATACCAGAAGTACTCATGAATGCTATTAGATGAGAAAAGAAAATCAAAAGAATTCAGATTGGAAACTAGGAAATGAAGCAATCTCTGTTTGCAGATGACATGATTTTATACATAGGAGAACCATGATACTCAATAGACTGCTAGAACTTCGACAATTGTTTGGTAAAGTGGCAGGGTACAAAACCAATGAGCAGAAAGCAATAGCAACAGTGTATTCAAACAACCCCAAGGTGGAAAGAGAACTGACCAGCATGGTATCCTTCAAAATAACAGAAAAGAAAATGACATACCTGGGAATAAACCTAACAAAATATGTGGAAGGTCTCTATGAGGAAAACTATAAAACATTAAGAGAAGAAATATAAGACTTCAAAAAGTGGAGAAACATACCATGTTCCTGGATGGGTAGTCAATATCATCACAATGTCAATATTACCTAAAGCAATATATACATTCAATGTAATTCCAACAAAAATGCGAAGAGAATTCTTCACAGAGTTGAAAAAATGATGCAAAGGTTCATCTGGAAACACAAACAGACATGAATAGCCAGAACCATTATGAAGAATAAGAACCTAGAGGGAGGGATCATAGTCCAAGACCTTCCGACATATTATAGGGTGGAAGTTATCAAAACAGCCTGGTATTGGTACAGAAACAGAGCAGAAGACCAATGGAGTAGAATAGAAACACCACCATCTAATGTTAGACAAGAAAACAGAGAATAGTCGAGGGAAAAAGGAAGGTCCCCTCAATATATGCTGTTGGGACAGCTAGTTAACTACCTGCAGAAATAAGAAGGAAAGACCTTGACTATTCACCATACACAAAGATCAAATCTAAATAAGGTGGGCATGGACTTCCTAGAAAAGTTATCAAAAGCAAAGGAAGCCAAGACCAAAATAAACAAATGGGATTGTATTAAGCTAAGAAGCTTCTGCACAACAAAAGAAAATGATCAACAAATGAAAAAAGCAACCACCAGAATGAGAGGATCTTTTGAAAAATTGTTTTTTTAATAATCTTAATTGATCAGGGTACAAAGGGTCAAGGGCTACAGGGTGAAAGTGGGTAATACCATTGTTTCCACACTAATGTTATCATTTTTCCCTGCATCTGGGGTTAGGCGAGTAACAAAGGAACAAGCCCCACCCAACCTCCCACCCATTCCAGATCCCCAACAGGAGGCACACTCTGAGGGTCCTGCTCAAACAGTTTTGATAGTTCATCAGTTCTGAAATGCTGCCAATCTCTCAGTTCCAATCGCAATGAAACCTATTCAGAGTCCACTGGCTGACAGTCTCTTCATGGTTGGGGTTCTAAGATCAGCAGTTCCGTTGGAGGGATCTCCAAAGAAACTTCATCTGAGATGATCCCAGACCTGATTCTTGCGTGAGTCTGCTAGTACAGACTCCAACACCGTCCGTCACACCAATCAGCGTATGCACATGCTGGTCATTGGGATTGCTGGGTTCGTTCTGTTTCCAGCCCTGTCTTCCTGGTGAACCAACGGGTGTTGTAGTCCAGCTCGATCCTATCCACTTCATACTCGGTCCTCACACAAACCAGTGGGAGCTGAAGCCTAGTTGGGGTGACTCCCCATAACCCCCACCAGTTCTGCCCCCTACCCTGGTTCCCATGCTTGCCAGTATGTACCGCAGGCTTGTTCAGTCTGTCCCACACTCCATTTAGCTCTCACACGTGTCAATAGGCATTGAAGTCCAGCTCAACCCAACTAACCTACTATCGAGCCCATACACCTACTGGCAGGTGCCCTTCTGTACAGCCACCACTGCCCCTGTCCTGGTTTTCCTGCTGTCCAGTGAGAGTGGTAACCCCGAGGGTGGTGCACACTATTTTCCTTCTAGGCCGCTCCCACTCCCAGATTATGCACTCTCCAGGTGGTTCTGGCATTTAACTTGAGAGAATTAGCTCCCAGTGCCAGCCTCTGCCAGCTAGTACTGTGGCTAAGCCCAACTAACCCTCACCCACTCTAGTTTTTGCTTGCACCAGTCGGAACAGTCAGCCCACCGTGGCCCTTCCCTTATCTAGCTCACATGAGGCTCACAGGTATAACAGCCCTGCCTAGTCTGATCTGCCCCCATCCAGACTCACGCTTTCCAATGGAAGTAGTTGTCCAGCAGGGGAGCCCACATTCCCCTGTTGGCTTTGCCTTCTCTCCCTGATTATCACATGTGCTGTTTGGGCGCTGCAATCACATCTGGTACGGCTCATCTCACCTTGGCATTCCGTTATGTGTACTGGTATGTGTCGCAACTGAACCTGGCTCGACCCACACTCTGTTCTGTTGCTCGGACTCATCAGCGGGTGATGTGAACAGGTTCAGCCTGGTCTGACCCCAACCCATGCCATGTATGCCAGTGGGATAATTTCCATAGCCTGTTCTGGACTGTTTCCTATTGTGCTTCTTGCGCTTACTTATAGGGACTGTGTCCAGTCAGAGAAGTTGCCCAGGCTCCTCCATCAGAAACTCTCCCAGTGCCACGTTTCGCGCATACCAGTGGGTCTATGAGCCAGCCCTGTTCAGTTCACCTCCTGTCCTTGCAGGAACAGTGGTGTTTCCTGACTGTTCTTCAACCCAATCTGGTTCTTATTGTTGGATGTTTCAACCCAGCCATGGCTCTTCCATACCCCCATACAGCTTACACATGGCTCAGTAAGGGCTGAGACCTAGCCTAGTCTGTCATACATTTCCCCTGGTCCTGCAGAGCACCAGATGGTGTTGGAGTCTGGCCCGGCTTGGTGCTTCCATTCCCAGTCCACACTTGTGCTAAGTGGGATTACACTCGTATCCTGTTCAGAACGCAGCCCCAATTCCAGCCCATGCACTCCTTGGTGGGAACCTCAACCCAGCTAGAGTATTCCCTTAGCTGCCCAACCGGGCCTATTCCCAGCCTTAGATCTCGTGAAGGCCAGTGGTTGCTGTGACTCAGCTTAACACATCCCCTCTCTTATCCTGTCCCCTTAGATGCTGTGGCTTAGCATCCCTGTCTTACGCAGATCAGTAGGTGCAAGGACCTACTTGGCATGACCTGTGCTCCAACCTGATTTCTGTTGTTTCTTGTGAGTTAAGGTTTGTTCATCCCTGCCCATTCTGCCCCCTTCCAGTGGCACCCGGCTCACCCCACATCCTGTTTTAGGATGCACTTTCAGGTGCTGCTGCTTTGACCTGCCCTGACTGTTTTGGGTTCCTTTACCTGTGACTGATGGCAGATGGCATGGTCACACCTAGCTTAGTCCACTGCAACCCCAGCTTGCGAGCTAACCAGGGGAACTTGTATTTCCATAGGGTTGGGCCCACACAACCCCACAGAGTTTACTCCCATACCAAGTTCTCTCGCATGCTGGATAGAGTCTTGACCCTGCCAAATGTGACCACTCCACCACTCCACCACCCAGTCGGGTAATGGTACCTAACACTGCCAAAGTGGCCCCCATCCATACCATTGGTGTGGACTGGTTTGTGGCGATCAGTGATGTTCTATGCTAACTGCCCATCTCCGTATTCCTAATTGGGCTGGTGAATCTGTCTAACCCAAATTATTTTCTGGATACTTTCCTCCAAACTACCAGGTGTCAGTCCCCACGCATGCCTGAAACTTTCATGACCCAGTCATTGGGAATCACCCAAAATTAATTTCTCACCTACACTAAATATGGCCTTAGTCATGGGTGTCTTCAGGCAGCAACTACCTATCTTAAAACGCCCAGAGTTCATTGCCGGGCCGCCAGCAGGCAAAGCTTGGCACCACTTGGTGCACTGGCCGCCCTTGGGGAGGCCGAGGACTCGTTCACTAGCAGTGTGTTTGGCGTGAGCCCCCAGCATTGGGTCCGACCAGGCAGAGGCACCCCCCACAGCCACCACACTGCAGGGAGCTGCAGTTGCCCCCAACCCCAAGGCCCAAACCGGGAGAAGATCTTTGTGCACTACATAGGTGACAACGTGTTAAAGTCCAGAATGTACAAATGACTCCAGAACAACCACAACAATAAAACAACATCCACCCCTATGTTCATTGCAACACTACTAATAATTGCAAAAGCATGGAAGCAACCTAAATGCCAGTCAACAGATGACTGGATAAAGAAACTGGTTCATCTACACTATGGAATACTACTCAACTATTTTAAAAAAAATACACTTGTTTATAGCCAAATGGGTCCAACTGGACACCATTATGCAAAGGGAATTGAGCCAATCCCAACAGGTCAGATATCATATGTTCACCCTAATATAAAGTAATATGATGTCAAATATAAGGATTTTTCCTGTGACTTCTACCTTATTGCACTTCCTAATTATTTGTACCCTTTGTAATAAGACCTTATAATACAATCTCTTAATCAGTTATCCATAACAGACTGATTACTTGTAATCACCTGAGACTGTCAATGTTGTTTTTACCACTGTTATCACTATTGCCCATAAGTAATGATGATCTAGTCCTTATCGTATTCTCATCAGTACTACATGGGACACACGCCGGTATTTATTTCTATTTTGAGAGGCTGGACACTCTTTTTCACCACCCTAGTGTCATGTTGTTACCTTTGTTATATGTCGTCAACATCATGTGGAAGAAGGTTCACTTTTTTTTCTTTTTTCTTTCTTTTTTTTCCTCCTCATGGTGGACTGTACTCAAGGAGATACATAATGGAAGTGTAGCAGAAAATAATGTGTTCATAAGTGGAAACAGAGAGAAGTATGTCTTCATGCATGCAGTACAAGGATGGATTGATAGTAATATGGCAAATAATCTCCTGCATTGCTGGGAGACACCTAGGTGGCAGCATGATGGACCTGTGAAAATTCATGAAAGGGATGGGAGGGACCTTAAGGAGGGTGAAGGGAAACCCCAGTGCCTATTAAAAATGGTGTCATTCAGCTGGTAAACTAATCAACCCTGGATCATCCAGTCAATGGACTGTTGAGAAAACATAAAAAAAGATCCTTAAATGCACATGAATAAGTGGAAATAGCTTGTCTGAGATGGCCATATAATTTCAACTACACAAGAGCCTGGAAAATGCAAATATGAGACAGTAAAAAGATCAGTGTTGGCCAGCAGTCAGATGGTGACGGTCAAGAATGAGGCCAAATATATATGGTAGTGGGCATCTTTTATATGCTACAGTGATATGAATATATACCATGTACTTGTGAAAGCCTATGGGATGGACAACATCAAAAATGAAAGCAAATGGTAGGCTTGGTGGTTAAGTGATAATAATGATTCAATTCAAGTTCATTGGCTGTGGCAAAAGAGTCACTATGGTGAAAATGCGGGTGGTAGGAAATAATTAGTAAGTAATGGCAGAAGGACGCATATGGGAACTTTGCACAATGTTGCTGTGAAACTAAAGCAGTTCTTGAAAAAGTACTATCTGTTTCATAATATCTTAAAATATAATAAAACTTTAGCATTTTTAATGATGGTGATTTTCATGACAACTCTTTTCTTGTAAGAGGTTTGTCTAATTTTCCTTCTGCAACTCAGGTCAAGACCACTGTGGGACAATGTCTTTGTTTCTACTGTACTTCCAACTGGAGCTGGATTTGAGTTGTCTGTGCTTGTGCATTTTTAAATGACATTTCAAAGAAAATTAACAGAGGTAGACATGTTCAGTTTTGTGGTCTAAATCATTTATGCCAATGGATTTTTAGAAAGTGAAACAAATAGTCACTACATTCAGCATTTTGTCAGTTGAAGGAACTTTGACACTTTTGTGTACAACGTGAGTGTTAGTAAATGGCAGTGGAATGCAGAAAAGTAGAAAGTAGAAAAGCCATGATTATTTTAGTAGTCTCAAACAATAAATCATTTCTAATAAAATTTGACCTGATACAATAAAAACACGAAAGTATTTTTAATAGTGAATTCTAAAATATGATTTCTCAAATTCTTGGGTAGCAAGAGTCTTTGAACTAAAAAAATAATTTGATTACTATTATTCTTTTGCTCTTTTAAATCTATTTCTTAAGCTTTCCATAAATGTTTGTCTCCTTTTTCAGGTGTCTTATAGTTTCATTAGTGAATGATACAGAGTTGTAAACAACATCCTACGGACTCTTAGCATACACTCCAGATCTTCAATAGCTCCTCAAACATGTTTTCAGCTTCTTACACAAGAACTTTTACATGATTAAGAAGTATATGTACTTTATTTTATTTATTATTTATTTTATTTTATTAGATAAAGTATACATGCTTTAAGAGTATATATATATATATAGATATATATTAAATGGTTACATAATCAATAATTTCCATATGAAGTAAATGAATTACTATTGGTGCTTGAGACTACACTTTCTTTTTAAACAAAAATGTGATTCAATGAGTTGTCAATGGTTTTCCTTATGGCACCTAGGGCTGAAAAAATTCACCATATAACCTAGTTCCAAAGAGGATTTGTAGTCTGGGAAGTACAAGTTTAAGTATAGTGAGAGTCAAGAATGTGTGAGGAAATTGTCTGATATTGGTGAGAGAGTTCGGAAAGTACAGATTGTATATTTAGGTGGGGAAACAATTAATTATAATCCAAAACCAAATAACCACTCTTACAATTTCACCTCATAACTGATTTTGTTGAAAATCAGTGCACAAACAAATCAAAAGTATTCCTTCTTTATTAGTTTATTTAATAGGCAGGCATAAACATCTTTGGCAGTGAGTTGGTACTTTTAAATAAAAATGAGAACACTTACTTGTTTATGAATAACATCTCAATGATATTACTTCAAGTTCAGTTGTGATTCATTTGTCCAATTTGGACTTTGAGTTAGGGAGTGTGCAATCATGAAACCTTCAGGTTATATAGTATTCAATCAAGTTATGGTTGTATTTATGATACTACCCATGAGATATCTACAACCCATAGGTACATGGTTATATAATATTTATGTGTTTATATAATTATCTTTATAAAATTGTATAAATGTCATTTTATAGAACCACATATAAGTGATCATTTAAATTAGTGCACAGTCAATGCTCCAGACAGCAAAATATGTATACGTGAGAAACAAAGTTAAAAGGACATCTGAGGTGAGGTTCTGGAGTGTGGAATTAGGAGTTTACTGAGTGCATGTCCATATGGAAACTTCAGTTGTTCAAATCTTACTTTCTGAACACTTTCATCCTTAACCTCTAACAAGCTGTTAGAGCCCACTAATGAAATCATTCAGCACAGTTACTCTTTAAGCTTTGTGCCAGTGTTCAGCTGAATTGTTTATTCCAGTTATGTAAGTATAAAACATGCAAAACCAAGGTGCATATTAATCACACTTGCAATATTGTTGTGTGATTCAATCTTTTTCATTGTTTATGTATCAGAGATAAATCATGACTTCATTATAACTTTGTGAAATTTCTTACCACTGGTGCAACATGTCTACCTTTCTGGTGGCGTCCTAGCAACATTTCCAGTTCCTTTCAATTTTACGTACTTTTAGCAAGAATACATTGTCGTTAACAAATCAGCTTGAAAGCAAGAAGATCAACAATTTCTTTTTGAATATGAAGTTAATATATAAAATTCAGTTGAAAATTTAAAACCCTGAAGCAAATGCAGCGATTTCCCATAGTCATAAAGTAAATCAATGGGATAGAAAACATGGGGAGAACAATAGGAAGCTACCTTTTTAAAAAATTTTTTTTATTTTTATTTGTAATTTTTTTTATTACATTGCATTATGTGACACAGTTTTTATAGGTACCGGGATCCCCCTACCCCTCCCCAAACCCTCCCCCCATGGTGGATTCCTCCACCTTGCTGCATTGCCACAGTTCGAGTTCAATTGAGATTCTTTCATTGCAAGCAAGAAACTACCTTTTGTATGCCTTCAAGAGAAGCATAAATAATCTATAGACCCTCAAACAACAAGAATAAAAACCCTGGGCTGTGTGGCTCTTGCAATAATCACATTTTGTCTGGTAAAAATCCAGTCTGGTAGATCATGATACAGGGAGCATAACTGCAGAGAAACAGTGATCCCACAAAGATGTATGTGGGTGCATGTGACAAAAGTGTGCCCATTAGTCTGTGATATTTTCCATTTTTTCTGAACAACAAAAAAGTGCCTTGGTTTGCCTTTTCAATTACTTTGTACACAGTATAAATTGAATGACAAGCACTCAAATTATCTAGCTCATCTCACAAGTACAAATTATTTGTAATAATAAAAGGCAATTTTGTCAAATAATAACAAAATTTGATATGGAAAATCAAAATCTTTTTTGGATTGAAAAATGAAGGTGTTTTAAGACATGTGAAAACAATCCTGAGTTTAATTCTTTAGATCCACAAAACTTGTGGACTGAGTAGCCCTCTCGCCCTCCTCTCCAGTTCCCTCCCACAAACATACGACGAATGCTAGAAGTTTTTCACTTAATCTGTAGAGATCAGCATACCTGTGGCATATGAATTAGCTGAGCTTTTAGAAACCCCATATTGACCTCATTTTTTCAGTAATTCTTCAAAAGCAGGCCAAGGGCTCACTGCGTACATGCTTGCAATACTGATGTTAGTACCTTGGAAAATTTTAGGAAGGGAATTCTATTTCCCTAAGCCAGTTTCTAAGCACTAAACTCTTTCAAATAAAAAAAGGGCTTAGAGACCAACTTAGGGAATAGATTCAATTTTTCAGTGTGGCATTTTTAGGGGCAATGCATCGAAACAGATTGCACTGTAGGAAACAAAAATGGATAGTGGATTTAATAGTTTGGGTTTTAATGGAGAAAATAACATTTTCCATGAGATTGTCATATTAAAAATAACTAGAATTAGTTCATACATATATAATGGTCTGTAAATTACTTAAAATGTTTTCAGCAAAATTAAATATACAAGCATTATTATTTCCTTTTTTATTATATTGTCTTTCCATCTCTCCTCAGCAATCTTTTGCGTACTCAATATCATTTCTGCAGTGAATATTAGCATGTTTTTTTAGCTCTCTAATGATTATAAAAAATTCTAAAAATTTAAAGCTAATTTGGACATTAGAATGATAAACTCTTTTTATTTCTTTTTCTTTTTCTTTTTTTGTTTGCTTGGGTGTATATGATGAATAGGCAAGATTTACTGTCTGCTCAGTTCACTAGACAAAGACTACTTCAAGCACCAAAAGATTTGGAAATCTTATGAAATTGTTATGTGCATGATTTTAACTCCCAATTTTTCATAGACCATGGTGATCAAAAGGAACATAAAATAATAGGCTGATTCATTCTTTTTCCATTTAATTATTTTTACATTTTGAAAGTCAGGGAACAGAGAGATGGAGAGACAGAGGCAAGCCTCTGTCTACTAGTTCACTTCCCAGGTGATTCTCGCCAATACAGCTGGCCCAGAGCTTGACCAGGCCATAAAGCTTCATCTAGGTCTTCCATTTGTGTGGCCGTGGCACAAACATATGACCCTTCTGCTTTTCTTAAGTCATTTGCAGGAAACTAGATCAGAAGTGGATCAGCTGAGACAGAAAAAGGAACCCACATGGGCAGGTGGTGGCTTTGCTTGCTGTGCCACAACCCTGGCTTTTTACCAGATTGATGGCAACTGTAAAACAATTAAGTAATTGGAATGATAAGCATCACATGGATGGTAGGGTTAAATTTTAATTTATTTCAATGGCAAAGAGAAAAAGGATGATAATTGGAAATGGATTCAGTTTCATCAGTGAATAAATAGTAATTAAGATTATTATATAAGAAATAAGAGAATTAGTGAATAGAAAGGAGATAGAGAATAAAAGCAAGTTAGAGGGCCTGGTGCAATAGCCTAGTGGCTAAAATCCTTACCTTGCTTGTGCCAGGATTCCTTATGTGTGCCGGTTTATGCATTGGCTTCCCTGCTTTCCATCCAGCTCCCTGCTTATGGCTTGGGAAAGCAGTAGAGAATGGCCAAAGCCTCGGGATCCTGCACCAATGTGACAGACCTGAAAGAAGCTCCTGGCTCCTGGCTTTGGAGGCACTTAACTGCAGCCATGGCAGCCACTTCGGGAATGAGCCAGCAGACGGATTTTTGTATCTCTCCTCTCTGCGTTCCTGTCTTTCCAATAAAAGGAAATAAATTTTTTAAAGTAAGGTGGTGGAGGGAGTTGGAGACAGTCAGAACTTGACAAAGAAAAACTGAATCCAATAAATAAGGTTTAAAAGACTAATTAGAAGACAATGGAAAATTTGAAACTAGTAAATTGTTTTCTCTGCCATTTGATGCAGTGTTTGGTTAGGCACTTGGATCAGCTCTGTAGAATGATCTATCAGCTCATTTCAATGATTTTGCCACAGTATTATTGTTTCTTCAGAAGCAATTAAAAAAAACTAATGAGCATGCCAGTGAAAACAGATAAGTATGGCAACAATTCAAGCATAAGAAATATGGATAAAAAAGCATCTCAGATGCTTTCTCTGTCTCAAATCTTAATGAGTGAATGTTACTCTATATCTGATTTCAATTTTCCGTAGTTAAGATTCATATCAGTTCGCAGCCATTAAATTTCATCAAATATCACTGAAGCCCTGCACTAGGCTAAGCAGAATCCTCAGAAACAGTGTAAGCAATTAGAACTTGATTTTTAGACTCGGGGAACGAAAAGGAAGTTTAAATTGCTGAGTCTTGGAAGTTCCTTACATCCCAACGTATCATGTGTTTGAGTTCGGTGTACTACTTATGAATCTCTAAAGATACAGCGATGATTTTTGATATTAGCTGAATGAAAAGGGTGTCATTCTCTGTATTCATACTTCACAGGTGGGCTATATATATATATGTATTTATTTATTTTTATTGTAAAGTCAGATATATAGAGAGGAGGAGAGACAGAGAGAAGATCTTCAGTCTGTTGATTCACTCCCTAAGAGGTCATTTCATTTAATGGTATGATTGGGGCGACATTAATGAGCAAAAACTGATATAAACACATTTTTTAAAAATACCTTTAAAGAATGCATGACATTATTTTTTTTGTGCTTCATTGCTATCATTTAAGATGGATCAATTGTGTATAATTAATTTCATCCTCAAATTTATTTAGTAGGCTATATACATTTTGCCTCACAATTTTTTTAGATTTATTTATTTTTATTGAGAAGTTAGATTTGCAGATAGGAGAAAGATTTTCCATCTGCCTGGTCACTCTCCAAGTGGCTACAATGATCAGAGCTGAGCTGACCCAAAGCTAGGAGCCAGGAGCTTCTTCCAGTTCTTCCACTTGGGTGCAGGATCCCAAGGCTTTGGACCATCCTCAACTGCTTTCCCAGGCCACAATCAGGGAGCTGGATGGAAAGTGGAGCAGTTGGGACATGAATTGGTACCCATATGGGTTGCTGGCAAGTGCAAGGTGAGGATTTTCGACCATTGAACCATTGCTCTGGACCCCAATGTGTCATAGTTTTAAACACCGTATTAATTTTTACTTAGGAAGAGAGTCAGACAGAAGGATCTTTCATCTATTTGTTAACTCCCTAAGTTTCCCCAATGGTAAGAGGTGGTCCAGGACACAGTCTGGAGCCAGTGTTTCATCTGGGCCCCGAGATGGGCACTTGCAGAAACCCAAGTACCTGAAACATCATCTACTATACCCCAGACCACACATTAGCTCAAGACTGCATTTAAAGCAGAGAAGCCGGGACTCAAACTGGGTATTCTATAGATGGAATATGGATGCTTCAAGCATGGCTTGCTGCTGCAACTCTTATGTAACATTTGTATTCATGGAATATTGTAAACATTGGTGTATATTGAATTAAACTGCTGAACATGGAATAATTACTAAGTAAATACCCTTCCTATATATTGGCTCTTTTGTCCCATTTCTTTTTTTTTTTTAAAGATTTATTCATTTTATTACAGCCAGATATACACAGAGGAGGAGAGACAGAGAGGAAGATCTTCCGTCCGATGATTCACTCCCCAAGTGAGCTGCAACGGGGCGATGCGCGCCGATTCGAAGCTAGGAACCTGGAACCTCTTCCAGGTCTCCCACGCGGGTGCAGGGTCCCATTGCATTGGGCCATCCTCGACTGCTTTCCCAGGCCACAAGCAGGGAGCTGGATGGGAAGTAGAGCTTCCGGGATTAGAACCGGCGTCCATATGGGATCCCGGGGCTTTCAAGGCGAGGACTTTAGCTGCTAGGCCACGCCGCTGGGCCCTCTTTTGTCCCATTTCTGAGTGGATTGCTGTAAGAAGTCAGCAAAGAGGTGCTGGAGAATTGGTTGGTAGGACTGCCACTAGAACTACTTCATGCAAAATCAGCATAGTATAGCACAACTTTTTTTTCCTCCCAATTCAAATGATGAAATATACCTCAGTAAGTAGTAGAAGCATAAATTGTTTTATTTAATTTGCATATTAGAATGCATATTACATTGAGGAAATGACTTACAGAAAAAAATAAAAATGATATCCTTATGAACAATGATTTTCTATTTTGTTTTTTTTCTGTTATTTTTGTCTGTGTGCATCTGAACGGATATGTATATATACAAATATATGAAAGATGTATGAAACTGCTGCCAGCTATATGTGTTTTTGAGATAAACATGAAGAAGACAGTTATACTAACAGCAAATGCTCTTTTCTGTTTTTATCTTTATCATCTAATTTATGATGGTTACTTAAAGCAAATATGATACTTGAGCATTAAGTTTTTTTTACAGTAACCATTCTATATCACAAGACTTGCCGTTTTAAGTTATGGATTTATTTAAACTGTCTTTCTATTTTCTAGAAGCAAATTAAAAACACAGGAAGTATTGGAAGAATTGTGATTGGGGAGTGATTCCTGGGACTTAGTTATCTTCATTTCAGTATATATGTAGATTGGCAGAGCTGGAATGAATCAATGATTTTGTACTGGTAGTGTGAACTATGGGCACATTGGCTGGGGCTTTGATGCTGTAGATGTGACTATTGATGTGTTAATTGCTTTTGGTATAGGGGTCTCATAGTTATGAAATGACAGCTTTGTTGTACACATACTCTAAAATGCACTTCGGTAAAATAGCCTGATCTCTTGTTTAAAAAAAAAAACCCTTGCCTTTATTTATTTATTTAAAATTGGGGAGACAAAAAGTCAGTGTGAGACAGAAATAAAAGAGTTCCTATATATTGGGGCTGGCACAATGGCTCAACTGGATAATCCTCCCCTCCAATGCTAGCATCCTAAATGGGTACATGTTCTGCTGCTGCACTTTGCATCCAACTCCCTACTTGTGGCCTGGGAAAGCAGTGGAGGATGGTTCAAGTTCTTGAGTCCCTATACCCACGTGGGACATATTGAAGAGTCTCCTGGTTCCTGCCTCGGATTGGCTTCGCTCAGACTGTTGTGGCCATTTGGAGAATGAACCAGAGGATGGAACATCTCTTTCTCTCTCTTTGTCTCTCCTCTTTCTAAACCTGCCTTGCCAATAAAATAAATACATCTTTAAAAAGTCTTTAAAACAGTGGAGAGGAAAGTTTATATATATATTCGCTAGTTCAGTTTCCAGATACCTAGTACTGTTGAGACTATGCTAGGCTGAAATTGATAGCTGGGAAGTCAGTCCAGGTCTCCCATATGGGTGGCAGGAATCTAAACACTGTAGCTGCCCAGCAGAGAAGTGGGAGGCTGGAAGCAGGAACTGGACCTGGAGCACTGACTCAAGATATCAGAGTCTCAACCAGGAGGCCCAAAGCTGCAGTCAAACAACTTAATTAAAAAAAATCTTTCAGTCACATCCTAATTTGGATTTTATTTTTAGATTTGTATATAAATTATCCTCAATTAATAAATTGCTTGAGTTTCTAGGCCCATTAGCAACTGATCGATCTATGACATTTGCATTTTGAAAGTTATTTAACAAGCTGTAAATAATCTCCTGAAGGTGGAAAACCTCAAGAATCGATACAACATTTATTTTAAACTGTAGTTATTTTAAACAGTTATAGTTTATAGTTATAGTTTATAGTTATAGTTTATAGTTTATAGTTATAGTTTATAGTTATAGTTTAAACAGTTATTTTAAACTATAGCCTGTCATTCACCTTTCTTTGCAGAGAAAGCATACTCCAAGAGATTTCTCTGTTTAGAATGTCATTATTTGGTACTAATATAATTTGTAAAATCATTTTGTGATTTTGATTGGAAATAAAATGCTTAAATTTGATGTCAAATAAAATGAAGACAAGTCCTTCACCCTATGCATCAAGAAATTTCCCCAAAATTGCTCTTTTGGTTCTTAATGACAGACATGCACAAATATGACATACACTAACATGAGAGCTTAAAGTGACTGAATTGATATAATTCTGATTGTGCTGTGTTTTCATTGCCATCTACAAACAAGCTTTTCTTGCTAATAGGAGTTTGACAATTTTCAGAAACCCAGAGTACTTGAGTGAAAATCCAATAAGTATGTTAACAATATGAAATGGTAAGCAGTCCTTGGGGAAACTACAGAATTGAAACACAGCTTTTTTTCTTTGTTTTTTTGGGGGAGTGGGTAGAGGGTTGGGACAATCTGCAGCATAGCTATGGTGGTCTGTGTCAAAATCCGTCAAAAAGATAACTGGACTTGAGTTTAGTTTGATTCTTAAACCCAGTCGTCACTGACAACCTGTCTAGCCTTACTGTGTTAGCGATTTTTATAAAAGCAAACTCTGAAATTTGAAAGAAAGTATTAAAATCATACAGTTTTTGTTGTGCTCATGCAGAAGCACAGTTTAAGTTCCCAAGTGAATAGCCTATCATGGCAACTGAATAATAAGGTAACCTCATTGATGTTAGCAGGATCAGTCAGTAGACACATTCCCAAAGAAATATTTAACAGTACGTCAGCTGAAATGAAGGAGGACTCATCAGCCTCCATTTGTTTCAATGTTGATTCTACTTTAACTTTTTCAGCTCAGTAACACAGTGTCCCTCTGCATTTGTTATTATCAGATACTGGAGTAAAACTAAGGACTGCTGATGCTACTTTTGAATCATAATAATTTGTAGCTAGAAATTTACAAAGACAAATAAAACTAAAAATATATTCATACTGCATTTAGGATTCTTGTTTGAAAATGGTTATTTTAAACTTCTGTTCATCTGTTTGAAAGACAGAGTCAGTGGACTGGCTTGGTTACCTTGCTGCCTATAACTCTGATACCTATTGGTTATTTCTGTTTATATCCTTGGCACTCCACTTTAAGCCAGGTCCCTGCTAATGTGCCTGGAAAAGAAGTGGCAGGTGGTACAAATGTCTGGGTCACAGCCATCCACATGGGAGGCTGGGAAGAAGCGCTTGGCTTCTGACTTTGACCTGACCCTGCTCTGCAGTTGTAGCTGTTTTGGAAGTTAATCAGTGGATGGAAGACTTTTCTGTATCACTCCCTCTCTCTTTAACTGTCATTTGAAGAAATTAACAGGTTTTTTTAAAAGATAATAAAAGGAAAAAAGGAAGAAAGAAAGGAGGAAACAAAGAAAGGCAGAAAGAAGAAAGAAAAAGAAAAAAGAGAAAGAAAGAATGGAGGAAGGAAAAGAAAGAACGAATGAAAGAAGAAAGAAAAAAGGAAAGAGAAAACAAAGAAAAAGGAAGGAAGAAAAAAAGGAAAGCAAAGCAGAGGAGAAAAAGGAAAGGAATAAATAAAAGCAGAAAGAAGAAAGGAGAGGACAGGGAAGGTTATGGAGGAGAAGAGGAGAGAAGAGAAAAAAGACAGAACAAGTGAGTGAATCAGTAATGGAGAGAGCATTCTGTCATGTGCTGGTTAACTTCCCAAAAGCCCACAACAGCCAGAACTGGACCAGGCCAAACCCAGGAGGTATGGAATCCATCTGGCTCTCACAAATGAGTGACAGAGACTCTCACTTGGGTTATAATCTGCTATCTCTGTGCAAGCATTAGCAGGAAGCTGGATCAGAAGTGGACTTGCCAGAACTCGAAGCAGCCCTTTGATAAAAGAATTACCAAAGAACCTATCTACCTCCAATAGTTGCTTCATTCACCAGATCCGCGGTTATTATTCTGGAGACGTGTCACCAAAAGGGGAATTAGGTTAGGCTGCAACAAATCTTCACTGAATGGAAATCAAACAAGGAAAATCAGTTGTGATATGGGGATTTATGTGAGGAAAAAAGAGTTGGATTGCTGAATGAAAACTAAGACAAAGAGAGGACGGAGACAGGGAGGGAGAGAGATCCCTGTATTGAGCATAAGTTCAGATTTCTGTTTTGTTTAAGGCACAGTGAATATCACCTATAAGTCTCTTTTGTGCACAAATGGATAATACGCAAGGTAAGACTTTTAAAAAACTCATATGCATTCAAATATATAATGTATATGTAAAATGCACAAGAAACAATGATAGTTTCAAAATTTAGGCAATCATGATTGGTACTGAAAATATCACAATTAGAGAAATTCTGAATGGAATCTGCTCAACGTTTTCCAAGCCATTGCACCACTGGAAATATAAAAGGATGACCAAAAAAGTATTTTCTAGAAAACTCCTTAAGAAGATTGCAGTTGGAATGCTTAGGGTGAATTTTGTCTTTCCAAACCTTATGCTATTTTAAATGATCTGAGTAATTCAAGTCTTCCTCTAAGTGGAAAATGGAACTTTAGAACTTAGAGCTTGCAAAGGAATTCCTCAGTATTGTGGCTGGTTATATCAGTCCTTTATTTCCCTCCTTCCTCTTGCAGTTCTCAACATCTTCCTTAGCAAAAATGTTGGTGGTAGGTAGTTTGACAAGATTTGTTTGATTGGTACCAGATTGTGAGGCTTCTTAGGGAACCATACGTCTGTCTATTCTTAACTATCATAGACTTGGAAGAGATTCATTATTACATCACTGTTTTTGGACAGCCAGTTATACTACATTAAACTAAAGAACACCATGAACTCCTAGACCAACCATAATAGCTTTTTGTTACTATGATAAAATTCTGAGACAATCTAATTTTGAAAGGAGAAGTAGGCTAATTTTGGAACACAGCTCTGAAAGTTCCCTGTGCATGATAAGATGGGCACCATGATTTGACTTCTCGTTGTATTTCTGCTGGCAGAGTATTACATGGAAACAGGGCATGCATGTGTCTGGCATGACTATTGAGTTCTCTTATAATACTAATAGAGTTAAATCATGGATCTCCACCCTAATGACCTAATCCAAATTGATCATTCCCAATGATCCTGTCTCTCGGCACTGTAATTGAATTAAGTTTCCACCCTCTTCATTTCAATAACATAGGACTTTGGGGGCTAACCTCTAAGCTCAATGGAGCAAATATTCAAACCATAGCACTGATTATGAGAAACTCACAGTGAACCCCTATAATCTGTTGCTCCTGTCTTCTCCATGTTGTTTTTAATCATTCCTATCATTTAGTATTGATAAATATTTCTTAAATAATCACTTTGACTCTAATAAAACATTTGCCATGCTATTATGACTAAATAAGAAGATACTGCTGTTTAGTTTATATGTGTCAACTTCTAGTTTTTCCTAGATGACAGAAGACACTTACATGTTGTCTTTAGAGAAAATTATATTAATAGTTGTATACTATACTATAAGGAATATTGAATTTACTTTATATGTTTACAGTGTTAAATATTTAAAAAACAAATTTAGATGCAATTTTACTTTTAATAATTGTTATAGCCACTGGAAGAATGTCACTTATGCAACATAATATGTGACTTTAGAATATCCAAGTTTTTTCTGTATTTTAAAATTTTAATTAGATTCAGTAATAGTTATTAATGTGTTGTCATCCGTGTGAAGTGCTATGAAAAATTTGCCCTTGTAGCAGCATTAGACCGAGGCTTTTCCAAGCATCCCTTATCACTTCCAGTGGTCACACTGGGAGATTCTGAATTCTTCACATGGACACTGTAGGGAGGCTAAAACAGGTGGGAACACATGTTTTGCTTAAAAACATTTCTAAACATTTGCAGACGTAGGAAATGATCCTATACACGCTTGCTTGCTGGTACTGTGGATAGACAAGGAAGATAAATCAATTAGTGAAGGATCAAGAATTATGGTAAAAATGTACTAGGAGTCTTCAAATAGTCCATAGAAAGATAGAATTAAGAAACGTTTATTTTGGAGCCAAAACTATTTAAATCTATGCATAGATCATACATAAAATGTGTTATTGGTGAGCCTTTTGAAGACACTCCTATGCATTGATTCCAAAGTTCTATGTCAAAATAAACATTTATTAATTCCATTTTGTTCAGTCTCTGTAAAATCCTCTTGCAGGACAGACTTAGCCCAGAATCAGAACAGAGATAGCTTCCAGAGCCATAACTAAAGATTTCCACAGTTTTAATGATACAAATTTAGTGGTTGACATCAGAGTGCTTGATTAATTCCACAGCTGACATATATCTAAATGTATATCTTATGTATAAAATTGCTTTATTCAGTATTCTCAAGTTGACATACGTATGGAGAATGTTTTCTGTTGCAGATTCTAGCATCCTGTTAGTGTGCTTCATGGAAGAAGGCTGATGATAGCTCAAGTCCGCGGCTCCCTACCATTCACGTAGGATGCCTGGATTACATTCCTTGCCGCTGGCTTCTTTATGACCCAGACCTGACTGGGTTGTTGTGGGCAGTTATGGACGTAACTAGTGGATGACACCTATCCCTATCAACCCATCCACCCCAATCTATGCCTTCCAAATACAATAAAAAGAATCAGAATGGAATAAAAGTATTAGAAACACTGTGAAGTCTCCACTCAACATAGTCTAAAGTGAAAAATAATTAAGTTGCAAGTCATTTTGCAGTAAGTGTGAAAATACTAGATACTTCTAACTAAAATACCAGAGGATGTTTTCATAGTGTCGATCTTTGGATGGTTATACTTAATATTTTCATATACTTTCCTGTTTTTAGAAGGAATGTTTGGTTTAACACTTCGGAAACTAAATAAAAAGAAGTTTCTCTGTATTTGAGGAATGGATTTTATTTATTTATTTTTATTTCATTTTATGACACAGTTTCATAGGCTCTGGGATTTCCCCACCCCCTCCCTAAACCCTCTCCCCATATTGGATTCCTCCATATTGTTACAGTAGCGCAGTTCATATCCAGTCATGATTCCTTCATTGTGGGCATTGACCATACAGAGAGTCCAGCATCGAATTGTCCAGATAAATTCAGCAGTTTCATTTGAAGACCATCCTTGGTCTGAAAGTAGAACTGGCAGAATATCATCCCCTCCAATGAAAAGCCACTACACAACTTCAACAACAATTTACAACATCGCTAAGTTCATTGACACAGTATTGAGTGACCAATATGTTAGAAAATGCAAGTTCTTAACCACATCCTGTAACTACCTCATTGACATTTCAATTTTAGTTTATACACAACTGGCTACTTAAATGGTTATAGAGTACTATTCAGCTGTCTCGTGTCTATTTTCATTTTTATATTTAGCAGCTTATAGTATTGAAGCATGATTTTTACTGAACTTGGCAAATTTTAGGATAGTCCAAACAGGTTTATAGCTCTAACATGCCATATGTTAACAATTGAGGAGCAGAACAGTTTTAGGAAGGGTGTGCTATCAGTATGGGCACCAAGGATTGTATCCCAAATGCCAAGGAGATCACAGGGAATTGGAGTGCCCTAGTAGGCTGAGAACTCTGAGGTCAACCATTCCCTATTGGATCTCCCTCACACGATCTAATGTCATTGGAACAGCAGCCAGGAGCCCTGAGCAGTCCTCAGAAGCAGAACAGTAAACTTCCTTCAGGACTTGGGAGAGGAGCTTTCTCTGGTCCTTACTTAGTTCTAACTTTGGATCCCTTGCAATTACCATCAGGGTCGCTCTGGAGCCCCCCAAAATTAGATCAGATAGACAGAGACCAATAAGGAAAGCTTAGAACAGACAGGAAAAAGTCAGCTTGGGCTCCCATATACCTTTCTAGGTAGCACACAAAGAGCAATGAGTTTATGAAGTATGCTATCAAGAGACTGCGTGCGTATCCTGGAGCAAACTCCTTGATTCCCATCGCAGTGCTCAGGGTGGGAAGCCAAGCCAACAGCACTATCTGCAGAACAATGACAAAATGTTAATGATCTGTTTTATTTTACTATGGTTTGTCCTTGATTTAGAAAGGTACAGCAATAACAAATAGTGTTGTGATATGTAAATAAAGCCTGTATTTGTTGTCCTTATTTTACAGAAAAGAATGGGATTGTGATAGCAGACTGATACACACTAAGTTTGTCTTATCCTTTCCTTCTCCACTATCAATGCGTTCATGATCTTAAATCTTAAGAGCATTTACATTTGTATTTACTAAATTGTACATGGAAACTTGTATTTACAATTGATAGAAACAATAATTCATCGAAGCTAGAGATTGTGTTAATGAAAAATGATGAATTTATTTGGATTTGAAACATTTTGTCTTTGTCTCCCTTCTCTGTCACTGTTCCTTTCAAATAAATACATCTTAAAAATCTGCTTTCCACTTTTTAAAATCGCAATGAACCCAATCTCAGTCTTTACTAAGTGTACCCTCCAGCAATTCTTTACAATAATTTTTTGGCTCTACCCATTAGTTACCTTAACATACTACTGTCATAATTTTCAGACTCCTTCTGAATTTTATAATTGTGTTTTCCATCTTTTTTCACTTCTTGTTAATCTGCAACTCCCCTGCCTACACCACTTCTCCTTTGTGCTCCGGCAGCTCCAACTTCTTACTGTTTGAGAGAACACGCGCCACTCTGTTCCCACGGTTGGACGTGGACTGAACTGTATTTCAAGCACCTCACCTCTGTGCATGTTTATATCATCTGCTTAACACATGTCCTCATTGCCACTCACCCTTGGTTTTCACACGCGTTTATTCAGAGACTTCAGAACAAGGTCTTTTTCTCCATGCTATTCTGTCTCACTAACTTCTGTGATTTTAATAGCTAGCAGAGGCACTAAGACATTAAAATGTTTATGTTCCAGTGGAGATTAACACAATTCAGTTATCTGTTGCAGTGAATTTTCTCAATGACTTTAGCTGCTGTTCAACACAGACAGAATTGAGATCTTTTTATCATTCATAATAGCTCTTCTATTATATCCTTCACTAGGTACCTATGCCATAACCTATGTTTCTATAAATACGTTTTCATATTTCTTTTTGTTTTTGCTTTCTTGGACACAATATAGATGTTTATGATTTTATGTTCCTAATTCCTGTGGTTTTAAATTTATTATTCTTGCAGTCTCTAAAAATTCATCGGTAGATGAAAAATACATCGATAGAGAAAAAGCTATTCATTTAATGGTAGGATTTTAGCTTAGCACTTAAGACTGCTGCGTCCAACACTGGAATGTCTGGGCTCAGTGTCTTGCCAATGCTGAATCTGGAAATAATGGTGATGACCCAAATAATTGGATTCCTGCCACCCCAATATGAGACCCACATTAAATTTCTGTCCTTAAATTTGGGTCAGCTCCCTCAAGTCCATAGCAGGCCGTCGGAGAGTGAGCCATTGCATGGGAGCTCTGTGTCTGTTTTTCACATAAATAGCTTTTTTTAAAATTGGAAATTACAGATTACTATACCATGTGTTTAAACTACTATTTTCACAATAGTGGCACTACTTTTGGTAGTAAATATATCAAAATTTTATTTTGTATAGTTTTCCTTAAAGGTGAGCATTGTTGTTCAGGGATTTTATACATTAAAAAGTTAAGTACGACTTTAGCAATAATATTTAAGCTTTAATGCTCTAAAATATTAAGCATGTTATTGTGCAAACTCAAAATATACAGTGCATGCAAATGTCGGCATTGATTATATACATAGGCTTGTTGCATTTAGTACCTCAATTATTTATTTTTTAAGGATTTATTTATTTTTATTGGGAAATCAGATATGCATAGAGAAGGAGCGACAGAGAGGAAGATCTTCTGTCTGCTGGCTCACTCCCAAAGCAGCTGCATCGGCTGGAGCTGCGCCAATCCGAAGCCAGGAGCCCAGAGCTTCTTCCAGGTCTCCCACACAGGTGTAGGGTCCAAGGCTTTGGGTTGTCCTTGAGTGCTTTACTAGGCCATAAGCAGAGAGCTAGATGGGAAGCAGGGTCACCATATGGGATCCTGGTGCTTGCAACATTAGGACTTGAGCCGCTAGGCTACCGCACTGGGCCCCTAAACTATTTGTAAAGACCTTTTTTTTAAAAAAAAAATTGTAAGGATAGATCAAATTTATAGAAAGAAGGAGAAACAGAAAGAAAAATCTTCCATACACTGGTTCCTTCCTCAGATAGCTGCAATGGGCAGAAAGACCTGAACCAATCTGAAGCCAACAGCCAGGAACTTCTAGGTCTCCCATGTGGATGCGGGGTCCCAAGGCTTTAGATCATTCTCATTGGTTTCCCAGGCCACAAGCAGGGTGTTGGATAGGATGTGGAGCAGCTGGGGTACGAATCGGTGTACATATATGATCCCGACACATGCAAGGAAAGGATTAAGCCATTGAATCATCACACCAGTTCCAGTACTTGAATTATTTTATAATCACAAACTTTAAGAGATGTACTTGGATCTAAATTGTGTCCCTAATATCAAGTTTAAAAGTCAAGTGTATCATTACTGTTCAAAGTACTTACGACAATTTAAAAATATGCTGTGCAGTAGAGTCTATACTCAAACCATGTCTAGTTCACACAAATGGGTAATGTCCTCAGCTGCTAAGGGAGGGTACACAGATTCTAAATCACCCAAAGTCACATTGTTAGTGAACTTCTTGCTATGAGCAGCACTAGTGATTGCATTACATATAGTCTTTCTTCTATAACACCTTAAAAGGCTGATGAAAAGCTTTTGAACCATTTTAAAAATTTTTCTCTTGAAGTAATAGCATTTATGCTTATGCACATATTATGCAATTTGCTAGTTATGCAATGCTCTCATTTAAATCTTCCAATTCAGCAGCTTGAATGGTCGTGCAATTAGTTAAGCCATGGCTTATCTTCCATATTGGTGTACTACTTTGAGTCATGATAACCCTGTTTCTGACCCAATTCCCTCCTAATATGCTTGCACAAACATGCGGGAGGAGGGCTTGGGTGCATGGGTCCCTGCCACCCCTAGGAAGGTCCTGGATAGAGTTCCAGACTCCTGACTTAGCCCTTACCTGGCATGGCTGCTGTGGCCATTTGGCGGGTGAAACAGCAGACGGACAATTTCTTTTTGTCTGTGCCTGTGTGTCATTTTGTTCTTCAATACATTTTAAAATAGCTTTAAATTCAATTTCTTATAACATTATGACCTCTGCTAAATGTTGGCCCTTCCCAATCTTTCCCTGATTATCTATCACTTTTCCTCCTTCCTTTTCACTCATATTATCTAGCCCTGTGTCACTTAAGCCTGCCTTTGAGAGTCAGGTATTAGGGCATGGAAAGAGTGTTTTGCTTTAATCTAGCTGTACTAAGAAGGAGTTTCTGTTACGTGTTCTGTTATTACTATTTTTTTCCTTGTAGGTTAGGATTTGACTACTTGATTAAGTTTAATAATTAAACATTTACTCAGGGTTGCTGTATCTACTTTAATAAATGTTTCCTTGATAATTGTGCCTGTTACTTAACATCAACTGACATGATGTACTTTAAAGTTTTTCTCTTGAAGAACTTTACTGTTACAGCTATGTTACTGCTACTATTTTTAACATGCTAGGTTTTCTCTTTAGTTCTTGCCTAAACTTGTCAACATTGGCAGGATTAAAAAAGAATAAAAAAGAACTACCTTTATGATTACCTAATAAATTTTCTTAATTTTATATTTTATTTACATTTTTTATTTTATTCATTTTTTTGTACTTTCCTAATGTATTGTCATTTCTCTAATATCATGAGCAGGCTGCTCAAATTAGTGATGTTCAATATGTTGCTGGTTTTTAATATAAATATTTTAGCCTATAGATTTTTTTTTTTTTTAGAGTTTCAGCTCCCACGTTTGATGCCCCTAGTCCCCTGTGGGATTTTTTTTATTAATTATTTTGCATTATGTGACAGTTTCATAGGCTCTGGGAATCCCTCCACCCCTCCCCACGCCCCTCCTCCCTGGTGGATTCCTCCACCTTGATGCAATATTACAGTTCAAATTCAATCAAGATTCTTTCCTTGCAAATATATACCAAGCATAGAGTCCAGCTACTTATTGTCCAGATGGGTTGAATAGTTTCTTGGGGAGACCATTTCTGGTCCGAAGTTAGAGCTGGTAGAATATCATCCCAGTCAATTAAGAGTCCCAATATAACATCAACAGCAATTTGCAACATTATGGAATTGACATGGTTTTGAGTAACCAGTATGTTAAAAAAAAAAAAAAAAAGCAAGTTCTTAACCACAACCTATGATTAGCTCATTGACATTTCAATTTTAGTTTATATACAGGACCGGCTGCTATATACCTTAAAATGGCTATAAGGTACCATTCAGCTGTCTCGTGTCTATTTCATTTTCGTATTTAACCATTTGTTGTGTTGAAGTATAATTTTGCTGATCTTGGCAGATTTTAGGATAATCTAGACTGGCTTGTAACTCTAACAAGACATTTGTCGAGTATTAAGGTACGGAACATTTTTTTTGGAGGGGGTTGTGCAGGAAAATCCTCAACACCATGGTGAGGAGTAACTAATCTTTGTGTCCCACCCAGCGAGGCATGAGCCAATCCACGCCAGCTCTTTCCTGTCAGATTCCAAGCTCTACTTTTTCTTGTTTGTCTATTTATTTTAGGTTTTTTTGGTTTGTATGATTGTTTGTTTGCTGTGAGGGGTTTTCGGAGCTATCCCGATGGTCATTGCGAGGGAGGGTGAGGGTCCAGAGGTGGAGCCAGGCTCGGTCCAGAGAAAGCTCTCTTCCCTGGTCCCGAAGGACATTTATTGTTCTTCTGTTTCTGCGGACCGCTCAGGGCTTCTGGTTGTCTTTCCGATGACGTTGGTTTCTGCACGGTAGTGTTTGGACTTCTTCCATCCCCTGTGGAAGCTCCAGTTGGGGGTGGGTGACCTCAGAGTACTCGGCCTCCGAGGGCATCAATTCCCTGTGGCCTCCTTGGCAGTTGGGATATAGTCCTTGTTGCTCGTATTAATAGTTTGTGGTGAAGGTCTGGGAGTCTTCATGGTTGGGATCCAAGCTTCCTCCTTACCACCTGTTCCACTCTTAGCCTATAGATTTTTTTTTTTTTTAATTACAGTCAGATATACACAGAAGAGAGACAGAGAGGAAGATCTTCCCTCCGATGATTCACTCCCCAAGTGAGCCGCAACGGGCCGGTGCGCGCCTATCCGAAGCCGGGAACCAGGAAGCTCTTCTGGGTCTCCCATGTGAGTGCAGGATCCCAAAGGTGTTGGGCCGTCCTCGACTGCTTTCCCAGGCCACAGGCAGGGAGCTGGATGGGAAGTGGAGCTGCCGGGATTAGAACCGGCGCCCATATGGGATCCCAGGGTGTTCAAGACGAGGACTTTAGCCGCTAGGACACGCTGGGCCCTAGCCTATAGATTTTTAATGCTAACTAAGCACTCCTACACTTAATAGATGCTGTCATTTAATCATAAACATTTTTGTAACTTTATACCTTTTTAAAAAGATTTTTTTTTTATCATGCTGAGCCCTCTTAATACTTTTCTTATACTCAAATGCTATTAGGAACTCACAGTTTAAAAATTCCAATTTTGGGGGCCCGGCCTGGTAACCTAGCAGCTGAAGTCCTCACTTTGCATGCTCCAGGACCCCATATGGTCGCCAATTCTAATCCCGGCAGCCTCGCTTCCCATCCAGCTCCCTGCTTGTGGCCTGGGAAAGCAGTCGAGGACGGTCCAAACCCTTGGGACCCTGTACGTATGTGGGAGACCTGTAAGAAGCTCTGGACTCCTGGCTTCAGATTGGTACATCTCCAGCCCTTGTGGCCACATGGGGAGTGAATCAGCAGATGGGAGATTTTCCTCTCTGTCTCTCCTTTTCTCTGTATATCTGACTTAAAAAAAAAAAAAAAAACAAAAAAAAAACCCAAAAAACAAACAAACACAAACCCCAAATCTTTAAAAATTCCAATTTTGGGGGGACGGTATCATGCTTTCTAAGAAGCTGAATTCTAGTGTTAAATGATTACAGTCTGAAAAAAATCTGCTGAATAATAATTGCTTTGTATATTTAATACTTCTTGAAATTTAATTACCTGTATACATTAGAATATGCATTTTCTATGTAATGTATACAGGAATACCCTGTTACTCCCTAGACAAGTATGCACACATATGTGCAGATAGTCAAACACATACCTACCCTCTATTACATATGTACACATCCACAATGGGCAGTCCAGTGTTAGTATTCAACTCTGCCAGTTATTAGATTTAATAATGTGATTATTTTATCTAATCACAGCAATGTTTTCAAATGCATGAAGATGAAGAACTGGCTTTGTATCTATGGAGATTATTTCACGTTAGTGTTAGGTAACAATCTAGGGTCCAAACAACACTATCTTTTCAAGTCCATTCAATTAGATGGCAATATGCCCGCATCAATTTGTCTTTCTTACGCCTTTTCCGTTGTGTCTGTGTATGTGTTTCTCTTGAAATACTGTTGAATTTTTGTACAAATTTTTTTTTCCATGCTCACCCTAATGTGGGAATTATAGTTGTTTGAAAGCAGTGTAATACTTTTTATAGTTATTGTGATTTTTAAAATATGTTTGTATTCTTTCATTAGTTACTCTTATATTTATTCATCCTACATTTATTAAATCATAAAATAAATACCTCTACCATTACCCTGAACAATACAAAGCCACACAACAATTGATGTCCAAACAATTGCCTCCTGATTTCCATCTTTTATTTGATTGTTTTCTGGGTGCTTTAGTCTTCCTTTTTTTTAAATTCCTGCTTAAACAATTATTATTATTACTGTCTATGAAGTCAATATTTGTTTAGAATTACCAACATGCTTTCTTCAGACTTCAATTTCTTTAACAAAATCCGTTCTTAATATTTCTTTCAATCAGTGTCATGAAAATGATATTCCCTCTGGCGCTGTCTGAAAATGTCTTTATTTTCCCATTTTTCTTTAATAATCATTTAGCTGAATATTGCACCCTAGGTTGAGAGCTTTTATACCTCAGCATTTGAAATATTAATTTGTCTTCTGGCATCTTTTTATTTATAAGAATTATGTTTTTCATCTAAATTTCCATTTAGGTATTAAATAGGACTCTTCTTGCATCTGTATTTGTTTTAGAATTATGTTGCTTCTAAGACAGAAACCCCAATAGGAGATGACCTTATTCTGTCTATTCTTCAGCTTTTCACTTTGGCAGCACCTCTTATTTAGTGCTTACCTTCTAGATAGTCTGCTTTCGCATTCCTTGTTATTTACTCTTGCTTTAAAGCTAGGACTCATTGTTTCAGCTCCCTGCTCCAAGGAATGGAATTCACACTGTACAGTTCTATCAGTGTATTTAGTATTAATAGGTTGATTTGCATTTCCTTTCCCACTTATACATGATTGCCCTGCTGTTGCTTTTTATATTACACATTTAAACATGTGATTATTTTGCTTTGTAGGGAAGGAGGGACAAAAAAAAAAAAAAGAGGAAGTGAGAGAGAGAAAGAGAGGGGGACTCGCATCTGCTTGTTCACTTTCCAAATGACCATAAAAACATCTTTTTGGTAACCTAACTTTGCGTTCTACCTCCATGATTCCCCTTTGTCTCCTATCTCTGAGTCTTCTTACTACAAAACAATGGTTACAGTGACAGTCTACCCTTAGTCTAGTCAAATCTCATTTTTATTACATCTGCACAAACTTTATTTACAAAGGAACTCATTCACAAATTCTATTGTTAGGGTTTTAATTTTGTGTGAGTGGGTGTAGTACACATTGGCAATATTTTTTTCTGTTTTCTGCTTTCTGCTGAGAATTTGCTATTTTCCTTAATTTGAAAACTTTTTTTCCATTTCTGTGCCAAACACATTTGTGATAGCTGTTGTAAAGTTCTTCCCTCACTGAAAAAGAACTAAGCCATCCAATGGTTGCCTGCATTGAACGTCTTTCCCTTGGGAATGAATTAGCTTCTGATTCTTGGCAGAGTGTAATTTTCCATTGTATTTGTGTGTTAAATAATGAACTGTGAAGTCTCTGAATCATGCTAGTTTCCTCCAAAGGATGTGATGGTTTTGGTCTAGCCATGTGGCTGACGTGGTTAGACTCACACTGAAAGCTCTGTTTCACCTGCTAGGGGTGGCAGCTTAAAGGTTCTGCTTTTCATTTGTTTTTTTTTTATCTTTAGCTGAACAGTTACTTTCTGCTTCTTGAATTTTAGGTCCAGTGGTCAGGCAGAACATGGAAAGTTAATACACAAAACTGGGGTTTCCCTTTTCTGAAATCACCCCCTTCCTCCTGCCTCTGCCTCCTCCTCCTTTTTTTTTTTTTTTTCCAAATTCTTTTCTAATCGAGGGGCTTCTCTGACTAGCCATCTTCTTTCTGTCTTACACTGGTTAGAGCTCAGGTTTCCTACATCAGGCTGCACCACCTTGCACCTCAGCCTGACCTCAGACCAAAATCACAAAGTCAAGGCATTCAGCCTTGGCAGTTTCTATTTCCAACTTTCACTCTCATTCAAAATAAACATGTTTTTGTTTGCGCTTTATATCCATAAGGTCATTGTTTTGTCGTATTTTGCTCAGAGTTTACGACAATGAAGAGCTACAGGAAGGTCAGTCCACTAACTCAGTCATGTATAACACATATTTCTATATATAGTTGTATTATATTTAGATGTGTTATACATCTATATACACATGTAATAACAGTTAACTACTACCTACGCCTAGTACCGTTGCATTCTAAACTTGTTTTCAAGTTTTGCTTGTATTTATTTTCTTTTTTAAAAAGATTCATTTATTTTTTTATTGGAAAGTCAGATATATAGAGAGGAGGAGATACAGAGGATCATTTTCCATCTGATGATTCACTCCTCTAGCAGCTGAGCCTATCCAAAGGCAGGAGCCCAGAGCCTCTCACGGGTCTCCCACACAGGGGCAGGCTCCCAAGGCCTTGGGCCGTCCTTGACTGCTTTCCCAGGCCACAAGCAGGGAGCTGGATGGGAAGCAGGGCTGCCGGGATTAGAACCAGCGACCATATGGGCTCTAGGTGTGGGCAAGGCGAGGATTTTAGCCACTAGGCTACTGCTCTGGACCCTCAATTTTTTAGGAAAATAAATAGGTTGACATTGTAAAACTCACTTTGAGTAGCTTGAGATATTTAATAGAGAAAATTATTGAAAATCCAACTCAACTTTATGCTAAAAATGAGCTCATTTCCTTCCTAAATTTTACTGTGTCTAGGAAACTGCTTTTTGCCTTCTTTTTTGATTAATGCTGTTTTACAATTTATTTATGGAGTGTAATTATTTTTCAGTTTCTACTTAGCTGGCAGAGAAAAAGTAAGAACTTACGAAAGAAATTCATGAAGAAAATATGCCTTTGTGAAGGGAAATAATTGAATCACCTCTATTCTATTTTACTTCATTTAGTTTATTCTTTTTTGGAGGGTGGTTCTTTTGTTGTTACCACTCAGAGCCTTTGATTTTTTTCTGAACTATTCTTTTTTTTCTTTTAAAGATTTTATTATTATTGGAAAGCCGGATATACAGAGAGGAGGAGAGACAGGAGAGGAAGATCCTCCATCCGATGATTCACTCCCCAAGTGAGCGCAACGGGCCGGTGCGAGCCAATCCGAAGCCGGGAACCAGGAATCTCTCTTCCAGGTCTCCCACGCGGGTGCAGGGTCCCAAAGCTTTGGGCCGTCCTCAACTGCTTTCCCAGGCCACAAGCAGGGAGCAGGACGGGAAGTGGAGCTGCCGGGATTAGAACCGGCGCCCATATGGGATCCCGGGGCTTTCAAGGCGAGGACTTTAGCCGCCATGCCACGCCGCCGGGCCCTTCTGAACTATTCTTGATCTGCATTGACACTCATGTCCCAAACAGTGTAAATAGTATCATTTATCTTTCTGTTTTGGTTTTCAGAAATTATTATTGTCTTGCTAATTACATTGTCTGTATAATTTGCATTGACACAGTTGCCTTTACCACAGATATGACTTTATTTCCTCAATCCCTGACCCATCTCCAGTTTTAGCCATTTGTCTGCCTCTGCCCGCATAAATTCTATCATAAATTAGAGTCAGCATTCCTTACAGAACGCAGATCCAACCTGTAAGTCAAAGTGAATGATAAAAAAGAGCCAGGAAGTTAGCACTTGTAACCCATTTACATTAATTCTGCAATTAATGTACTTTAACGTTTCAACTTTATAGACAAAATGTTGTAAAATTGTGTCTATATTAAACACTGTTTTTCCTTTTCTGATCTTATCTCAATGTAATAATGCTTAGTAAAATATCTTCCTCCCACCCCTGTTCTTAAGACCTTAACATCATGACTGCAAATTTTTTTATAGGATTCTGTGGCAAATAAACAAAAGTGGTTTAAAAAAATTTTTATTGGAAGGGCAGATATACAGAGAGGAGGAGAGACAAAGAGGAAGATCTTCTTCCTTTGATTCACTCCCTAAGCGGCCATAGCCTCCAAAACTGAGCTGATCCAAAGTCAGGAGTCAGGAGCCTCTTCCAGGTCTCCCACGTTCATACAGGGTCTCAATGCCTTGGGCCATCCTTGACTGCTTTCCCAGGCCGCAAGCATGGAGCTGGATGGGAAGCAGCGCTGCTAGGATTAGAACTGGTGCTCATATGGGATTATGGTGTGTTTCAAGGCGAGAATTTTAGCCACTAGGCTACCGCGCCGGGGCCAACAAAAGTGTTTTGGTATTTTGGTTTCACAAGAAGAATGAGCCCAGCTTTAGGAACACATTATAAAATATTTTAACTGTCACATTATTTATTCTTTTAATATTCATGAATTCATATAACAGTCATAGGATGTCTACCATGACTTGAGTATTTGACACATTTTTTTTCTATTGTTAAACACAGTCAAATGATGGAGACGGTATTTGTATACTTGAGATACGTGCTGAAAACAAGGTATATACACGCATGGGATTGGCAACTAGACGTCTGGTGCCACCTTCGATCAGATGGAGGCCTGTCAGTTGTTCATGTTACCCAAGCTATCACCTCTGTAGCTGCTCACACTGCTTTGTGTTTTTGTCGGTGGGAAATTATGTAAATCATGTTTCTCTGTTTGTCTAAAACGTAAGGATGATTGTTTCCCATATAAATTTTTCAACGTGTCCACGCATTGTAAGCAGTGTAAAAGGTGAAAGTGGGAATGTCTCACGTCGCAGTGCATCAGGGTAATGAGATGTCTAACATGGACTCACAGACACATAGCCTGAAAAGCACTTCTTCATACTCATGCTCTCGATAATTTCACATTCATATTGTAGCATAAGCAAGGAAAACTATTTCTTTCAGTAGAATCATGGGTCAACTCAAGGTAAGCCATTATTCTGTTAAAGCATGGTTCAGAAATAACCTAATTAGGTCTTATAACCACATTTCTGAGGGCTACTGTTCTGTTATTATGTGTAAAATATAAGAACACTTCCCAATAAAGCAAAAATGAGAAAAACTGATATGAAACCTACAGGAGTAAGCTAACAATTTTCGAGACAACAGAGTTATATATTTTGCATTATTGTCTGAAGACACATACGCTTTGATTACTTGGGACTGCGTTTTTTTCCTCTTCCTAGCAAAGCTGCAGATTTAATTTTATCGGTATGAGAGATATGTAGCTAGGGAATTTAATAATTGTTTCACTAGGTAGGGGATGAAGTAAATTCCATTGCCTTTCGTTTGATTACAATCGTCCCTGCTGCTTTAATTAAAAACATCCATGTGAGGAAGAAGAAACACGGTAGAGGATCTAATTGTTTTGTTGGATGTAGAATGGGAACAATGAAACCAAAAAGGGTTCTAGTTGTAAAACTTAAATGTTTCATGTAAATCTAAAATGCAGACATAGGTCAGCTACAGACAAATGTCAGTACACTACATTCAAAATTCACTGCCGGCAGAAAAGATGACATTTATCAGTCATCCATACATCAGTAACTAAAACAATTTTAGGGTTGTCTAGACAGGCATGTGTTATTCTTAAATTTAAATTTCTAGAAGAAGGACAACAGTAAGTATAGTGTCTATAGTTTCATAAGAATGAGGGGAAAAAAACCTAAGAAAGATATGAGAAATGCTGCAAGGATATTGATGGAAAAGAGTTTCATTGCTGATTTTATATATTGGGAGTAATTGCATGACCAAATAAGCTTGCTCATTTACCATGACAAAGATTTGAAAAATTATCCGAAAGGCTAATATACATGATTTGATTTTCTTATTTTTAAGTTACTTGATGACCACAGTAGGAGAGAAAAAGGACAATTTGCTAGCATTTTGCAAGGTTTTGTTCTTCTAAAGATTGGTACTAAATTGGAGAATTATTTGTTCATGCTTACCTTGAAATTGGCAAAGTAAGTCAGCAATAAATTAGAACATTCTACCATTATGAAAATATCACCCAGCACTTTTTCAGTGAAAAGACCACAAAAGAAATAGAAGAAATAGAAAAGAAATAAGAGGTGGAATAAAGAACTACAAATTAACTCCAAGAGAAAATAAAGGTGGATAGGAAATTTCATTTAAATTATTTTAAACTATCAATAGCAAAACAGTATTATGAGTAAGTTCTTCTATACAGTAGCAATTAATATATCATCAAACGTTCCAACAGAATGATTTGGCCAAATGTCATTTTTAGAAGTTTGATAAATTTAAAACATAAAGGAAAATACAGTAAACAATAAAAGTAGAGTCAAGATAAATCTCAGCATATTTAATGATAGTCTTATTTGAAACTTGATCCTTCATTGCTTTACTGCTATTTTATTGTATTATTTGTATCAAATAGTGTTTTTTAGTAATGCAAATTTTTTATTGCTGAATGACTTTTTCTTGTATTAGCATGCATTTCAAGATTTGCACTACCTAGTTCATAAGTAGAAAGTCTTCATCCATAAGGAGGCTATACTTTTCCCTATTTAAACTCATTTAAACAAATTACTGTTTCCTTTTCTTATTCATGATTTTTAAATCATCCTGTGCTTGAGTCTAACTTTTTTTTTTAATTATCCTCCATCTTGGTTCTCTAGCAACAATTTACTTTAAAGCACCTTTTGTGTGTGTTGAGAAATCATGGTATTTTAACGCCATCTATTTCTGACCCTCCAGGAAGTGCATTATTCACCCTCCACCCTACACACACCCCACATATACATCTTCGGGATGAACATTATTGTGCTAAATATATTACATGGTGCAGATTACTTCACTCCACTGCTTCTAGATTGTAGAGTTGTAAATCACAGCTTTTAAATATTTATAACATTTCCATGAACACTTAAAGGGAGAAAGTCCAAATAAAATTTTTCATTTGCTCCTACAGTAAAAGTGCTTGTGCTGGCAAAAAAAAAAAAAAAAAAAAAAAAAAAAAAAAAAAAAACAACAACAACAAAAAAAACCATAAAGAAATAATGATAACAAAAAAAACCCTACAATTTTCTGCAAGAACTTAGGCTGTATCCAATAACCTCTAACTTACCCTGTGTACTCAGTGTGTTTGTCTATCTGTCCAGTTTTCCATTAGTAGTATCTAAATAATTGTCAATTGGCAGGTCCTTACTGGATTTACCTAAACATACAGCAAGCTAAATAAATCAGTCTTACATGCTACTTAAAATTAATACTTCTCCATCTGAGACCAACTGCACTTCATGGTTCAGATGTGTCAATATAAAGTTAGTTTCATACCATTGCTCAGTGGAAACCACTTTCTTACAGATGTTACCTATCACGTTGTAACAGTCAGAGAAACAATTATCCAGCCTTCTGCAAAAATTGAGAATAGGGCTACCCTGGAAATTTTGGGGGTTCTGAGGGCATTGTAAGCCATTTTGAGGTTCATTTCCCATGTTTCTTTTCCAAGCTTGCTTTTGCTGCTTTTTATTCAGGGAATTTTTGAGTTTTTCCCTCGGACATTTGCTCTGCCACCAATATCCACTAGGTGGGGATATAATTATATTTTTCTTGGGTTTAGCACACCTTCACATTTATGATGCTCTATGAAAGGATATTCATCTTCTCAATTTCAACATATACTTTTAATTATTATTTTGAGAACTGTCGGGTGTCAATTTATATTTCCCTGAATATTATTTTTATATCAGTCTACCTTTCTTGTGTCTGTGTTGACTATTGATGGCATTGGTTTAATCTTTATAATTTCCTTCCATACATGGGAATCATTGAATAAGTATTGTCAATTGCAGAGTATAGTTAAATGTAATCCCAAGCATTATGTAGAGATGCTTTGAAACTAAGCACAGGTTGTTGGCCGGGATTTAATTGGAGGGGAAAGAACAGAAAAGGTTAGGGGTTTTTCTTTTTTCTCTAAGCCAGGTAAGAAAGCTCCACTCAGCTCTATAGCTGCTAGGAAGCAAAGCATATAAAAGCAAGTGAAGTGGTTTCCAGATCCTGAAAGACTCTTTCTTCATAAAATTCAGTCTTCGCCTTTCTTTTCTTCTGCTTTCTTCCTTTTAATCTGTTTTCCTTTCTCTTCACTTTCCTTTCTGAAGACTGTCTTGTTGCCCATGGTTCTTATCCTCCTTTTATTGATCATTTACCTAACATCTATCCAGTTAAAGGAGGCGCACAGACATGTGTATAGTCATATCTTTATATTGGATTTGCTGTAGTACAATTTTCGGTCACATATACATGTTATATAAACATACTCCATTTAAGACTTAATTTTTAAAAAGCAAGCAATAGAGTACCCACTTTTAAGAGGACTCCTCATTTTTCCTATGTTTCATGTGAGTGCATGGTTTATGGAACACAACTGGTTAAATTTATATTTATGGAAGTCTAAGCATTATCATTTTTATTCTTTCCTGCTTTTCAAAAGAACATATTTCCTGTGACTCTCATTTTAACCGCTGCACCAAAAACCCGGGACTTCAAACTCTAGCTGGCAAAAAA
Organism: Ochotona princeps; assembly: GCF_030435755.1. Taxonomy (NCBI): domain Eukaryota; kingdom Metazoa; phylum Chordata; class Mammalia; order Lagomorpha; family Ochotonidae; genus Ochotona; species Ochotona princeps. The sequence goes on from NC_080840.1 coordinate 60,134,102, forward strand.
TGGAGGAATGCTTTTCGTTACTTAAGAATAAGCTAAATTAAAAAAAATTACTCTCGGTAACTGTCTTAATCTAAGGGTGGCAAAATTTCAAGAGCTAGTTTAATATGAAGTTCTGAGTTACAAAGCACAGTAGCTAAGATCTGATCCACAGTATCTCCTTCTTTCCCCAAGAAACACAAGCAGGATGTCCAAGGTTAAGTGAAATAAACAGGCTTCTTTCTGACAATGTTATTTGTCATTTTTGAGACACACCAATGAGGTAGATTTGTAAATTGTAGCACTTATAACAAAGATGCCTTTTTTTGAATGTTTCTTTGCTCGTGTTTAAAGATGATGCTTAAACAACAAAGCCAACAAAAGCAAAGCAAACTCGGGGTTGCCTTGCATTAAAAGATTGTGCAGATCTGTTGAGTACATTTGAGCATGTGAAAGCAAGTCCAATGTTTTTTAATTTGAAGAAACATGATTCTCCTATTCTTTGTGGTTGTCTGAGTCTATGATGCTTGAATTCTGCATAACCACACTAAGGGTGACTTTAGCCATATTTCAGGCAGCCTATTATTATTATTATTAAATTATTATTATTGTTAGTATTTCAAGTAGTACTTTGCATACAATTTTGGAAAAGTAACTACATTATACTCAGTGAAATACAACCTTTTCCAATTTGGGTCTTTGACCAATCCATGTTGTTAAAATCAGGGGTATAATTACCCTTGGATTCTAAAAGCTGTATAAGCCTAAAGAATTTAAGACAAATTAAAGTTTCTCAAAATTTCCAATTGCTTCCAGTTGGTATCATTATTGCAAAGATAATGTTTGATAGCTTTAGACTTTTCATTTATTCTTTGTTGGAATAGAGACAAATGTTACTGATTATAAAAATGTTATATTCTGCAACCAAACAAAATAAATCACACACAAAAAGAGTTCATGTTCACTGTTGCATAAAGAAATAACAACACTCTGCTGCTATTTTAAATGGCTGATGCATGTGCTTAATAGCATTTTCTTTCTTTCTTTCTTTCTTTCTTTCTTTCTTTCTTTCTTTCTTTCTTTCTTTCTCTCTCTTTCTTTCTCTCTCTCTTTCTTTCTTTCTCTCTCTCTTTCTTTCTTTCTTTCTTAAAATTATTTTCATATAAAGGTAGTTACACAGAGGTCTCCCACTCAGTGGTCGACTCTTGAAGTGGCCACAGTGACTGGATTTGGAGAAGGCTGCAGCCAGGAGACAGGAGCTCCTTCCAGGTCTCCCACAAAAGTATAGGGCCCAAGGTCTGAAGCCATCTGCTGCTACCTTCCTTCCCAGGCCATAAGCAGGACAGAAAAAGGAGCAGCAGGAACATGACCTTGTGCCCACATGTGGAGTACGGACACAACAGTCAGATGCTTAGCTTACTGTAACAGAACACTAGCCCCAATAGGACTTAGGCGGCAATCCTATAAGACATGCAAACAATTGGAAAAAACAAATAAAACAAAGCAAAACAAAACCACAGAGAGAAACCTATATGATAATTTTTGCTTACCATTGTGACACTCAGAAACACCTCTAAGTACTGATGCCAGCTGTGTTTTCTAGTGCTGATACTGCTGTTATTGACACTGGCACCACGTCGCAGTTTTTATAGTATTTATCTTTCTCGCAGACAAGAAGGGAATGAAACTGGTTTGTTGTACAGGCTCAAAGGCTGTAGTAAATGTTTTGTTTGTTTGTTTGTTTGTTTTTGCTTTATATAGCTGAAAGACAGAGGGCTCCCATGCACTGTTTCACTTCTCCAATTCCCACAAAGACAGGGACTTGACTGAAGGAGACCCAGGGTTCCAGTTTTGGTCTCTCATGTGAATGGCAGGGTCCCAGCAACTGCTGCCTTCCAGTGCATGCATTAGTAAGAATGCAGTGGTTAGGAAGCACAGTTAGACAGCAAACCCCAGCCGTCTGCTGTGGGATGCTGGCTTGGTGACCATTATGCCAAATCCTTACTCCCCATGATGAACTTTCAAAGCACCTTTTCTCATTCTTCCTTCTTTCTATATGTTAGTCTCATAGTCACGTGGTGCCCAGCTCTTAGTTTCTGTCTGTACTTCTCTACCTACTGTCTCTCCATTCTTTTTGTGATATTGATAACCATAGGAAAAATGAAAAGTTTCAACAATAAATTTTCTTTCTGAGACCTTTCAGAATTACTGAACATAGTGTAATTGTTAATAATACTCTGTTTTGTTATTTATTAGCCTCTGTAAGTGCTGTAGTTTACACTGAAAAAAACGATTATAAACTGGACAATGTGGATTGAGACAACGTTACCTACTAATGTGACCTTGATCAAGTTATTTAACTGGTTCATCAACCTTGTAAGATTTAATATATGCATGTACATATGTAGACACATATATACTCACACATGATGTCAGTATTAATCAAGTTAATGCAGTGCATGCAGTTCTTAGAAAAATAACTAAAAACTCAAATGTAAAATTCTATTTTTATTATTAAGAATATATGGAGTCTAGCAAGGCTTAAACCTTTCTTTGCTGTTGTTCTGGTTGATTTATTTTCAAATATTTCTAAATAATGCTTGCCATTCTACTTTTATATTAACATCCCCCCCCCTTTTTTTTAAAGAAACAGTGTCACTCGCTGCAGAGCTATTAAAAATGATGGTTAAAAGAGCTAATGCAATTCCTAAAGTTCTAAGCTGATTATGAAAATCAGTGTGTGGCACAGTACTTCTTCTTTACTAAATAATTTATGGAAAACTCACTGTGCAATAAAATGAGCTCTGTCTCTACTCATAATTAAGAAATAATGATTCTATTATAATAATTGTTATTTTTATCAAGTGACTTGGAGTTTACACAAATATTTTCACTTTGTTTTATTTGAACCCCAAACAAATGTTGGGAGAAGGCATCATTACTCTCAGAGGGAAAAAAAAAAGAAGCAGAGGCTCAGACTTAAATAACTTGCCGAGACTCACTTGGCACGAAGTAGTGGAACTGTATCTGCGAGGCAGGTTTTCGATCTCCGGAGCTCTCATTCCTAAATAGATCATTAGGACTTCAATGGACCTTCAAGTTTTCTAGTCTAAATCATTATTTATGCAATGAGAAGATGGAGGACAGAGAAGAAAAGGACTTGCACAATGGGATACAGAGAAAGATTTAGATCACAACTCTTTTTATCTGTAATATTTGATTTGTTGATCTTTCCCTTCATAGAATTTTAGTTGTTCATTTTTACAAAGCTGAAGAATGTGTGATATTTTAAAATACATAACATGCCAATGTTTATACTAACAATGATCATGACACAGTTGACCTTTGATTATGAGTTAATGAACTGATTTTCATAGGTTTTCCTATAGAAAGGAAAGAGCAGGGACAGGCCTTGTGGCCAAGGATGTGAAGCAGCCGCTTGAAGCACCCACATCTTAGCCACTGACACTCACAAAGACCCTGGTTGAACTTCTGTTCTCTGGCTTCACCCCGGCCCAGTTCTATCCAAGCTGCGGCAGGCACTTGGGGAAGGCCAGTGGTTAGAAGTCTTTCTCTTTCTCCCACTCTTTGCCATTCAAATAAACAAATAAGTAAGCAATCAAATCAATCAATACTTTTTTTTTAATAAGAACTTTTTTACTGAGCTCCTAAAAATCTGCACAGGGGGAGAGCAAATAGAGTTAGCAATGTCCCACAACATGGTTAGGTAGTTCTTACAGAACCTGTCATTGTGATACTAAAATACAACCAGAGTACATTATTGCAGCAATTCCAGAGAATAAAGAAAGGAAGGAAAGATGAAGGATAGAGGCAGGGTAGCATAAGTGTCTTCAAATAATTTTGTCCATGAAATACGTGGAACCTCTACTCTTTATATTAATGAAAAATTTAAAAATAAAATAGAAGCCCTTATTCTGCTTTATGTGAAGACCATGTGTTATCTTTTTTTTTTCACTAAAATCCAAGTAAAAATTAGACTCAGATAAAAATATTAAAGGGGATTCCAACAAAGCAAATCGCCCGTAAACAGTGAAAACAAGCAACGATTCTCCACGACCACGCATTTGCTCATTACTGCTCCATAGGAATGAATTTCTGGATTCTGTGTACACATGTGGAGTAGACTACTATTCTCCCAGCACTGTTTGTTTTACAATGACAAATATATATGAGCAAAATTGAATTTTAAGGGGTTACATCTAATTTAACAACAACTTTGGCTATACAAAGTGTCAAGTAGGTGTAGAAAATCCAAAAGAATCAGCAGGGCTTTTCCAAATGGAATTAAATATGGTTGTTAAAAATTTATTATATTTACTCATTTATTCTTTCATTCATTCATTCATTCAGTTTTCCTTAATACATTAATGGAATAAACGTTGGATGTAATAAATATGTAGCCCTGTACTAAATGCAAATGAGGAGCAATAAACAAAAACACTGTAATCTGTTCTTTAAGAATACAAGGAGATTAAATGTTAACACAAATAATTACATTACAAAGTAGAAATAAGTAAAAGTTATGCAAGTGTGCAATAAAAAAGATGCATGCTAGGTCCTAAGAATCCGAGGTGTGTTCTCATGAAGCAAATAGTTAGAAAACAGTTTATACAGGAGGAGAATTTTGGTTATTTGAAAAGAATGGCATGGCTGTAAGAGCATTAAAAAAAGGACACAAAATTAGCAGAAAGACTGGCAACTGGAGGGTAGTGAACACTATGAGGGCATTTCTTTTGGCTGGATCATAGAACCGTTTAGTAGCACTGGGAGGAAAAGATGGTTTTGTGCTATTTTAAAATTTGCTTATGTATTACTTGGTTGTGTATGAAAGGTGAGAATGAAGCAGAAAGATTCTTCTCTCACATGCAGTTCCTTAAATGTCCATAGCCGGCCAGCAGCCCAGAACACGATTAGAGTCTTTGACATGGAAGGCAGAGACCCATATACTTGAACCATCATCCTCTGTACTCCAGGGTGTGTGCTAGCACGAGGACTCCATGGAGAGGACCACGATACTCCAAATGGTGTTTTTAAGCACTGCACCAAAAAGACTTCCTCCCCTGAGATGCTGGTGTAAGCTAACAGCTTTAAACCTGCAAATTTGACATGCTCATGTGAATGGAGAATAGAATAATTTGAACTGCAAGATTAGGGAAATAGCAATATCTGAGACATCTAAGTGCTTCTTCAGCAAGTAATTTTAGTGCCCCTGTATCTACCGAGAAGCTATAGCAAGCAAACAAATCAGAAAAATGAAGAAAACAACAGCAAAAAGCAAAACTACTTTTACAAAAACTAGAATTTTTTATCTTTCAAGATGTGTTGACAGAAGGAAAAATTAACAAAGAGAAATGTGTGTTATATGCTACCAAATATTTAAGAAATGAATATGTGTTTCTATTACCTCTGGAAGAACACATAGTGGTGAAACCATTGTATCTGGGCATGAGGGGCTGGGCTCATGATAGAAACTAGAGTGGCTGGGGCATTCTTCAGGGCCCAGTATTGTCGGGCAATGCATTAAGCTTCCACATGCACGGCTGGAATCCCTATGGAGGTGCCAATTCCAGTCCCACTTATTCTACCTACAGTCCAGCACCCTGCTAATGTGCCTGGGAAAGTAGAGGATGGTGCAAATGCTTGTGCCCCTGACACTCACTTGGGAGCACAGAAGTTCCTGAATCCTGACTTGTGACACTGTCGGGAGTGAATCAGTGAGTCTAACATCTCTCTTCGTATCTATGTGAGTGTGAGTGTGTGTGTGTGTATGTCTGTGTCTCTATAACCCTGCCTTTCAAATACAAATAAATAAATCTTAAAATGCAAAGAAGTTTTCTTCACTGACCATCATTTAACATATTCAAAATTTATACTTTCTCAAGGATAAACTTCAAAGCTTATTTGCGGGTGGGGCTTCTCCCTCAATATCCCCCTTTATACATGAAGGAAGCAATTTGGAAATAATAGTCTTACCCACTTCCCTATAGCCCTTGAACCTCTTTACCCTAATTAACTATGTAAAGATTGTCAAAAATATAATAATAATAATAATATAAACAAAGCTTATTTGCAGGGCCTGCTGTGATGGCCTAGCGGCTAAAGTCCTCGGCTTGAATGCGCTGGGATCCCATATGGACTCCGGTTCTAATCCTGGCAGCTGCACTTCCCATCCAGCTCCCTGCTTGTGGCCTGGGAAAGCAGTTGAGGACAGCCCAAAGCCTTGGGACCCTGCACCTGCCAGGGAGACCTGGAGGAAGTTCCTGGCTCCTGACTTCGGATTGGTGCAGACCGGATGTTGTGGTCACTTGGGGAGTGAATCAGCAGATGGAAGATCTTCCTCTCTGTCTCTCCTGTTCTCTGTATATCTGACTTTACAATAAAAACAAATAAATCTTTAGAAAAAGCTTATTTGCAGGCAGTTTTGAGTTTTGGACAAAATATAACAGAAGAAAAATTAAATTAGTACTAACTGGATCCTATAGCGTGGAGTTTTTTGTTTTTTTTCTTTTAATAGAGTGGTGAGATTGATGGACAAAAAGACAGATGTGGGAGATCGCCTCTGGATCTCTTTCTGCTTAGCCCATGTGGAAGGCCTTAGGCACATGGCACATCCTGTCCCCAGGGGACAGTGGTCCTGGCTAACTGAGCTCTCAACCCGGCCTGTTCACTGGACATGCAGCAAGAGCCTCGCTTTTCTGTCTTCGGAGGAGTTGTGCTAGAACTTCCTTGATAAGTAACTCAAAGAAATTAATGCGACCCACATTCTGTTTATTAGCCTAATGAATAAACCCTGAAGCATAGCTTTCAGCCTAGGTGCTGCTCAGGCTAGTCTTGGCTTACCTGCCCGTGGCTCCAGGCAGAGCTTCCATCCCTGCTTGCAGAACTTGATCTGTGATTGGAGGGTCCGGACAGACAGGCATGCCTAGTAGCCCATCGCAATGCTGAGAGAAGATGGTTGGGACTGCTCTTGTGCCTTCCCCCTTTTGCCCTGTATAATTGTAAGTGCTCTCTGATAAATGAACATCCCTCACTAGTTTATTTCCGGTGGTTCTTGGTGGCCAGAGAACATCATCCTCTCATCCCTCGGCGGTCTCAGGGCTTGCTGGTAAGGAACACCCAAGAGAAAAGACTTAGAAGGTAACTGAGAATTATAATTACAGTGGCAATGCAAACGCTGGTCTCTAAGGAAGCAAATGTCCTTCCTACGAGGTATCAGACATAGCCACTGAATCACATATGTTGATCAAAAGCTGATGGATTATTCTTTTGTTTTATGTTAATAACAGTGCAGGTGGCTTTAAGGTAGTGGTGGTTGACTGGGAGCTATAATTTAATAACTTTCCTTAGCTACTTTCATCATAGAAAAACTTGTCCGTTGCCAACTAGTGGGTGGGGTATATAAGCAAAATAATATGGGCTGAGATGCAGATTTAGACGTCAACAGGTTTGTCATTCTAAGTGCTCATATTCTCACTTATCTATTAACTTGCTCATGAATTGGATAAATAAATAAATTTATTTATTGTTAAGGAAGATAAAATTTGAACAAACTTTTGAAAAAAAATGTGTTTTTCAAATACAAGATCAAATAAATAGATTAAGAAATTTTTGCTTAACTATTTTAATCTCTTTAGTTAAAATAAATTGCCTCTTACCTACCTATCATGTATACATCCACAACATTGCCAGAATGTGATTATTATGTATTAAACAAAAAAGAATTAACCTGACCAGTATAACTTTCTTTAATAGCATCAGTATGAAACATCAAATAGTATGTTGAGTGTTCAGTTACAACTAACTGAAATCAGTATATCAGCTCTGAAAAGAAATTTTTTTAAGATTCATTTATTTTTATTGGAAATTCAGATTTACAAAGAGAAGGAGATACAGAGAAGAAGATATTCCATATGCTGGTTCACTCCCAAAGTGGCTGCAAGGGCCGGAGCTAAGCAGAACTGAAGCCAAGAGCCAGGAGCTTCCTTCTGGTCTCCCATGTGTGTGCAGGAACTCAAGGCTTTGGACCGCACTCTACTGCTTCCCCAGGCCACAAGTATAGAGCTGGATGGGAAATTGAGCAGCTGGGATTGTAACTGGCTCTCATATGGGTTCCTGGTGCATGCAAGGAGAGGACTTTAACCATTAGGCTGCCACGCTGGGCCACCAAAAAAGAATTTAATCTGATAGTAGCAAATACTCCTATTTTAAAGAAATGCTTTAAAATTTTAGATAAATGAACAGTACCTAAATCATGAAAACCATTCTTCTAGAAATTTTCTGAATAACGTTTCATCATTACTTTAGGTAACTATTTTATTCAGTTGATCAAATGCTTGCCTCAGAATTCTTGCCTTGACAGCTGGCCATTTGTTACTAACATGCTTATAACATTATATTGAACTTGAGTCAGAATTTTTAGAAATAATATTTTAGATATCTTGTCTTTAAAATTCTGAATTTGATATTATGGTTATATTGCTTCTATTACTTGCATTAGCCACTCTGGCATGGTGAGGATGGGTAAGTATTTAACAACAACAACAAAAATATTGTCACTATTCAGATAAATAAGTGTTATAGATATAAATTAAACTATGTATACAAGAAAGTGGCACTGGTATTCTTAGAGCTGAAAACACCTTGTATTGTCTTTAGGGGATAGACTAAATCTTTGAGGGAGCAAGCAGAAAACAAAGGATAAAACATGACTGATTGGGATGTGAGAGACAGTGTGCTTTAGGGGGTGGATTTAGCATAAGGCAAGGTTAGGACTCTCAGAGTGGGGAGAATATTTTGTAGTTCTGGGAATATAGCAATCATATAATACTTTGACAATGGATTGCCTAATGCTGTATGGAAGAAGAATGACTTTTCTCATTACTCCAAGACAAGTCATACACGTTTCTTGTTTACTAGTCTCCCCAGGTTTCAGTAACATTAGCTACACCCACTGATAATTGGAGTGAGTATGGATTTTGGATAAATTAAAGAGGCACACAAGGAGGCAAGTCGTGGAGGCAAAGGTGATGATGAGAAAGTATATCTTTAAGCAGGAATTTCTGGATATTTGGAAGGATTTTGGACTGTCTCAGTGTGGAACTCAGGCGAGTCACATGGATTCAAACTCAAGTGTCAATCATCTATTCATGCTCCTACTACATTCAGTGAGGATTCCGTTCTTAGCTAAGATAATATTTATTTTTTTTCCAAAGGGTTTTTTTTTTTTTTTGCAGTGTCTTTGTTCCCACAAGTTAGTCTGCAGGTTCTTCTGACAAATTAGTCTACAGGATTTTGAAGAAAATGGAATAGCATCAAGTGGAATTGCTAGTAACTGTGCTCAGAAGCCTGCACTTAGGAACAGGTTGATGACGAGAGAAACATCCTTGAGAAAGCTATCTGTGCTGGTATGCATGTCATTCTGCAGTAACTTTCTCTCCCCAAGCAAGGAATCTAGGATGTCTTAGGATGCCTTCTCCCGGAAGCAGATCTTGAGACAAATCTTACAGTGCTAGCAATTTTTGGAAAGTACAGGCAAGAGAAGTAAGAAATGAGTTTAACCCCTCAAGGGAACTCAGACACATATTCATTTCAGAGTCATCCCACTTAAGGACGAGGGAGCTGTGGGTTTTATATCCAACTTTCAAGAGCAATTCCTTGGAGGATGTGGGGATTGTCTTCTCGCCTGCTTGCCAGGAGTCAAATGGTTAGACAAGAGGCCACTCTAGTGTAGGAAGTGTGCACTGACTGAGTAAGGTCCATGGTGTACAAGCCAGGAGATCAGCAGCATCTGCTACAGGAATGGAGTAGGCAAATGCTTAAGAGGGAAAAGGATCAGAAATCGGCAGTTGTATTTTCTAAGATTACCTGCTACGTTAAATTATTCCTACGTGGTAATATTATTATAGCATATAAAGGCCTACTGTCAATAGCCTATGTAGTTTTATTTCTTTTAAATTAAAAACAATTGCATATTTATCTTATTTATGAGAGAGAGAGAGAGAGAGAGAGAGAGAGAGAGAGAAAGAGAGAGAGAAAGACAAAGAAAGAAAAGTATCTCATATTCTCTCATCTGTCTGGGTGGACCAGACTGAAACCAGAATTATGAAACTACTTAGGTCTTTTACCTGGGTGGCATTCACACAGTAACACAGCCCAGCATCGTCTGCTGTGTCAGGTGTGCAACAGCAGGAAGCTTGATCAAATGTGGAGGCAGAAATTCACATAGACACTTCAGTAATGAATGGAACATTTCAGATGGCTGTTTGCTCAACTACTGGGTGAAATGCCAGAACCTAGGCTTTCATTAATAATGATCATAATAGGGGCCAGTATGATCACTTTACTTGAGCCAGCACTGGGATACGGGATACTGGTATCCCTAGTATTGTTTAACCTGCTGCACAGCAATGCTTGCCTCTGCTTTTCATTAAAAAACAAAACAAAAACAAACAAAAAAAAACCTCTTTTTTATGACTGAAATGTATGTCTACACATGGGTTGAGGACAAAAGAAAATTTAGTGACCAAAAGATGTGTTAAAAGGTAAAATGAGACACAAAATAATAAATATAAGAATAAATGTGCAAATTTTTCCAGAATGTTAGTGGATGTTATAAGAAGAGGCATAGATTATGGAAGCCAAATGAGTTAGGGAAATATGAAAGTAAACACTTAAAATGTATCCAAATATGATTTCCTTCAGCACAGGCAGTTTAATTTTTGGGAAAAATTATTTATTTATTTGGAAGACACAATGAAACAGAGAAAGAGAGAGGGAGAAAGGGAAAGAATATCTCTTATCTTCATGTTCAATTCCCAAATGCCCACAACAGCTGGTGTGAGATTGGGTCAAAATGAGAAGTTAAGAATTCTATCTTGTCTCCCACATGGGTTGCAGAAGCTGAAGTATCTGAACTACCATTTGCTATTTCCCAGGAATATTACAAGGAACCTGATTCAGATATGGAGTGACCAGAATTAGAATCAGGCACTCCAACACAGGATGCAGATGTCCCAAACAATGACATAAACCACTACTAATAACACCTTCTCCCAGACTGCTAACGATTCTAAACTATATTGTAAAAACCCAAGAAAAAAAACCCATGGTGTGTGTGTTTCCCCAAATTGTTCGATGTGCATTCTTAGTCTTTATGGAATACGTTCTAGTCGGAGAGAACAGCTGCTGTGATATTTTGCACTAGGAATCTTCCCCTAAGACGAGTATTCTTCAAGTTAATATGTTAATAAATTTGACATTTTAAAGATCCTAAAATAAGTAGTACAAAGCAATGCATTAGAAGTATTTATGTTTTCTCTTTAATAATTTGTGCCCAATTAACAAACATAGAAAAGATGCTTACAAACATCATATATTAGCTCACTGGAGGATCTACATACGGTTTAAGGCCACAAACTGCCTTCATCATTTTTCACACTTACAATTATTCATAATTTCAGACTTGCCTCAGCTAGATCCAAGTAAAATTTCCTTGAAAAATGGATGAGGAAGCGAATTTCATTCAGTCACAGTCCAGAAGGAATTCCTCAATTTCAAGGACTCACATAATTCTATTTCCTTTTAGGTCTGCACATTATTTATCTTTTGGTAACTCTCTTCTACTAGTCTTCACTTTTTAATCCAAATTAATAAAGCCTTACAGTGAATTCTTTCCATTGTATTCAAAAGTGCCATGAAAGACTATGAAATCTTCAAAATCACAATAAAATATTTTTAGAGCCTTACTGTTTCTCCTAGACTTCAGTGACACTATGAAGATTCACATAATTTCTATTCTGCATCTCATCAAATACTGGCAAAATTTATTCAATTCAAATTAAATAGATGTAGCACAGTGTAATCTTTCTCTATTAAATATGTCACTTTTTGCAATTGTTTCTTAATATCCCTCACAGCTTCCATCTAAGATTAGCACTTTCTTTGCTGCCAGAGTTTCACTAACCTACTGAATTATTCACTGAAGCATAACCTTCAGATATCAGGTTAGAAAGACCTTGATTATGGCAGGAAGTGAACTGTATAAACCATTTTTCTTTAAAAGAAAATTTCTCAGTATAGCAAAGTCTGAAATGAGATAAGTATTAAATATGTGTAAAAATTAAGTTCATAATTGATAGGAATTTAGCCAACTGTGACATTCCTGCATTTTGTTTATTAGAATGTAGAATGGTATGTTATCCTTAGTACAGCAGAGCTGCATAAGAACACATGCATTTCCTTATTGCTTATTTAACCTACCCAGTCACTAGCATATTGTATGTTTCACAAACAAAATTGTTAAGTGGTAAACTGTGTAATGTTTTACACAGCCTTTGAATATTCAAGCTAAGTTTTTAGAAAATACATTTCCTCTTTATTTCCTATTCGCTTTGGTTCCTTCTTTCTGGTTTGTTTTAGTGTCAAACACCACAAGAGTTCATGGTTAAGTCAACAATTCACCATGGGCTTCCCTGCAGCAAATTCTATTAGTAGCATCCTTTGCTTTATCTCAATTCAGTGTTGAAAGGTCATTAGAATACTGACTGAGGAGACAACACTCTTGGAACACCTTTGCTGGTGTTGAAATCAGAAAACTCACCACTCACAAATCAGTCACTTCATGAACAATCCACTGGGTACCCAATAGATGAAGTGCAGCCCTGACACACAGCAGGGCCTGTATGCTATTTTTCTACTAGACAAAAAGAAAATATGTAAAGAGAAATCCTGATCTAATTTACCTACATTTATTCCATATGCAATTGTGGGACATTTTTCTTCTTCGACATATTTGACCTCACACATCATTCAAATGACTTTCCAAACACTCAGGTAGAGCATATGTATTTTAAATACCAATCCACTTATTAATGTTGGGCTTTGCCTACCATTACCAGTGTTGTAAAAGTCAACACAACTTAAGAATGTCAATAGTGAGAGGTGATGCATTATTGAACAGTGTGCTTTGATCAGATTTCCTACACAGATTTGCTGTTCAGGTGGAGGCAATAAACTAAGAAACATTTTTCACTGTGCATCACTGTAAGTGGTATAGACAACATTAACTGTTTTCTTCTAATGCTACCACCAACCAAAGCACCAATTGCATCCTCTTCTACAATTTTGATCTGGTTGAATGATTATTTGAAAGGCTTTTTATAAGCACTTAGAGAAGTGCCAAATAAGCATGTGAAATGACAAGTCATTTCAAACAGATTCTACACAGGAGGAGAGAGACCAAGACATTTGCTGGTAAATAGAAAATTGTGAAAATTGCTTAAGGAAAAAAAAATCTTAAGGAATAAAAACCAGAAAAATCTTACAAGAAAAAAATGCTGAAGAATTCAGTTATCAGTTTTTTTTTGTTATTGACACAATGTTTTGGGGGAAATTTTATGACTTAGTTAATGACTTGTTGGAATATAAATTTTTACCCCATGTGTACTTGAAATATTGAGACTACCTAGTCTAGAAAATAGAAATAAGATTGTCTTTTTACTGCATATGTATTATTCCTTATAGATTTGATAAAACGATTTCCTGGCATTGGCTCCCACTATCTTTTCTGAGTAAAATTTAGAATCAATGTATGACTGTTCAAGTCATCATATGAACTTCAGGAGACTTGTTTTAATCATGATAATTGAGAATGAAGGGGTATGTCAATTCTCAAGAAAATTCCCAATTAAAGTTTTCCAGTTGTAGAGAGGAACGCTCAGCCTAGTTACAGAGGATCGTACAATGTGGCTCAGACATGAGAAAGAGGAGTAATTTCTCCTTCAGAGAAAAATAGACCATATTTGGAGGATGCTTTTCAGTATCATTATAATAATAACCATAATGAAGTCCAGAATCACTCTTACATTGTATAAGTCCTCCAAGGTTGTTTTACTTTTTCTGTCATTTCTGCTACTCATTAGACTCATGCTCACCATTTCAAAATTAGTATGTCCTAAGAGGACCAATGATAGAGCACAAGGTCTCAATGAATACAGGATAAATCAATGAATGAAGTATTGTCCAAAGGGTCATGATATGTAAATGTGCAGGTAAATTTAAAGAAAAATATAAAAATACAATATGACTGGATATAATTTATCAGGACAAACTTAGGTTATTTTCAGAGATCCCACTTTTGTTACTGGATACCTGTGAATGTACTCTTAATCAGCTTAATTTATGCTGCCAGAGCAGAGGGAGGGTTCCATTCAAATTTAATAGAGTTCATGAAGTGATAACTAAACCAATGAAGCATGTATTTCTTCAAGTCAGGGATGGGAGAAGCTTTGGAGAAGATACCATATCAGAATCCTCAGTTCCCTATGGATCCAAGCCAACTAACAAGAGCCAAGATTTAATGGAAGGTGATGATTTCTTGGTACATTTCTTCTGTTTCATGTTTCTTCATTTTTATCCTCCATCCAGCATAAATAGCAATTGAATATATCACAGCACTCCTGACAAATCAAACAAATCAGGTCCACCCTACTCACCTTCTTTTACTAAGTGTGTCTGAAAGAGTTATGTGTAGGATGTTACCAAAACAAACAGAAACTGATTTTTCTCTCTCCCATGAAATTTCCTTATTATTAAGATCCTTTTAGAAAATTACTAATTAAGATTTCTATGTGGACATTTTGTTTAACATTTTCCTCTAGTTTCTCTGGAGACCATGTTATTAGTACTACAGAGAGAAAGCTGTTGCTGGCATTCTGGAATTCATCAGAGCTCTTTGAAGAAATGAACACCATTATTTCACCGAGACATCTTATGTCTTCTACGATCTGTCTTTTGTTATCAATAAACACTATACTTGTGCAAACTGTTGAGCAATGGTTGTAGTTCACCTGTAGATATAAGCTACAAAGATGGCAAATGGAATTTCTGCTTCTGGTCATTTCAAAACACTTCTTCAAAATGCAGAAGAAGTTTAAGGGATGTCCCCAAGCCATATAAACTAGATCAGACCATGCTTATTACAATTACTCAATTCCATACCTTTCACCTTTTCTTACTTCTCTGACTACCAAAGTGTGTGTTTCTTTAGTGGACTTTTCATGGAAACCTGACAGAGATTTCTGGCAGGGTGATAATTTATTTCAAATTTATGATTGCATTTCAGTTTTTTTAAATTAAAGAAAACAAATTGATTTTATTTTCCTTTTGTTGATCCACATGAGAATGTTTTGCACTATGTGCCTGTCTCATAGTTAAGTTAAGGCCGCAGATAAGAAGTGTACACTGTCATCCGACTGGTGTCATTCATATTTTTCTCAAGAAACATTGTCTTTTCCAACAAGTTACCGGAAGCTTAAACTTTTCACAAAAATAACTATGAATTCCCTTGAGACACAACTTTAAGCTGCCTAGAACAATGTATTTTGAGAGGGACTAGGAGCTTGGGTAACCAAGACAATTTCAAAATGTTTCAGGACTCTGTCCTCAGACTACTTCTTTTCTAGGGCTTAGCTCACTCTCCCAGTCTCATGGTGCCAGATGAAATTTGTATCAAGAGACTTAAAAATTCTGCCTTTTCCCATTATGTCTTTATGCTTCTTTTCTATTTTCTTATGAAACAACAGCATTCCAAAATCCCATTAATAGAAACCACATATCTTTTCTATATGCACATCCCTCCAGCTTTCCATTAGCAAAACGCCACAAGGTACACAATTGCCAAATTCTACATATAAGAGTTATTCTTTGTTTCTTTACTTCACAAATCGATTAGGACATCTGATTAGTTCTGCATTGAAAACACATTTATTTTCTTAATCATGTTCACAACAAGTTTTTGAAAGTGTTAATGATATTAAGACATTTTCCTATTTAAACTAATTAATATCTCCTCAATAAATTGACAATAAGCATTATTAGTACTAATACATTCTCTCCAGGTTCACTATGCTTTGATGCTCAATCACTTAAGACTAGTTTCTGCTCTTAAAAGCAGTAAGATAATCTATAGGTCTCTTGGTACAGGTTGCACATATATTCCATTCAGGTCCTGACTCTGAGGCAAAGTGGCCTCCTGGGGGCAACATTGCAGCATGACAGATAAAGACTCCACCTGTGATGCTGGCATTCCACGTGGGTGTTGGTTGGTGTTCCGGCCTCTCCACTTCCCATATGACTTCTTGCTAAAGGCTTGGCAAGCGCAAAGGAAAATGGCACAAGTTATTTGAGCCACTTCCATGCATATGGGTGATTTAGATGAAACTCGTGGCTCCTGGCTTTAGCTTGGCCCAGTTTTGGTTTTTGCAGCCATCTGGCAGGTGAATGGATGTCCTAACTCTGACGTTGAAATAAATGAGTAAGTATTTAAAATAACAGCAAAAGAGGCCATCTTTAGCAATTCAACTGAATAATCCCCTTCTCCATCCATGTTATATACTAATGAGGCCACTGTTACAGCACTTATCAGTCTCTGTATTATATGGCTTGATTATTTGTTTACTTTTTCTTTGCATCACTCCTTCTGCGAGCAGGAGTCTAATCGTCTTTCACCCTTTTAACGCATACTGTAATCATCATGAACAACCTGTAAGTATTTTATATTTATATATATATATATTTGAAAGAATTTAGAAGCAAGCAACCAATTTGAAATCCTGGTTGTTTACTATGTGACCTTCATATTCTTCTCATTTAATTGGTATGTTAGCAGTGAGTAACAAAGTAGTGAGTATGCAATTTAATGTACGAAAGAAATTATATTATACATCAGATTGAATTTATAATCTGGAAGGTGTTAAACCTATACTGTGTACAGCAATGATCTTAAAATCATAGCAGTAGAATTCTCCACTCCTGTTTTTTTTTCTAATCATTTCGAGGGATATCTGACGGTAGTCACTAGAACTTTCCTTGCATGTAGTGCTGCTGGATTTCAGCTCTCTGTATGAAATGGTGCTGTTTTCTCTCCAGGGAGGTACCGCACTTTTTCACAAACATTTGGGTTTCAAGTTGAACAAGTTTGTCTCTGTTAATTAGTGTTGGCTACAACTAAACTTATTACTTAATACCACTGCAGTAAAGGCTGAATTAATTAGGTGAACATGGGCATACAGTCTAAGCAATGCTAGTTCTAGTGCAATATTAGGGGCTGATTGCAAAAATAAAATGTGAAAGTTTATAGAAAACAAGGTCAGGGGTTTAAAACTTTAAAAAAGACAATAGAGAAGAAAGAGAAAAAAGCTCACTAAAATGCACTTACTGATTTGCCTAGGCTCTGTTTGTGTGGTAAGGCTACTAATAATATCATTTAGGAGTATATGTATTCCCATTTGGCTTGCAGCTGTCACTAACATCATTTCCTGCTCATGGTATTATTTCAAAGTTTGCTTCTTAAACTCATGTTCTTTATGATCCTTTTACTCTCAAGTATCTTCCCACCTTCGTAAGACTCCACCCTGGGCCTGCCTTTGTGTTCCACTTCACAGCTAATCATCACAGATTAATACCAGGGGCACTTTTGTCTAGTGGGGTTTCTGCCAGAAAAGGGAAGAGAGAGAGAGAACTGGGAAGAAAGCTCCTGCTAAGTGAATATGTCTACTCGTGTTCTTCTGTGTTTTACATGCTCTCTTATATAAAAGAAATCACAGAAGTCAATGGATTAAATATAAATGTGAAGTAAGGAAATATGAGATAAAAGAAAACGGATAAAAATATACTTGAGCCCAATGGGTGGACCATGTGGTGAGCTGATATAATACTTTAATTCTGGCATCCCTGTGGTTAGCTCAGGTTGACAACATTTCAAAGATGACAATTATTTGGAATAAATCCAAGATTAAATTTTAAATAAAAATGTTCATAAATCATAGCTCTTCCACTATGAATAGGACTAGCACATAAGCAATTACTTATAGGAGCAATATTATCTTGCAATTCAAGCTGCTTCTTAAGTTGATTTGACTAAAAGCTTATCTTATTCCCCCAAAGTAAAATGAAAAGATTCAACTTGTCATGCTTTGTTCAGTGTGTGAAACTAAATTAGAAGAATAATTTATTCTCTCAAAAAAGTGATGACAATACGAAATATAAATACAAGAACAAATTTTAAAATGTAGTTATATTTGGGTGGAGGATAATGGGGCCATGTTGCAAATGTTGATTGGGTAGGTAGGTGGGAATGATTTATCAGTCAGTGCATTTAGGAGAACAGCAAGTGATGCAAGCAACTCTGACAGGGAAAACAACTTTCCATCTCTTATTTTCAAAATGATGGAATCTGTGAAATAGCTATCTTTCAATCATTTATTGATTGGAGAGACTGTATAGTGCTTAAGCATCAGTTAAAAAAAAGTCTGGAGCCCGGCAGCATGGCCTAGCAGCTCAAGTCCTCACGTTGCACTCGCTGGGATCCCATATGGGTGCCGGTTCTAATCCCGGCAGCTCCACTTCCCATCCAGCTTTCTGCTTGTGGCCTGGGAAAGCAGTCGAGGACGGCCCAAAGCCTTGGGACCCTGCACCTGTGTGGGAGACCTGGAAGAAGTTCCTGGCTCCTGGCTTTGGATCAGCGCAGCACCGGCCGTTGTTCCCATTTGGGGAGTGAATCATCGGATGGAAGATCTTTCTCTCTGTCTCTCCTCCTCTCTGTATATCTGACTTTGCAATAAAAATAAATAAAATCTTTAAAAAAAAAAGTCTGGTTATGCTACAGACACGCATTTTTGTCCTTCTGTCAGTTTCTAGATTCTTAAGTATCAGTTTTATAATCTGTACAGTGCTCATTTCAATTTCACAGGATTAGCTTAAGTAACAGACTACATATAGGGCCCGGCGGCGTGGCCTAGCGGCTAAAGTCCTCGCCTTGAACGCGCCGGGATCCCATATGGACGCCGGTTCTAATCCCGGCAGCTCCACTTCCCATCCACCTCTCTGCTTGTGGCCTGGGAAAGCAGTTGAGGACGGCCCAAAGCTTTGGGACCCTGCACCCGCGTGGGAGACCTGGAAGAGGTTCCTGGTTCCTGGCTTCGGAATGGCGCGCACTGGCCCGTTGCGCTCACTTGGGGAGTGAAACATCGGATGGAAGATCTTCCTCTCTGTCTCTCCTCCTCTCTGTATATCCGGCTTTCCAATAATAATAAAATCTTAAAAAAAAAAAAAAAAAACAGACTACATATAGAGCTCTTAGCATGATATTGAACAGATTTTAAATGTTATTCTGAAGTTTGATCTTGATGAGGCAACTATGAAGAGTGATATACATAAATGGAAAGTTCAAAAAGTTCATGAGATGGGCCTGGCGGCGTGGCCTAATGGCTAAAGTCCATATGGGCGCCGGTTCTAATCCCTGCAGCTCCACTTCCCATCCAGCTCCCTGCTTGTGGCCTGGGAAGGCAGGCAAGGATGGCCCAATGCATTGGGACTCTGTATCTGTGTGGGGGACCTGGAAGAAGTTCCTGGCTCCTGGCTTTGGATCGGCGTAGCACCGTCCGTTGCACTCACTTGGGGAGTGAATCATCAGATGGAAGATCTTCCTCTGTCTTTCCTCCTCTCTGTATATCTGACTTTGTAATGAAAATAAAATAAATCTTAAAAAAAAATTGAGAGGTGCAGCACAGTAACCTAGTGGCTGAAGTCCTCACCTTGTATGTGCTGGGATCCCATACGGCCACTAGTTATAATTCAGGTGGCCCTGCTCCATTCTTGTGGCCTTGGAATGCAGTCTAGGACGACCCAAAGCCTTGGGACCCTGCACCTGTATGAGAGACTCGGAAGAGGCTCCAGGTTCCTGGCTTCAGATCGGTGCAGCTCTGGATGTGCAGCTGCTTGGGGAGTGAATCAGCAGATAGAAGATCTTCCTCTCTGTCTCTTATCCTCCTTGTATATCTGACTTTCAAAAAAAAGATCTTTAAAAAAATTAATGGAAAATACAATTAAAATGCTTATTTTGATGCAAAAACTTTTGGAAATCCATTCTTATCTTTCTCAAACTATGCCTTTTCAAGGAGTTTTTGAAGACCACTTACATACATGGGTTTCAGTTTTTGTTAGTTTTTAATTCCGTTTCCATCTATCTTTGAAGTACCTTTATAACCACAGGCACACACATTCAACTCTAAGACAGTTTCTGAATGTTTACTTTGTTATGTAAAATGTTTCTCTAGTTTGAGCTTTTTTTTTTTTTTAAAGATTTATTTATTGGAAAGGCAGATATACAGAGAGGAGGAGAGACAGAGAGGAAGATCTTCCGTCTGATGATTTACTCCCCAAGTGACCACAATGGCCGGTATTTGCCGATCCGAAGGCGGGAATCAGGAACCTTCTCTGGGTCTCCCACGCGGGTGCAGGGTCCCAAAGCCTTGGGCCGTCCTCGACTGCTTTCCCAGGCCACAAGCAGGGAGCTGGATGGGAAGTGGAGCTGCCGGGATTAGAACAAGCGTGCATATCGGATCCTGGGGCGTTCAAGGCGAGGACTTTAGCTGCTAGGCCACCGGGCCCGCACAAAATAAATTTTAACCTTGATTTCAAATGGAAGGTTTAATGTCATTAAAATGGCTGGATATTTAGTAGGCAAGTCAAATTACTTTGCCTCTCAAAAAACTTACTGAATTCAAGATTAAAGTGTAAAAACCTAGAAGTATTAGGTTATCATGGTATTTTATTGTTACATAGAAAAGTTTCCTGGAGGTAAGGAAGAACAAGGCGCTAAGAGGCAAAATAATTTTCTTTGTTCGCTGTGTGGAGGGTGCATAGTAATCATATGATATATAAATGCCTTAATTTTTATGAGCTAGGAAAAGAATAATAAAAAAGGAGTCTTATGATAATGTTTATTCATATGAGATTGTTGATGAAAAACTATAATTAAGGGGAAAAAGATTATGTAAGAAGAGAAAATGGGCTGATTTTCCAACTCAGTAACAGATGATGAAAAGTTTTCCGCTTAAAATTGTTTGCAGGTAATTTAGCCACTAGCATTTCTAAAAGGAGTAATACTTCCTATACTTAGGAATTATCATTTCAGGGGCAGAGGCTTGGGGCGATGTTTCAAGAATCCCATATGTGCGTGACTGGATGCAGGTCTCGGTTGTGCTTTCCGCTGCAACTTGTATTAATGAATATCCTTGGTTACAGGAGGTGGTGACTCAGCCACCTGACTTTCCTACCTGTGTGGGTATGTGAATTGAGTTCTGGGCTCCTGGCTTTGGCGTGGCCCAGCCTTGCCTGATAGGGTGAAGGAGTTTGAGGAGTCAGTTGGCAAATGGAAGATAGCTCTGTGTTTCTGTCACCCTCCCTGCCTTAAAAAATTGTAACTCATCCAATATTTTCGCTATAACAAAATGTATTTTTTTTTTACAAAATGTATTTAGTTCTTCAAATTGTGATTAAGTTCCAAAGAAACTGTATGTGTTGCAGAAGTCTATCTCTGCAGTAGAAAGAAAAGTCGCACACAGACCATACATGGCTCTGTGTGAGCAATAAAATTGTAATAGCTTGAATTACTGCATTCTGGCAATGTCTCAGGCTGGAAACACAGATGACCAACCTCGAACACATGAAAACGCAAAAAAGAAAAAGAAAGTTGAAGGCCAGTTTAGATACTATGCCGACGGTATGCTAAAAATGAATTTCAAGCACTAAAAACACCATTGATAGAAGAAACTATCAAAAAGCTTCCAAGTCTGAGATTAAGAAATGTCCCTCACTGATGTTGTTTCTAAACAGAAAGCTTTTATTCTTATTGGCAGGGCATCACGAATTAACAGATGAGCTTGGATAAGTGTTTGCATGCTGTTTTTTGGGGGCGTCTAGTATGAGTATGTGCATAAGGAAAGAAGGAGTTAATGGGTTAAACGCTGTATAAATGTCATTGCAGTGACATTACAGCTGGTCGTTCAGATGAATACTCTCCACTTCTCCTATAGCTTTAAATTATGGACAAACGCTTGCAATTGTGAACTCCTTACGCTGTGGCTGCCTGTTCCCAGGCTTCATCAGCCGGCGCTGTCCAATGGGATTACTGTAAGCCTTCACGGCAGCCTGCCAGCCACTGATGAGAAACTCATCTCCCTGGATGTTAGATTGCTCTCTTTATTCCATCTTTGTGACGGCTGTGATTGCTGTCATGGTGTTAGGTTAGAAATTAGCATTTTGTAGCCCAAATTTTGCCATCCAGAACATACTCTGAAAAAAAAATTCAAAGAATGGTAATTTCTGCTGTCAAAAACAGGAACCCATGGCTACCACGATACAGATGTCTACAAAACTTAGGTCAGGACACATTGTGATCCTGGCTGGCAGAGCTGATGCAAGGACTGTTGAGCTGTTTGACCACAGGCCTCTGCTTAGAAACTAGTGGTTTTTGCTTATAAACCTGAGGTTGAAACTCTGGGTGAGTCCTTGAAAATGTAAAAAATTAAAATACAGTAATCTTGATATTTAACACAGGGCTTTAAAATTCAAAGAAATCACAAGAAATTAGTTTGTGCAAGGCCAAAAGGACAATTGTTAGCATCATTCCAGATCTTGTGTCTGAAAACAATAGCAATAAAGAGTGGTTTCTTGTAATAGTTTCTTTCTGATAAATATTTCTGAGTAAATGATAAAAAAGATGAACCACAAAAAAAAAAATCTACAAAATTGAGTGGTAAATGCCATCATTTTTATTTGGTCCATTTTCCCTAAATTATTTATAGGAACTGAACAATGCAGTGGTATTATAGCCATCAATATTCTACATCATAAATGATTCTATAAATATCTTTGTATTAATATTTTCTCTGTCCCATATATGAGTGTACACTTTATAAAAATGATTAAGTAACCCCTGATTTTTTTTTTTCAGTTTTGCATTGTGATTAGGGCATACGTGAATTAAATTTAGACTCTTTATGATGGAGATTAATTACAACAAAAAAAGTGAAAGCAATTTAATTTTTGGTTAAAAATGATATAGTTTCCTTATCTTTGATTTCTTCCTAGGCTTTCCACAGACATGCTAATTTTTCCTGTCATTAACAGGGAACAAGCTGGAAAGGATTCTGACATGTGAGGTGGACAGATTCTGTTAGGAGCCTTGATTTTTATCCACCCAAGCTTATCCGTCATCTTTAATCATGCAAAAGGCAGAATTACTTAATCATTTCATTTTATTGAAAAGAAAAAGAAAGATTTACATTAAAATGATGACACAAGAGGGAAAAAAAAATAAATCAGACATGATGATGCGGGGAAGGTCATGCGGAGACTGAAGCTACACTTTTTTGTGATGCTCAGGTAAAGCAATGACCTAGTAAAGCCAAGACATAAAAGCAATGCTGATATTAGCTGCTGAGGGAAAGCCATCTTGCCTTTGCTTTCACACTTACATTCCTAGTGTGTTGCCTTCTTAGCAAATTAAGTGGGAAGCCAAGACAAATAATTAACCATGAGGCCTAATTACCCACACCTCCCTCCTCACTCCAGACTGAATACTGCTCTAATGATAATCTTATTTAGAGGGTCATGGTCTCAAAATTTCAATGCAAAACCTTGAAAATTTTTGCATGAAATACTTCTTTTGATTCTAAAAGCAAAAGTCAACCACTCAGACTCTAATAATTAATAAGTTCAGTCTGTAGACAATGATGTAAGCGTATTTTTTTAAGGAAGTGAATAATTTTGTTTTTAATATGTATTAGTGGTGTTTTATCCAAGGCTTGATAATAAGCACTGTTTCATACACAGTACTTCATGCCAGACAATCATTTCAAAATTACCCTTTTCTGTACTTTCCGTTTTATGTTATTTCTGATTTTTCAGTTGAGATGTTATTAGTTATTCCAAAGATGAGCAGTATTTAAGAATTTACTAAGCCATTAATTGGTAATGATTTTATGCTCATATATCATATGAAACAAAACATTTTCGAAGAAATAGATGTCTTGAAGTTTTTTGTTCCTTTTTTCAACTATTTCAAATGTATTTACTGCCTTGAAAGACACAAGTAATATTTTTCTGAAAACATTCTATACTTTAATTTAAAAAAAGTAAGCAATTACACTGAATAAAAAGAACAATGACATATGATTCAAGTAAAAATGTTTATCTTTCTAAGGCGACCTGCCAATTTTATTTATTATTTTAACTTCTAACAAGTAGTGGCTTAATTTCTACTATGTCCCAAGAATTGTGCTAGATACTCTGGGAATAGCTATGAACAAAACTCTTGACTGTAAAATATTTTATTACGTCTTTGTCATAACACAAGTAGTTGAAGAATCCAGAAATGAAAATACATTTTCCCTACTCACCTAGATCAGTAATTGATTCTGTTTTAACGGAGCTTTAGTTTCTTTATATCAGCTCTACCCAAGTGCTCAGTCACTCAGTGGTACTGAACTAATTCAAATATTCAGGCTTTATTTGGCACTCAAAATGCTTGCATTGATTTTAAATGGCACAGGTGAGATTTTTCTAAGAGTATTAGTTCTCTTATAAAAGCATATGCTCAACAAAATTGTTCAGTGTAATTCATTTGATAATCAAAAGATACACTTGAAATTTATTTATAAACATATAGAAACTATAGGGGAGCCGTGATTTTTAAAACTATACAATTTATACAATCAGGTTTTAGACATACATGCTTCATTACATGATCTTTAAGATTGGGAAGTATATATTAAAAATCAAACTTTTTTTTCTCATCTGAAGTATCCTTAAACTGCATACTCTAAGATAACAATTTCATACCATAACCACTTTGCGGAGATAAAGTTTTACTTACATTTTATTTATCTTCCTTGGAGATTTTGTTGCTGGAAAGTTCAAGAATTTCTCTACATTTTTACTATTCATTCTTTAAAAAGCCATATGATCTTGTCTTCAACTATTTTAGTCTTTCTTTAAAATAGTTTTTACAGTTTGTCAGAGATAAAATATATAAAATAATATAAGATGATAATATAAAATTAAATTAAAAATAAAATTCTTTCAGATATTACTGTAATCTTGTTTTTTAATATAGAGAAATAAGCCGAAATGTTTTCATTTTTATATTTCTTCTCTAAACATTTTATCCTTCAAAAATGTAATCTTCCTGAAAATATTCATATATTTAAGTTAACTAAGTTCTTTGCTACCTTAGGTTCAAAATGAAAGGTTTATTTAACAGGCAGCATTCAGAAAAAAATAAGGATTGTAAGGTCAAATATCTGGGACATGAAAACACATTAGACTACTTTAGTTTTACAGCAATAGGTGGCACTGTTACCTAAATGCTCTGATTTGATTTGAAGAACTTGAAACGGGTTCTCTCTGTATAAAAATTTATATATGCAAACAAATGGGAACATGGACAAATTTGCAAAATTTCCAGAGAAATTTTGTTATCATTATTATTTATTTAGAATCACATTTACTAAAACAGCAATATATCAAGTTGTGGAAATGAAGATTAAAATTTATAGCAATAAATATAATGAAATGGGTATACACTGAATATAAGTCATGAAAATGTTGACTTGTTAATAAAAATAGAAATATTTTTTTTCCCTGTGGAATTTTGCTTCATAAATTCCAAATTCTATAGATTTTAGTATTGGAATTCTGAGGTGTTGTAAAAACCCAACAATAATTCAGAGTACTTAAACTGATTAGTGAAATCCACTTTCCACTGCCATATTTCTTGTCAATTGTTTTATGTGGTGCTACAAATAAATACCAAGTTAGTTGTGTGATCACTATATATGTTAAGTGTAGTGAAACTCAACAACATTCAACTACTTCTTACAGTTGTAAAGAAACAGGATTTTTTTTTAACCCCTGTTGACATGGTCATTTTTAGCATCTAAAAGAGGGAAGGAAATACATAAAATGTAAATATGTAATTATGTATATATATATGTGTGTGAGTGTATATATGTGTGTGCTCACAGTGTTAATAGTAATGAGCTGTAACGACTGAGCAGTTTATACAAGCTAGACAGCAATGTCCCGATGCATGGCAGATTGCAATTTGACTCACTCCTTTCCTTTTGCCAAACACAGCCTGTCACCAGGATAAAGTTGAAAACAGGCTTGACTTTAGCTGCCATATCTTGCAATGTGGCGTTGTGCAAGCCACAGTCTGTGCCAAGTCTCATAAATGTATTATGGTTACACTGACGGATGGCTGATGTGGCCTTCTGCTGGAATTCTCAGAAACGATGATTGAACATATGACTTGGTCGTTATGATTGTTGTCTTGTGCTTAGAGTCCTAAGAGAGAAGCATAGTGAAGGTATAATGATTTGAATGAAGAGTGCCATGAGCATTTTAAGTATCAGCCAGTTAGCCCCGTGCTTGCCTAGAAGCGCGACATATTGGACAGTGTGATGAAGGTCCCCAGCCTCTTTCAGACTGACTTTCCTTCCCTGCCTGAGCCAGCCCTCAGTTGCTGGCCTCCTAAGAAGATTGCTTCTGCACAGGAGATGTTCCAGGCTCAAGGTCACACTCTCTTTCTGGGGATACCGAGAGTAAATGAATCACAGAAAGCAATAGTCCCAACTTGAGGCAATTCATGCTTTATTTTGATTTGGAATTTTCCATAGAAAGGGCTGAGACCTCCACCAAATCTCCATCACAGTTCAGAGTATTCATCTCCCAGGGTTGCTGTTTCTCTTTCACATTAATGTCCATCTCCATGCCTGCTTCATGGAGAGTCCAGTTTATGCTCCACATAAAGATAAGCCAAAGCAGGGACCGGTGCGATAGAGTAGCGGCTAAGGTCCCCGCCTTGAAGGCTCCGGGATCCCATTTATGTGCCAGTTCTAATCCCGGCAGCCCTGCTTCCCATCCAGCTCTCTGTTTGTGGCCTGGGAAAGCAGTCGAGGATGGCCCAAAGACTTGGGACCCTGTATCTGTGTGGGAGACCCAGAAAGAAGTTCCTGGCTCCTGGTTTTGGATCGGCACAGCACTGGTCACTGCGGCCACTTGGGGAGTGAATCACCAGACGGAAGATCGTCCTCTCTGTCTCCTCTCCTCCTCTCTGTACACCTGCCTTTCCAATAAAAAACAAGTGAACCTTACAAAAAGAAAAGATAGGCCAAAGTGAGCTAGAGGCTGCCGTGTTCCTGTCTCCACTGTGCTGTCTACCTGAAACTGGATCACAATGCTAACATTTTAACGATAAAAAATGACCTAAAATAGTATACGAATGACAGAAGTAAACAAACCTAAAACTTTTCTGCTAGCACATAGCATTGCTTCAGACTGGAATCAGTGAATATTCAATATATGCTTGAATGGATGCTATACTTAGAGCATATGATAAATTTATATTTATTTAAAGATTTATTTTATGTGTTTTGAAGGCAGTATCAGAGACAGGGGGAGATGGAGAGAGATGAGAGATAGAAGTATATGTGTGTGTGTGTATAACAGAGAGGGAGAGAGAAATCTTCCATCTGCTGGTTGACTATCTAGAGAATCTAAATGGTTAGGGATGGATTTGACACCACTTCTGACCTAGCTGCTGCTTATGTGCCTGGAAGAGAAGCAGAAGATGGCTTTTACATGGGCTCCTGCACCCATGTATAAGACCCAGAAGAAGCTGCAGACTCCAGGCTTCAGCCCGGACCAGTCCTTGACATTTCAGCCATTGGGGGAATGAACCCATTGATGAAAGATTTTCTGCGCCTCTTCCTCTTCATGTATAACTCTTTCAAATAAATACATGAATCTTAACAACAACAAAAACCCTGAGCTGTACTGTACTTACTCCTTCACCCAAACGGATATATCTCAGTGAAATTCCGTACACATTTATCAAAATCATTTAAAAAAAGATTCACTAGGAAGCATAATTATTTATTGGCAGCCATGGCATTGCTTTACAAAAAGCCTCAGAGAAACTTACTTACATATATAACTCCACAGTAGTATAAAAACAAAATACATAAGCTTGTGTTATCTTACCCTCATCTGTGTCATCCTTCCCCTAGTGGCTCAGTAAAGAGGAAGTTGACCAGTAAGTATCTGGGCTCTTGGATATTGTCGTTAATAAAAGGTGATATTAAACTTTACTTACCACCCAAATCTAGTTAAATCAACTTGTCTTAAGATAAAATACACCAAATTGAAATTTGGAATGAAATCGTTACCTAGAAAATGAGAATTTGGTGGGCTGTGATGTCCTGGAGGTAGTCTGTTTCCCCCGGTATACCATGCTTCAGATTGCCATGCTAACACACTGAGATGCTATAAAAAATGTGGATTAGTTTTTGTATTATGTTACTAACTGGTTAGTATACACGAGTCAGTGTATTCCACATGGTGCTAATTGCTCATATGCAATCTATTGCATAACTCAAGTGAATATATTTTTAAAGTCAACAATTTTCTAAATTATTTTTCAGTAGTCAGCCAATCATCAAAACCCAGCAGTTTATTTTAAGCTTTCACTAAAACTTGGCATAAGGTATCATTTAAAGTTACAATGGTTTGTTAAATTCAAGAACAACAATTTTCTGAGTGTTTTTTTTAAAATACGTATAAAAATCTATGCTTTTAGAGGGTAAACTTATTTATGTGAGGTGGCGGTATGACTTCCAAATCACCTTGTCACATTTTACAGTAGAATATGTTTTATGGTGGTGTCAATTGCTACTGTGCATTTACTAAGTCCATACAGTTCATTTCATGAAGACACGATACTCAGAAAAACAAAAACATGCAGGCAAACATTAACTGATTTCAATCATCACCAGTAGGCATTTTACTAATATATACACTTGCACAAGAAGATGCAATGACATAGGAAAAAAAAAAGCTAGAAGATAGGCAAAATGAAAGTTAATTCTCAAGACATTTTTCAAGAACATAGCATCTTGTCAGTATGCTTCTAATATTCATAAGTACTTGAACTTAGTTCTCTTATGTAACTGGAATATTGTATTCATTGATCGGCAATACCCAAATCTCCTTCCTTAATTTCCTGGTCTCTAGAAACCACTATTTGATCCCCTCCTATTATGAGATCAGTTGTTTGAGATCCCACATGGGAGTGTGATCACTCCAATGAATCTCTTTTTTTTTCAAAGATTTATTATTATTGGAAAGCCAGATATACAGAGAGGAGGAGAGACAGAGAGGAGGGTCTTCCATCTGATGTTTCACTCCCCAAGTGAGCTGCAATGGGTCGGTGCGCGCTGATCCGATGCCAGGAGCCAGGAGATTCTTTCAGGTCTCCCACGCGGGTGCAGGGTCCCAAAGTCTTGGGCTGTCCTCGACTGCTTTCCCAGGCCACAGGCAGGGAGCTGGATGGGAAGTGGAGCTGCCGGGATTAGAACCGGCGCCTATATGGGATCCCGGTGCGTTTAAGGCGAGGACTTTAGCCGCTAGGCCATGCCGCCGGGCCCGACTCCAATGAATCTTTAGTGAACATTATGATGGGTGTTACATATATTAAGTAACCAAAATTAATCATCTACATTGCCAAATACTTCAAAACATCAAGTGATATATAATAAACATATAATGTAATCTCAATTTTAAAGAAATATCATTTGAGAAAGAAGAAAAATTGTCAAATACATGAACAACTCAAAACATCTTTAACAATCATAGCTACCTATAGTTGATGCTTATAAGTGTTTCAATTTCAACTATTCATGGATATTTTTATATGCATGTCTTTGATTTTTCAAAAAGATTTATTTATTTGTTTAAAGGATAGAGTTACATACAGAGAGAAAGCATTGATTCACCCCTCAAAGAGCTGCAGTGGCTGGAACCAGGCAGATCAGAAGCCAGGAGCTGGCAGCTTCTGAGTTTCCTGTAAGGGAACAAAGAATCCAAGTATTGGGCTGACTTCACTGCTTTCCCAGGCACAGTACTAAGGAGCTGGATCATATATAGAGCAGCTGAGCCTTGAATTACTGTCCATATGGGATGCTGGTTAGGTGTCTGTTTTACCCACATACCATAACCTGGACCCCAACTTTGTTGCTGTTGTTTCCGTTCCATGATTAAATCAAGGTAACTGATGCTTTGTCAAGGAAAATGGCTTATTGCAAAACAAAACAAAACAAAACAAAATAAAAAAACCGAAAAGAGATAAATTTGAATCTAGACATTCTTCCAAGTTTAGGCTTTATTGCAAAATTAAAGCTACCTCTTTATAGTTTAAAATAAATGCTGCTGATGAGTAATGAAAAATCATTTGTTCACATAAGGTACTATTTATTGTCTTTAAAAACATAAAAATGCCATAAAAGTAAATATATAAAGGTTATTCATAGTGTTGATATTTTCTCGTATCTAAAACTACAATATATATTAATGAATAAGATATGTCTGAAATTAAAAACAGTGAAACTTGAGATATATTCTGTAGCCACAGAAAATTTTCAATTCTAAAAAAACCAAAATTATAGATAAAATATTTAAAGTGGCTACTGGATGCAATGTTTTGAAATCAAAAACTGTAGTTTCATTATTAGACTTCAGAACTCTATCAAAATGTGTAAAGTCAAGCAAAATGTGGCATGTTTTGCAGATGGACATGTTTTTGAGGTGAAGTTTCAAAGAATGTCACAGAGATCATCGTGGTGAAAGAAAATATTTTACAATGACATCCTTAAAGCATCATTTTAGTTATAACTATATATACAAACATAGCAGTTAGGCCTGTGTACATATATGCATAGGAGAATATAAAAACATGAATTTATAGAAAATGTATTTTGCACTCTTTTAAAAGGAAACAAACATTGTATTTTCTATAATTCTTTAACATTTTCCCTCATCCTTCATTGCAAAAACATTTAGTATAAAGGAACACAAGCTTATCTCAAAAGTTTCTATTAGCACTTACATAATTTAACAAGAAATTCTTTCATTCAATTTTGTGTAAAGGCTGGTTTAAAACAAACTGGAAAATTGTGGTCACCTGTTGATTTGTGAAAAACTCTGCTAAGGCAAAGGCTAAGAGGCATTTGTGTGTATGTGTGAGGTGTTTTATACTTCCTGTATACATATATAATAAGGACAACCTTTGAAAAATTTGGTTCTAAATGTCAAGAACCAAAAGAACTCTATCATGTGTGTTATTAATATGTTTCACTATCTAAAAGGATATTCCATCATGTAGTAGGAATGTCACATTACCATAATTTTCTTATATCAAATGCATGCATTTAGAATTATGACAGTGCCTTCTCTGAAAGGAAATCACTTTTGTACTGAGTTTCATGATGCTGAACTGTCCAATCTACTCTAAAAGTAGATCAAT
Organism: Ochotona princeps; assembly: GCF_030435755.1. NCBI lineage: Eukaryota > Metazoa > Chordata > Mammalia > Lagomorpha > Ochotonidae > Ochotona > Ochotona princeps. The sequence goes on from NC_080840.1 coordinate 60,165,303, forward strand.
ATTTTAGAAGTGATTTGTGTATTGTTTTGTCTAACATTTCTATAGATTTAGATAAACTGGTCTATGTTCACAGAGGATAAAGTAAAATAATTTGGCAATTTTCTTTTAGAATCAAGGAGAATCAATGTAGGCAACAATGTTACATCTACAAATTTATGCTGTCTGTTTTTAATACTTACTAAATTGAATATTTTGACTGTTTTGTCAAATAGCAGCAGCTCATTTAGTTTTTGTTTGTGTCTGTTTTTAAAGAGAGTTAAAAAAGAGAAGAAGAAAGATGTTCCATTTGCTGGTTCACTCTTCAAATGTTCCTAGAGCTGGGGCTAGGTCAAGCTGAAAACAAGAACCGATAGCTTTCGCTGTGTCTCCCATAAGAACACAGGGTCCAAATGTTTGGACCGTCTTCCACTGTTTTCCCAAGAACATTAGCAGAGAGCTGGATCAGAAGCAGAGTAGCAGGGACACCATATGGCGTGCCAGTGGCCCCGGCAGCAGCTTATTACACTACCCCACGATGCTAGCCCCTCATTTTTTAATAGTATAATAGTCATTGTATAATTTTAACATGGTTATAAATAAAATACGCTTATCATGCGAATTTTTTGAGATATGAGAATTATCAGTAAATCAAAGCACAGTCAGGACATTTTTATGGGTGTATTTTAATTTAATTTTAAAATTTGGAAATCTGCTACATGTATAAATTCAAATTTTAGGCAGGATAACATAAATTGTTAATATTTAAGCATTTAAAGTCTTCACATTTTCATGTGCTTCAATTAAACATTTCAAAGGTACTAACACCATTGTTACTACATGACATATTAAAATTTAAATTTTCTTTGAAAATATTTCCATGATATTTGCCTCAGTTACATATTTTACAATTATACAATATCAGGCCATGTGTTTCACAAATGAGATCACGTGTTATTTATTTAAATTTAATGATGCATCATGTTTTCATAATGAGCCCCAACTTCTGCAGTTTGATGCATGTTTTTTAACACTAATCCTCACAAGAAATAAAAACAGCAAAAATCATTTGTTATCTTTTGTAGTCCACCATGGCGATGAGGATGCTCTCAGCATTTCCATTACAGACCGCTTGTTCAGAGGTTGGCTAGTACAGCGGATGGCTGCACGGTCTTCAAATAACGTATGCTGAGTGCAGCTCAGGACGGGTTGTGAACATCTCATTTCTGTGTACTTCCACTCTCTTAGAGGCTTCTGCTTGTCAACCTGGAGTTTGAAATAGCACTGCTTTGTCACTCCAATACACATACCTTCAGATCCTGTGTCTTTGTTGAACTCTGGACCTGCATTTCTAAATTGTACATCCTGAATACCTACATGCACGCCCTGAATCCAGATTTTCCAAAATGGCTCTTCAAAGTCAGTACACCTCTAGTGTATTGATTTCCCATGTTCCTAGCCCTAGGATCATCTCTGTTTCTCACTTTACCAATTTCTGTGCTTCATTTCCTAAGCTACTGTCCATTCTGAAAATAGTTCACCTTGTTCTTCTCACCACAACTCTTGATTCTGCAAATTATCACTGCACCTTTAAGTTCTACTGCAAGAGCCTCACAGTTTGCCTCTATGAAAGCATCATGCAATCTGTCCTTTGTATCACCATTAAGTTAATGATTACATTACTCTCCACTGCTAGAATATTTTATAGCTCTTCATTGTCTACTAGACAAAGATGATGCAGCTCATTATATAAGGCACTAAACATTTTGACCTCTGCGTTCTTTCCAGCCTCACTACAACATTTGTTGAAGAAATAGTTCTGTTTAGTAAGCATATTCACAAAGTGATCCCTCTGTTCATCTATCTCATTACTTGCACATGTGGCTAGACTATTCTCTCTGCCTGCCTGCCAGCTATGGCTACTCAAACCAGCATAATAGCCACTTGCTAAGTCACTGAAGAGGTTAACTAATGCACTGTTCATTTAAGGTTCACTTATTTTTATTTGTCCTCACAAATGAAGTGCTAGAGAGAGGGAAAGAGAACGGCATCTCCTGTTAGTTCACTCCCCACATGCCTACAAAAGCGGAGATTGATGTAGGTTCAAGCCAAATGCCAGGAACTCCAAGTTGAATATTTCACATGTATAGTAGACAATCAAATACTTTCTCTGTCATGTGCTGTCTGCCAGTCATATTATCAGGAAGCTGGATAAGTGGAGGCTAGAATCAATCTCAAGCACTGTACTACAGCTGATACGGGCACAGCTTACCCTACTGTGCCACAGTGCCCAGCCCTGTCCTGCCTAATCTTTATTGTTTTGAATTGCAAATAATACATTTGTTTTTCAATTTTCATGTTTTTTTCACCAAATTGAATATGAGCTTCAGTTTCTAAAAAAATATTTATCTGGAAGAGTTCTAGAGAGGGAGAGACAAAAAGAATAATCTTTCATCTATCGGTTCACTCCTCAGAAATCTGTAACACCCAGGGCCAAGCCAGAATCCAGGAGCTTCAGCCCAATCACTCATCTGATTAGCAGTGGCCCAAACATTTGTGTGAAATTCCAGTGATTTTCCCAGGCCATTAGTAAGGAGCTAGATTGGAAGTGGAGCAGCTGGGACACAATCCAGGGCCCTTATGGAATGCCGGCACTGCTAGAATAGTTTTATCTGCGATTCTTCAAGACCTACTGCAACAATCCAGTTTTTATAATGACAAGATAAGCTATATAACAATACCCACAAAAGTGAGATCTTGGGTGAGCCATAGGTAAGGAGTCGAATTTCTATTTGGTGTTAATACTGGTCATAATAATAAGGTCCAAAATGATAAATTAGCATATTGGTAGTGGCAATGAGATTAGAGGTATTTTGATTCTGGATTATGTTAAATCAGAGTGTTAGTTTAAGAATTCAAGGCACAACATCAGTTATTTGTTTTTAAAGATTTACTTTATTTTTATTGGAAAATCAGATATACAGAGAGAAGGAGAGACAGAGAGAAAGATCTTCCATCCGATGATTCACTCCCTAAGCAGCTGCATCAGCTGGAGCTTCACCAATCTAAAGCCAGGAGCCAGGAGCTTCTTTCAGTTCTGCCACATGTATGCAGAGTCACAAATCTTTGGGCCATCCTCAACTGCTTTCCCGGGCCACAAGCAGGGAGCTGGATGGAAGCTAGGCTGCTGGGATTAGAACTGGAGCCCAAATGAGATCTCGGGGCAAATAAGGTGGCGACTTTAGCTGCTAGGCTACGGTGCCAGGCCTGCAATTTCAGTTCTGTAAGAGTAGGCCAAAAATTAGGAAGTAGGTCATATCGTACTTGAGTTATTCTTCAATCCCAACCTCATGGGAAGTATGTGTCTTCACAAAACAATCCATGAATGTGTGATGTAAATAAATAAAATTGGAACAATTATGTCATTTTTGATTTTAGAGTCCATGCTGTCCCTAGAGCAAACTGTCATGTAGTTCAAGGACGCTTTTGTGTTCCAGATGAGGTCTCTTGAAGTAATGTAAAGTTAAGAAGCCGTGGCTAGTCTGAGCTATCCATATTGAGCCATGGAAATTTGGAGTGTTAGTTTGTCACATAAGTTCAGCAAGATTAAATTGCTTATATAAATTTTGTTTGCATTTTTGGGTTCCAGATAAGTAGTTTTATTGTGCACCATGAATTCAAATTATTGAAGACTATAACTTATGTAAATGTCTATTATTATAAATGTGTCAAAAAGTACATGAGCTTATTTTCTGAGGTGAGTAAACAAAGACAAACAACACCAGATAAAAGCAACAACAAAAAAATAAAAATTAATTCATGTCTTGTCGAAAGAACAATGATTTACTTAGAGCTGTAACATAAGAACAACAAAATAATTGAAGTTGATTATATGTAGAGAGTTGGCTTGAATTTGTCAAAAACAACTCTTTAAAATCTTAACAGTGAGTAAAAAGTTATGATGCTTCAGGGGTAATGCCATCTATAACCAACAATTATGTACTGACATCTCAGAGATCATTTTTATTTTAGGCTCAAAGAAACCAAATGTTTACAATTTCTCTTCTGTTTTTGAAATCATGAAATAATTTCAGTTGATCTACTGTGTTTCACAAATGTGTTGAAAATTATCCTAAAAGCTAAAATAAACTGAATGATATTGTCAATACGAACACCAATGTGATAGAATCAAAAGCCACTTATCATGAAATATCAACACATTCTCTAAGTGAATTTGATAGCTTACAGAGAAATTTGCCAAATAGGAAAATAAAAGCTATTTAAATGTGGAAAATAGAACCAGAATGCTCCATTAACATTTACTTTATATTGAGAGAGAATTTATTGACAAAAACACACATCTTTTCCTTGCAAGTGTAAGGTAGGCTCTAACTGTAAGAAGTTCTTTTTTTTTTCTTTTAAAGATTTATTTATTTTTATTGGAAAGGCAGATTTTACAGAGAGAGAAGGAGATACAGAGAAAAAGGTCTTCCATCTACTGATTCACTCCCCAAGTAGCTGTAACAGCTGGAGCTGAGCTGACCTGAAGCCAGAAGCCAGAAGCCAGAGCTCCTTCTGGGTCTCCCTCATGAGTGTAGGGTCCCAAAGGTTTGGGCCATCCTCTACCACTTTCTCAGGCGACACGCATGGAGCTGGATGTGAAGAAAAAAAAAAAAAAACAGTTGGGACCCGGACTGGTGCCCATCTGTGATTCTGGTATGTATAAGGATTTACCCAGTGAGCCATCATGCCGGGCCCCAGAACTTCTTGAGTGATAAATAATGCCAGGTTTTTTTTTTTTCATCTTTGTGTTCTAGAAACCAGCTCTGGTCCAATTGAAATTAAATATTGGAAACATGACTACTGAATAGACAAGTGAATATTCTTCCAAATGAAAACTGAAAGAGGACATACGAAGGACATGAAAAGTTTAAAAATATGAGTACACTATCAAGAACCCTTGTCATGCCACTACTGTATATTATACACTCATTTTCTGCCTTTTTCTAGTATAATTTTTCCAGTCTAATACTCTGCCTTTTTCTAGGATGTTACATAAGTATGTTCATAAATGTCAGTGGTGGAGTTACGAAACTGCTGTTTGATATATAATGACAGAGATGTTCATGCTGCTACTAATTCCATCTCTACACCATTTTAATTTTTTTAAAATTGGTTTTTCAACACCAGAGCTCTATATTTAATTTTTATATATACCTTCCTTGAAGCCTATTAGAAGAATATAAATATTTTCTTATTAATAATACAATCATTTGCATAGATCTTTATGAAGGACAACTGGAGATTGAAGAAACAAAGGAGATCATTCAAATTTACGAAATGACTGTGAGATAAGGTCAGCACTTACTTCCGTCTGTCCTACAGGACATTCAGACTCTCACTGCCCCATGAGTATGTCTCATGCTAGTGCTCTCCTGTCTCATCTCCTTGAACCCACAGGTTTCATTTTCCCCCTACCCTACTCTGCTTTGTTCCCTGAAGTATGATGTTGTTCAATGCTTCAAGCTCCCTCGCATTCTGGCTTTTGGTTATTTTCAGTAGACGAGGTAGACTCAGGAGATGAGAGAGTGGGAGAGGAGGAGCTCAAGAGATGTTTTATCTGTTTGTGTTTTCTGCCTTGTGCTCTGGGCTGCGGTTTCCAACACTCAACCTTGGCCTTCTTTCACGAGTGGCTCTCAGGAACCACACGCCCGCCAAGCCTTCGTTTCCCTTTGGGATCCCATTATCTGAGGTACAGACTGGTTGCTGAAGCTCTTCTTTTTTCCTATATACCCAAACACATCTCTACTAATGGGTCTGGATTTGAGGTCTTTTAAAATCTGTTTTGGATTCTCTTTACCAGGACATGAAGCAATAGCTACAACAACTGTCTTGAAAGTCTAAATTAAATTTCAACAGTCCAAATTTAGTTGACTATTAAGCATTTAATGCTACTTAATAATTAAGCACTGGTATTTGTCATTCTCTGCTACTGTATTTTTTTAAATTTTCCTGTATACACATTAAATTAAAATACAAATTAGTTTTATCTTTCTTTGTTAAGATGAAAAATAAAAGGAAAGACAGCAGAAGACAACTCAAGTCCTTTTCTCTTATTCTCTCTGTAGATATGCTTTTCAAATAAATGTCTAAACAAAGTATTTATTAACATTTTCTTTTCTCTTTTTATTTTATCTCCATTATTGCAAATTCTCCAGAGTAACGATTTTTTTCTAATAATAATTATTTGACCTAAACTTGTATTTGTTTATTTGTGTTAGAAAAGTACTTCTCTGCTCTTTTTAAATTTTAAGTTACTCATTATGTATTTGAAAAGGACATAGAATTAGATAGAAATAGATTGAGAGCTATTTTTCGTATACTCACCAAATAGGCACAACACGCCATGGCTGAGCCAAGGATGCTGGAATGCAGGAACCCAGTTGGGTCTTCTTTGTGGATCACAGGTAATCAAGCAATTGGATCACCATATGATGTCTTCCCAGGTGCAAAAACAGAGCAGCCAAGGGCCAAATTAGCACTCCAGTGTGGAATACCGGCATTGAGTGGGTTAATCTACTGTACCACACTGCCAGCCCAAGATGTGCCTTCTTTCGGAGCAAGAAATTTTTCTTTAATAATAGTTGGATATTTTCACCTAATCAGAGGCTTTAAATGCTTGCACTCAAGATGAATATATGGGTGGGATATTATAGGTACCAGGTCTGCTTCAACTGCATTTAGCACTATGCTTTACAGTAATACAATACAGTGAAAGACTAACTGGGTCCTGGCACACTTGAAGAATTGAGTTTTCTGAGTTATGCTAAATGGAAACAAGGGGATTGTCAATGCTGTATCTGAGTTCCAAGTCAAGGCATTAAGCATTAATAAATAATCCAGCTAAAATGTGACAAAACCTCAACATGCTATGGCAGAACTGCCTCAATTGCATTTTTCCCCCTTTCCCTTTGATTTATCAAGAAGAAATCTTTTGTGTAACCTCTAGCAATTTGTTCCACAGTCTGCTTCACCTCTGGGCTCTAAGTTTTTTTAGGACTAGGGATCTGGTTTTTCTTGCTTATGATGATGCTTCATGAGCTGAGGCCGATGGAACTGCTTGTGCTGCTGATCCTACAGACACAGTGGCGTTGCAGAGGTACTGCATCCATCTGGATTGTTAGTTAAAAATAGTCATGGGGTTGGTGTGATAGCTCATTGGCTAATTCTCCAAGTACCAGCAATGGCATCCTATATGGGCACCAGTTTGTACCCCAGCTACTCCATTTCTGATCTAGCTCCCTGTTTATGAACTGGGAAGGCTGTGGTGGATGGCACAAAGGCTTGGCACTCAACCTGTGTGGGAGACCTAGAAGATGTTCCTGGCTCATGGCTTCAGATCGGCTCAGTTCTGGCCATTGTGGCCATTTAAGGAATTAGCCAGAGGATGGAAGATCTTAGTCTTTCCTCTGTAAATCCGACTTTTCAATTAAAAAATTAAATCTTTACAAAAGTGTTCACAATATTGCTTTCAATGCAATATAATTAGCATCCAAACATAGCTTGTGACAATGATTTATCAAAAACAGGAGCATAAGAACCAGGAGTTTCAATTTCCAGCAGCATTCTCTTGACTTGTGATAAGCCCACAAAATTCGGCTCATTATAATTCCTAACATTTATTCGACTCCTAGTCCATTCTTCAAGATGAAGAAACTCTACTTCACCCATCATCTTTAAACTTGACAGTACGATGACTATATTGCCTTCCTACAGTCCAAAGATTCTACTTTTCTTTCTTTCTTTTCATCTTTGTGACCTGTCCCTTTATTTATTTAGTCGATGAGAATGGATCAAGCTGATTTTAGTGCAGATTTCAGAAACGTTGCAATTTTTAGGTAAAGGTGTTTAAACACCTCTGGGGGACCGGAGCCACTGGATTAATGACTTTAAGGAAGTACCACACCCAATCATTACAGAAAGCTGAAAATGGCTTCAGCTACCACTACTGCTGCTGGTAGAGCTACATTTGAACAGTCAGCGAATTGGTGGTTACGCAGGAATGCTGAACTTGGCAACCACAGCATCTACAAACTTTCAGATCCATTACCTTGCTTTCCAGGAGAAAAAGCCAGAGAATGATGACTGCATGAGGCAGAATTCTAAGCTAGCCCCGGGATTCCAGATCTGTGATGGATGGCTTTGTATAATTCTCTTCCTTTGATGGTGAATGGGACTTTCGATGTGGGATATTTCTTCCAGGGTTGTGTTTGTTCATTGGTAGAGGGATTTCACCACTGTAGTAGACTTTGAACTCACCAAGGGACAGCCTCGTGACCTAATCAAATGACTGCTAAAAAGATAGCAGATTGTGAAGTGCCAAGGTCTGACCTGCTGGCCTAGGAGGAGTTTCCTATGATGAAGAGTGTAACAAGTCAGCAGCTGAAGGGTAGCCTTTGGGAGCACAGAGCAGGCTGGGCTGACAGACAAGAAGAAAGTGAAGATGTTAGTTTGCTAGCCACAAGAGACAGGATTCTGCCAGCATGCAGTGTGCTTCAGAGATCCCAAGCTCCAGATGAGATTGCCACCTAGGCAACACAGATCTCACACAGTGAGACACTTCGCAGAGGTCCCAGCTAAGCTTTTGCAAGACCTCTGCTCCACAGAATTTGTGCGAACATCAATTAGTAGTTTTTAAGCTACTAAACTTTTGATAATGAAATCGCTTTCAACTTACTTGAGCCTTACAAATATGCCTATAGACTTCTGGTCGGTAAAATCTTACTTTAAAAGTAAAAGACTTAAACAGAGCATTCTCTCTCTTTTTCTCCTTTTCTGTCTCTCTCTCTCTCAAAAATTTTAATATAGTTTTTGTGGTATTGGAAAATATGTACAAAGAAGGAGGGAATGAATTCCAAGTAACAATAGACAGTTTCCTGCATGGATAATACCTAGTTCTTTTGAAGGAAACTTCACTTTTAAAAACAAATGCGTGGTTATAGTCTATTGTCTCAACAGCACTTAATAATTCAAAGCCAGTATATTCTACATGTCTGGTTTTGTAGTTAAAAATAATGCCATTTGTAAGACTGCAGTAGTGCTATGCAATTTAAGTTCATCTAATCATTTCTAGTCTTTGAAAATAAACATGTGTACATATTTTACATTGCATTGCATTGACTATGGTGCTTTCAACAGAAGAAGTAAACTTCTCTGAGTTGTGGTTCCTAATTTTTTTCCTTTCTGCTTAATATTTGCAATCCAGGAATCACATTGTGGATTCATTTGAAAATTGAAGATTTGATATGTGAAGATTTGTTTGTGTTTGAGGGTCAGGAATCTGGGTGCAGATGAGTTGATGTTTATGGCTTGGGATCTCTCAGAAGGCTGCAGCGCATGGAGTCTCAACTGTGGCTGGAGAGCCTGCTTGTAAGAATACACACAGTGTGGAGAGGAGTGCCAGTCCCTCATCTTGTGGCCTCTCTGCAGTGCTGCTGATGACAGGATTTTTCAAGAGTGAGTGAAGGGAAAGAGCACAAAGCAGATAAAACAGAAGAGCCTGTGTCTCTTATTATGCAACCTTAGAAAAGGACAAAACATCCTTACTCCTCAAGAGAATCACTTTGTTGATGTGCACCCCCTCACTCAAAGGGGGGTTATGTAAGGAAGTGACAGTTACAAGTTGGAGATTAATCAGACGACTCTGACATTCTTCACAAAACCTTACAAGAGAGGAGTCATGGAAGGAGCGCAACCTGGATCACATGGATAACAGCAAACTTTTTGGGACAGAAAGACAAGGTAGGAAGAGCAGAGAAACTGACTGTGGAGCACCAGGATGACCTGGAATGTTCTGCTAATATCTTAGATTAGAGCTTCATCGATGTCCTTTCCTCCAAATAAAAATGATTTTTACACAACAGAATATACATTTTCCTATTCTAACTCCAAATCTTCCAAATGATTTTGGCTTAAGATAATGACCTTTGGTTGCGTGTATTGTTACAAAGAGCAAGATTTAATCTTTTTTGTGACTGGATAGCATTCTGCTGCTTACACACAGCGCATTTTCTTTATTCTTATATCAGTTGACATCCAGGTTGTTTCCATTTCTTGGCTGTTATGATTAGTAGTGCAGAGGTGAGCGATTCCATATTGTGTTGTGTAGAGTGGCTACACAATTTACTACATGAACATCCTTTAAAAGAATGTGTGGTACTCAATGGTGAGTTGTATTTACTGCAAAATATTTGAAGTCCATGCACATTAAACTAAAATTCTAAAATCATACATAGTTTTAAGAAATATGCATTTTCTTTGTGTGTTTTGAAGAGCAGTCATGCATTTTTCTAAAAATGCGACTAGAAGAAAGGATCTGGAATATTTTCATTATAAGCAAGTGATAAACATTTGGAGACAGATATGGTTTGTCTCATTATACTATGTGAATATACATGTATCAGCAGGTTGCATGGTCTCCTACACATACATACAATATTTATATGTCAGAATGAGGATTCAGAGACACGAAGTTGAAGAAAGATTTCATTACTTCTCGGGATAGTGCTTCTTTCTTACAGAATAACCTGTGGTAGAACAAATTTCTGAATTTTGGATTTGAATAATGGGCATTTGAATTAAGAAGCACAAATTCCCCTGCATCTTCTCAGACACAAAGTGCAGGTTGCAAACAAAAACTACACCTAAGAAACCTATGGAACTTTAAAGATAAACACCTCCTGAGACTTGTCTGGAGGCGTGTTTGGATAGAGGTATTCATCTTTGCCACCAACTCAGTTGGGCTTGAGTGATGAACACATAGGTTGTGTGTCATTTTAGCCACCTAGGATGACATTGTACAATCTTTTAATTTCTACCTATACCTTCCTTATCTAATCCCAAAGACATCCTACTGAAAATTAATCAGCAACCTTTTCCAACTGCTTCTTCTCTCAGCCAATGTTTGTAGCCAAACATGTTCTAAGGAAAGTAATCTCCAAACTGTGAGAAATTAATTCATGCTCACCTAAAGTCAGTGTTTCCAGGCCATGTCATTGAATGTTCAGTGTTTTGTGTTGATATACGAAAACCTACTGATGTAGAATACGTAAGTTCTGACTAGGACTTGATCACCTGCATGCCTCCCTAAAACTTATTAAATATTGTCCAACTCATGTCTCTGAGGACCTAACTCAGATATATTTTGTTTTGGAGCAATTCCTGCATGAATCTATTTACAGAGCTTATTTGTTTTTATCAACAGTAGGTGGACACCCAATGTAGGAGTTTAAGAAAATTTGGGAACCCCAATCAGCTGCCCAGATGTGTGCTTAGTACCGGAACTTGCCCGCCAGACACTTCCTTCAGCCCCTCCCGCGAGTTACATCAGTCAGCTCTTCTGGCCTCTGGAATTCCTTTTTTTTTTTTTTTTTTTTTCCTGGCCAATGACCTGCTTGGCTTGTTTTTGTCTTTGTTTTCCAGAAGTTTTGAGGAGAATTTTTGCTCTTAGAATCTTCAGTTGTGCCTTAAAATCCAAGTTCTGTTGCCTCAAGCCTGTTAATAGAGTGGGATTAAAACTGGACAAAGCTCAGACAGTCACAACTTTGCTAGGAAAAAGTAGAGACTTGGGTTATCAGCTCTGAAGAGATGGACACTGAAAGTCTCCCCTTGGGGACTGGAATCTGGTAGACTGTCATGGAGTGACCCCCTTCTGCTGTACTTGAATCTGCAGGAAATTCCAAAAAAAACAAAAAAAAAATATGAAAGGAGGGACAGCTGAGAAGCCCAAAGGACGGCTTATTTCTCTATTCTTCGAATTCTCCCTGAAACAGTAGATTCTGTGGAGAAAAAGCCAAACAGAAGTAGGGTAAAGAAAATTGCCAAAGCAGCACATTCTGGCCTACTACACCCGATCCTAGTCTAAGCCAGCCAGCAGCTCTCTCCTCCAGAAGCAGGCAGTATGACTTTAAAAACTGAGAAACAGGGAAACCATCAGCCTCATTCTGGCATACCAGCTGGTTTTGAGCTTTCGTGACTGTTGTACTTGTGCTTACAGGCATTTAAGTCAAGGGGAAGAATTACAAACATTAAGCCTTAATTTTGAAAACATGAACGACTGATATCCCCCAACAAGATTCTTTTTTAAAATTTTTTCAAGTTTATTTGAATAAAGGCAACAGATTTCATGTATTTCTTTTTCAAAGCAGTATTTTTAAAGAATTTATTTTATTGGAAATGCAGATTTACAGAGAAAGGGAGAGATAGAAAATGAGACCTCCCATCTGTTAGATCACTCCCCAGATTGCAGCATTGGCCAGAGCTGAACTACTCCAAAGCCAGGAACCAGGAGCTTCCTCTGGACCTCCCATGTGGATGCAGTGATCCAGGGACTTGAAACATCACCTGCTGGTTTCCCAGTACATTGGCAGGGAGATGGATCAGAACCAGCACCCATATGGGATGCTGGTACTGGCAGCCAGAGGGTTAGCCTGTTGAACCAGTGTGCCAACACTCATGTATAACATATATACGGTTCTACGAACGTAATATTTCACAACCTCCCAATTTTGTTCCAATCTTCTCCTATTTTCTTTATTTTTCATTTAATTTTTTGATGACATACTTTCAGTTTAATTTATAATCAACAAGGCTAATTCTCTATTAACTAAATGAACCTAGAAGGTAGTAAGAAGAAAGATCAGTATTCTGCCTCAGGAGTATAGCAAGGGCTGAAGACATTAAAGAAATCTCAAGGTACCAGGTTTCACCCATATATGTTTGCATTATCCTGTTCTCTAAATGTTAATTCCCACAAATCAGAGAAAGTACATATTGGTCCTTACAGGATTGGCTTGGAAAGGCCAAAAAGAAGAAATTATAAATTAGCCTTATTGCAAAGGAAGTAAATTGCAAAATGTTTGAGACTGTCAGAGCACTTGAAAAGGCACCTGAAAGTGTAGCATCAGTCCTTGACCTGAAGAACTGATGGATCTTCCTGCCGCCTCTCTCCAGGCTTGCATCTCTGAGGTATCTCTTGTTCTGAATCTTTACTTTCCTTCTTCCACCTGGGTCTTTACCTATATTTAAGGAAAAAAAAGAAAATCTGGACATCTGGACAAAGGAATGAGTATTAACTACACCTTCAGAAACAAACACACCCAGTGTGAGGAACCAAATACTCCCTGCTCCCTGAATAGACCTAGAAGTCTTAGTCTTGGAATTCCTTAATCCAAGCCAAAATCCATTAGTGCCTGAAGAAGAGGTCAAATTAATTTCCAAACTTATGTCCATGAATGCTCCCACCTATATTAGTTAGTTCAAATATTGACACCATGGAGTAAATTCAAAGAATGATTCTGGTTAACAGAGTGGAAGAAAATTCTAGATAAAATACGTGCTGATGCCTAGACTACTTTTATGGAAATGGAAAACTGATTTTGGACAACACTGGTCAGAGTTTTTGCTAGAGTTCAAGATTGGATTAAGATATAATGGTATAAGACCCAATGAAACTATATACCTGATCTTTATATTCAGTTTCAAAAGTTTTGTAAATAGAACTCTGGAATTCTCCCAAAATTTTGTAAATCACAAAGGTAACAACTTTAAATTATGACTAATTTTGAAGAGCTTAATGAAGAACTAACCACCCTGATAAAGAGAAGTAATGTAATCTGGTGTCTCTTCCAACTGAGAGGTTAGTGATTCTTGTTGATTGATTGTCTTGGAGTATAACTAAAATGGGAAAAAATAAAAATTAAAGAAATAGTCCCCTTAACAACCAGCTTGCAACTAAAAGCTAAAATTTCCAGTGATCTTTAGCAAAGACATCCAAGACAATCAACTTGACCTTGGGAACTCGGTGAAAAGAGTTTTGAGGTATCTGAAATTATTTCATATATGTTCTTACTTGCTTATGGTAGTGATTATGGTTTTATTCAACTTTATCCTACAGTCATGCTTACTATTATTTTTTTCTTCTTCCAAAGAAACCACCCTCAATCCTCCCTATGTTGTAATCCAAATGGAAATGGATTGCCTTAAGAATAGTTAAAAATTACAAAACTAATTCTTCAAAACTAGTGTCCAAAATTCTAAAGAAAATTGTTATAAAGTCCCAATGAATATAGACAAAGAACCAGATATATATTAGAGTTTGCTCTATTACAATGATGATAGGGGATTTTTGATAGGTTTGGTTGTATCTTACCTTCTGAATATAAGTGACATCTTTAGGATATATACTCTGACAATTACTATTTTTTATATTGTTATTTATTTTATTCACTGCTTGAAAATATTGGTCCATACGTCATACATGTCAGTCCAACCCCTCAAAGCCCTGCAGATCATGGTATCACAAAAACTAGATATGGGACCATATTCATTATTTAATGATAGCTCTGTCATGCCAACTTGTAATTCTGTTACAGTGTTGTTAGGAATCTGCTGGGAATGGACCTTCCCAGTTACATGGGACCATATTCATAGCATATTCACCAGCTGGTGATATGTGACTGGCATCAAGACCTGAGAATAAACTTCCCCTAAAAACCCTGCAAAGCATTCAGGGTAAACACTTACTGAGACCTATTTGAGAAGTGTCTGGACAGAGCTGTTAATCTTATCTAACAGGTCAATTTCTACTGTGGATGTACATATAGAGTTTGTTTCGTCTCGGACATCTGGTGCAACTGGTACAATCCTTTGTTCCTTATCTATATATTCCTTATCTATTTCCAGGAATGTCTTTCTTAAAACTGATCAGTAGCCTGCTTTTCAGTAGCCTCTTTTCTTTTTGTAACCAATCATGTTCTATAGAAAGTAATCTCCAACCTGTAAGAAATTCACCCTGCTTACCTAAGGCCCATGATTTTGGGCCACACCAAGCCAATGTATATTCACTTGTAATGAGGAAAACTTACAATCACAGAATATGTAATTTTTTTTAAACTAAAATTTGGCTACCTTGCAGAAAACTTGTTGGGTATGTGTTTGCCTGGCCTATGTCACTTTTATCCTTTACTGAATAAATTTTACGTAAACCTTGTTTGTAGAATTTGCTTATTTCTCTCAATAGTTTTAATGTGAGAAAACAATGTTTGCACTAAAACTATATGAAAACATAATAAATGGCATTTCAGTATCTCTTATGTGCATGTTAACTGAGGCTTATTACAATGAAAAAACTTTCACACTCAAAATGTTTTGTCACTCGCAATAGCTGACATTTTAAAGTAACTGATCTATTACATTTCTTCCAAACTAAAATCTTAGAAATGTATTTACTTGTCTACTTGATATTAACCTGACTCAAGCCTGGGAGAATTTCCTTATCTCAAAAGCAGCAGGAATGTGCCCTTGTAACAAGTATCTCAGATGTAAGAAGGAGTTCAGAGAGTACAAAACTGTTTCTTTTTTGGGTGGAGAATATTTGTGGATATTTGATGCTGATCTAAGATCCAGATTTGAAAATTATACTAGGAATTCATATGAGTTTAAGCTAACGAAATCAAGTTGTGTAGTTGGCGTGCACGGAGAATGGGGTGGGAGTGAGGAATTGTGAAACTTACAATTTCTGCTTGTTTTGTATTAATCACACTTCCCTTTGTATCTCCCTGGAAATGAAACCACAACACATTTGGAATACCTTACATAGGATGGCAGAGAACAGGCTGTTTAAGTAGTGGCCAAGAACAACCAGATGTTCTGAGCTACAAATTGAAAGTGAAGGTTACTTTCTTGGAGACTTTATCTTAGAGCAGTAAAACGGGTAACTGCAGCTACAACTGAAAGTATTGATTTTGTAATTTCAGCAAATTAAGAACAAGACAGAAAACCTATTGAACCTTTCCACTGATTGCCGGGGTACTTTTTGGTGATTCTGAGGGTGACATTAAAATTACATATACCTGTCTCTTTAAAGTAAAGCATATACATCATATGGAAGATGCTAAATGTAATTTTGCCAAGTATGTGTATTTTCTCATTTTAAATGTGAACCTGGTAAAGCCCGCTACTATGAATGTCAAAGAGTATTCCGAATTTTCATAAATTGGGGTTAAAGTTAAATACACATTTATTAAATGTTAATAAATTAAGCTTCTCCCAGACTCAGAGATTTTTTTTAAATAAAAGCAGAGAAAGAAGCTTCAATAATAACATTATATGTCAGAACATAATGAGTAATGACTACATAAAAATATATTACAAAAGCTACGGAAAAGAGAGCCAATTATATTCTTTGTGTGCAAGAGTAAAAGACCTATCTGATTGTTTTGTGGAAAACATCAAACTTTTAAAAATGTAATTTTGAAACTCCTTAACTAAATATATATATATATATATAAATTTACATTAATCATAATGTCAAAGAGGAAACCAGTTATGAAAAACCTGATGACAGGACTGATATCCTATAGTCAAAATGCATTCAGGAAATTTACACATTTCTTCTAACATTCACTATATTCCAAAATGTATATAATGTTAAAGAAAATAATGTCTATTGAAAAATGATAAATCATACAAAAATGTAATCAATTAGGGCAATTAAGTTTAGTTGAACCATTTATTTAACTACATTTGAATTTACTTTTTCATTTTTGATTTTTAAACATGTACCTGCTCTTTTAATGTGTCAGTTCGTTATGATAACCATAAGAAAGTGTAAATGTTTCCCTAAAATGTTCATTAAAACAACATTATTTCTCTGGTATCTTCTTTCAAGTACAAGTTAAACCTTTTCCAGACAACATCTACAGTGTCTGGGAGATATAGCTTCATTTTACCTAATTCCTTCTTGCCAAGATTTCATCAAGTTTCTATGAATTTATTCCTCTTTGATAAGATAAATAGGACATGATCAATTAGCTTAGAGCCCTGATAGCAATGAATTAGCACAGGTTTGGGATAAGGACGTTCCCTAGAGACTTTTGACTGAATATGTGAGATGGGTTTCTGAAACAAATCAGGGCTCTTCATTATTATTATTATTATTATTTTTACTGGAAAATCAGATCTCCAGAGCAAAGGAAAGAGATAAAGTTCTTCTACCTGCTGGTTCACTCCGCAAGTAGCCTCCATGTTCTGAGCTGAGCCAATAGAAGCCAGGAGCCAGGAGTTTCTTCCAAGTCTCCCACACAGTTACATGGCCCCAAGGCTTTGGGCTGTCCTTGACTGCTTTCTCAGGCCACAACCAGGCAGCTGAAAGGGAAGTAGAGCAGCCAGGATTCGAATTGCTGCTCATATGGGATCCCAGAGCATGCAAGGCAAGGTCTTGAGCCACTGGGCTATCACGCCAGGCCCCTGGGGCTCTTCTTACTAGAAAGGAGGACTGGCATGGAATAGACAAGCTCATTGTATATCAAAGGGTTCATTTCTGCAAATTGTTAGCATCATACAAGTGGTCACTCCATTTTCCTCTGGCCTGCAAGGTTTTCTCTGAGAAGTCAGCTGTGAATCTGATTGGCATTTTGCCATAGGTTATCTGACATTTTTTGTGTGCACATGTAAGTATTTTTTCTGCATGTTCAACTAAAGGGAGCATAATTATGATGTGCTGTGGCAAAGATCACTTCTGGTCAAGTCTTTTAAGAGTTTTTAACCCTTCCTGTATTTTGATTCTCTTTTCTTTCCCTATATTAGGAAAGTTTTCGTTTATAATTTCATTGAATGCAGTTTTCAATGCAGCTGCTTTTTCCATAACTTCAGGGAATCCTTTGACTGTTATCTTTGTTCTTTGAATGGTGTTACTTAATTCTTGGATGATTTTCTTAACTTATTCAGTTCCTCTTCCAGATTTCTGATTGGGCATTTTTGCATGTGGTATCTTCCGGCTCTGCCATTCTCTGTTCTGTCTCATCATCATTCCATTGTTGAGACTTTTCATTGCATTTTTAAGTTTTTGCTAATTCTTCATTTGTAATACTTTTAAAATATTTATTTATTTTTTATTGGAAAGGTGGATATACAGAGAGGAGAGACAGAGGGGAAAATCTTCCATCCGATGATTCACTCCCCAAGTGGCTACAACAGCTGGAGCTGAGCCAATCTGAAGCCAGGAGCGTCCTCCGGGTCTCCCATGAGGGTGCAGGGTCCCAAAGTCCTGGGCCATCCTCGACTGCATTCCCAGGCCACAGGCAGGGAGCTGGATGAGAAGGGGGCTGCTGGGATTAGAACCGGTGCCCATATGAGACACTGGCACGTTGAAGGTGAGGACCTTAACTGCTAAGTTATCACGCCGGGCCCCATTTGTAATGTTTCAGTTTGACTCCTAGTTAATGCTGCTTGGTCCTGGGTAATGTATTCCTTGAACCGTTAAATCTCTTCTTACTATTTTAAAAAGCTTTATAATTTTTAAAAATTTTTTGTTCAGCAATTCCTCAATGTTGAAGAGTAGACAATTAAAATATGATCTCAACAAAATATATCTGAAACATTCATATCAGAAGACTCCTCTTAATCTGAAGGCATAAATACAGCCACATGGCACCTGATGTCAATATGCTGAGCAAACTATTTATTTTGAAGAAAGAGGTTGGAAACTTGCAGTCAGGATTGCATTCATTTTGGCACTGAAAGATACATAAGGAGTCTCCATTTTTCATGAGTCAATATGAGAAACTAAATTGTGGACTGATAAAAGATGTTCTGACAGCCTAACTAACCAGCATTTCATCTGTATTACTAAACATAACATTTTCAAGGCCCTGTAGAATATAAATTGTGATCATTGATCCAAAAGGCAAAAAGTACTCAATTCAAGCCTTGTGCATTGTTCTATGTCAAATCATTGCTGGTCTATGTCAGAAACTTGTGCTATTCACATTTCTGCAAATTGTTAGCATCATACAAGTGGTGCTTAAATTGAAGAAAGAAAAGAGAAAAAATTTAAATTAAAAATCAAACTCTCATTTTTGTATCTTCTAATTATTTGAATTTTTCTTATGTACCTTTACATGAAATATCTGTAATGAAACTGCACAAAAATCTTCCTTATTTCTGGACAAAATAACATATCCAATGATTATGTAAGATTTTATTGTACAATGGAAAGTCTACGAGGTAGATTTATTAAGACCTGAAAGTCAAATTCGTGGATATTGGCTAACTGTATTATTTCCAACATCAATAACTAACATGACTAAACTTGTAAGATTCAACTAAATACCAAAGCAGAGTTACCAACAATTCCAAAATTGTTCTCAATATAGTACTTAGATGTCCATTACCATTAACATCACTTGACATTGATTTATCCTACTAAAATTATGCAAAATACTTGTCCTATGAGTTTCTTTATATTTGAATATCTAAAATTCTTATTTACACCTGTGTAGATTATTTTTAATAAGCTTTTTGCAAATACCGAGTATGTCAATATCCCTTATCAAAGTCCCTGGATTAAATTCTGGGCTCTTCCTCTGATCATTTCCTGCTAAGGCTTACCCTTGAGAAGCAACAGGTGGTGGCTTAAGCAATGAGTGAGTCCCTGCTTCTCACATAGGCGACCAGGACTAAATTCCAAGATCTTGGCTTCAGCCTGGCCAAATCCCAGCTGCTGCAGGGATTTAAGAGAATCAGCAAATAAACAAATAACTTTAGTATTCATATGACAGAATTTAACAATGTTGACCAGAAAACATCTGAGATACTAATCAAAGAGGAAAATGATAAAAAAAAAAAAAAAACTTTAAAAAGGCCACAATTGTTTGATATAACATATGAACAAGTTAACAATTCCTTCCTGGTATGGCAGTTACAGAATTAAATCATGGGATTTAGTTACAAAGATAAAATGTCTCAAAACAGTTGCTTAAATCCATTAGACAGAGTGAGGGTTTGTGGAACACTGACAGAATTTCTTTTGAGTATAACTCAGTCTCTAGAGCCATCTTTGCTTAGTTCTGAATACATAATTGTGATACGGACACATGTTGACTGGCTCAGTTCCCACAATCGTCCCTGATTAGTAGAATAAAGTTGGATATGGTGGAAAGAACTAAAGTGAGAAGTACTTTGAAAGGCTACTCTCTTTCCCCACCTCCTATTAACAGGCACTGTGGCATTGTAGGCTTGACCTCCACCTGTGGTTTTAGCATCCATATGGATACAGGTTTGAGGGTTTCAGACTTGAATGCTCACCTTCTGATTCAACCCCCTGGTTATAACCTGAAAGAGTAGTGACGACTCAAGTCCTTGGGCCCTTGCAGACATGTGGGTGAATATCAAGAGAGAATATCCTAGCTTCTGGCATCAGATCAGCCTAATTTTGGTTGTTGTTGCAATTTAGGAGTGAACCAGTGGATGTATGATCCTTCTCTTTCTCTCTCTGTGGCTTTGCCTTTTACATGAAAATAAGATAAAGTTTTAAAAAACCAAATGAAGAGAGAAACTTGAAGGTCTGGTTTACAGATTAGCCTCCGTAGTGTTGACACTAACCATAACTGATCGTCCACTGTCCTTATTGTCTAAGTGCTACACCCAAAGTAACTGAAAGACATTTGTAAGGTTGAGTTTCTCCAGTGTACAGAGATTTGAACAGTATCTGTGGGAGTTATTCTACAGAACCTGGCATGCATGTTACATGGCCTACTCAATCTATGGTGCTATCCCTGTCTGGTCATAATATATGGGGCTGGAAATCAAGGAAGTAAGGTGGGAGTGATCTTTTTCTCTCTTACCTAGCAACTCACTCATACAAGAGTTTTTTTTTTTTTTTTTTTTTGAAGTTTCATTTTCATTTGGTGGTACCGCAGAAGGGCGGGCATGGGAGAGAAAGAGAAAAAGAGAGAGAGTAAAAGAGAGAGAGAGAAAGAGAGAGAGAGAGAGAGAGAGAGAATTTTCCATCTGCTTATTACTTCCCAAAGCCAAAGCCTGAAACACTAAGATGACGGGCTTAATTCAGGAATCAAGAACTCCATCTGGGCTTCTCTCTTGGGTGATTGGGCCTGAGTGTTAAGCCATTATCTGCTGCCTCCCAAGGTTAATTAGCAGGAAAGTGCATTGAAAGCATAGATGGCAGGACTTAAATCAGCACTGTAATGTGGAATGCGGACATCCCAGGCGGTGGATTTCACCTGCTGAATTACAATGCCTATCCGCAGAATGATTCTTTATAATGTCCTCGCTTAGAAGCAATAGGTAAAGACCCCTGTTTGCAAAAGAGAAAGCTTCCCTTAAGAAACTATGACATGTGGTTGCTTTTGTGTATAAATCTAAACTGGGTAGGATTGCCAAGTTGGCTCGTGTACTTCAACATGATAATTTACTTATTAATAGTAATCAAAGTGGTTGAATTTAGGTGATGGCAGAGCATAAAGGAAATATGACATGGAAGCTGTAAGTATTGATACCCACTGGGTATCAGGAAAGATTGGTAGCTATGATAACTTTATGTTGAAACACATGTTATTTTAAAGCTGAGAAGCATCTTAACTACTTAATTCAGTACTGAGCCCACTGAAGCTAAATGATCTAGAGTGACCAATTGATGGACATGCAACTGTATAACCAAAATGGTGCCTGAATGGATCTACCTTTACTGTCTTATTGGTCCTATGCCCTTTACAACAAATTAACGTGCCTGGCTGTTTTTGGCACATTTAAAGGAAGATAGCAGATGTGTTCTTTAAGGCCTGAGGTCGACAGAAGAATGAGCACTGGTTGCCAGGTCTAGATGCATTCAGTTATTCTTGAGGGTTGGGATTAATGCTAGTTTGATTACCTGCTCTGAAATTCGGGACTTAGACATAGCCTCAGAAGGATACACAAAAATGCATTCATGAACAAAGAAAACTTGTCTTATCTGAATCTATATTCAGGTTAATAATGACTTTGTTTTCCCTAGAGACAATTGATGGCTTTTTGCTTACATGTTTTCTTACATGTCTAGTTTGGCTGAATTGGAAAAAGTTAGCATGCAAGGGGCATGATGTCTTTAAGACAGATGCCCAAGGGGAGTATTTTTTTTTTAAGATTATTTTATTCTTATTGGAAAGTCACATATACAGAGAAAAGGAGAGACAGAGAGGAAAATCTTATGTTCATTGATTCATGCCCCAGGAGGCTGCAATGGCTGGAGCTGAGCCAATCCAAAACGAGGAACCTGGGGCCTCTTCCAGGTCTCCCATGCGGGTGCAGGGTCCCAAGGCTTTGGGCCATCCTGGACTGCTTTCCCAGGCCACAAGCAGGGAGCTGGAAGGGACGTGGGATCACTGGAACACAAACTGGTTCCCATATGGAATCCCAGTACATACAAGATGAGGTCTTCAGCTGCTAGACTACCATGCTGGGCCATACAGGAGCGTTTTTACCTTTAAAATAATTGTTATTATCATCTAGTTCTCTTTCCCTTTCCTAACATGAAATTATAGAGTACATAGTAAATAAAGTTGTGATGTTTACACATGAGACAGTACTATTTACTTCTTTTTGTGACAGCATATTTTTTAATGACTTAATTACAATTGTACATGTATTTACAAACTATTAGACAATTGCCTCTTATTGTATATTTCTGATGATTTTATTACTTTGGAAAGTCACCCAATGATGATATTTGCATTTGTAGAGCATGTATTTATTTCCATTTTGTGTCAAAGACAGAAAGGGAGCAACAGGAAGACAAAGAAATCTCCAGCCTTATGATTGGTTCCTCAAGTACTTACAGCAGCAGCAGGTCTGGGTCAGGCAAACCCAGAAGTCCAGAGTGCAAAGTGAATCTCCCGGGTGGATAGCAGGGACCCTAGTTTTAAAACTATCACCTTCTGCCTCCCTGTGTGCACACTACTAACAGGAACCTGGAACTTGCAGAGCTGTGACTTGAAGTTAACCATACCAATATGGGAAGACTGTCCAAAGTGGTGACTAAACTGTTCCACCATTATATGTGTCTTTATACACATTAATAATTAGTGTCTGAAATAGGAACACAAATATAAATTTCTAAGTAAGTAACTATATATATATAATTATATATATAATTACATTAAAATGGATTAATAACAAGAAGTTCTATCTATGCAACATTAAACATGCCAATTTGATGATATAATACCTCTCCATTTTAAATCTTTTTTATATACCTTTGTAATGGCAACTCTTTTCATATAAACCTTATATATCTCTTGTAAAGTTTATTTCTAAGTCATATTTTGGTTGTTATTCTGAATGGATTTTCTGTTCTATTTTCAAATTAGCTATTGCTGTCATAAATAAATGCTATTGATTTTTCAGTACTTATTGACATCTTGTTGATCTCTTATTAGAATATTGTATCTTATGTAAAGGTTTTAAAATTCTGGGTTTCAGGGGCTGTGAGTATATAATGTTTTAAAAATTAAAATGAAAAACAGTAAAATTTATTTCTGTCAGTCTAAAATTCTTGGATCACAACATATTCTTAGTAGCTTAGTTTTATAATGTCCCACCCAATTTCCTAATTTAACTGGATTTCATTTAGTACTCTTTTGCCCTTTTCTGATAACTTTTCCTGCTACTCCAAAATATGGAAAAGATTAGTCATTGTTGCTTCTGAAGTTCACAGCTAGCTTCAGCTCTCAGCATGCTCTACTACCAAGGATTTTTTCAGCGCTCTAGTGGATGCTAACACCCCTCAATTTGAAGCATGGTTAAGATTGATTTCTCTTTTTTAAAGATTTATTTATTTTTATTGGAATCACAGATTTTGCAGTAGGAAGGAGAGACAAAGAGAAAGATCTTCCATTAATTGCTTTACTCCCCAAGTGACCATAAGGGCCAGAACTGAGCTGATCCAAAGTCAGGAGCCAAGATCTTCCTCCGAGTTTCTTACGTGGGTACAGGGTTTTGGTTCGTCCTCCACTGCTCTCCCAGGCCACAAGCAGGGAGCTGGATGGAAAGTGGGGCCACAAGGATTAGAACCAGCCCCCACATGGGATCCTGGCACATCCAAGTTGAGGACTTTAGCTGATAGGCCATCGCGCTGGGCTCTCAATACTTTTGATTTTTATCAGGGAGATTTAATTTGGGGTTAGTAGTCTTTCAGTACCTCTCTTGAATTACACTCTAGGCAAAAACTGGACCCAACTACACACACTATAACAATGTATAGACTCACAAAGTTACTACAATGGGCAACTTGCTCTTGTGCCAAAATAATACTGATTTTTTTTTTTATAGAGGTAGTGATAGCTGTTTTTTGAAATCAGGTAAAACACTATTTTATGTGAATCAGTTTTAAGGTAAAAATAATGGTACAAATGAAACTTGAATGACTTCGAAATTTGTAAAACATTTGACTATTTGCACCATCACATGAACTCTCTACTTAACTGTAAGACCTTCCCTGTCGCCCTGTTTAATGAAGTTATGGGAAAGGCTGTTGAGTGCAAATTCCACTGTGTTCCCATCGTTTGTCAATTAGAAAGAGAGAAAGGTCAGAATTGGGGACTGTGCTGCTCCCTGTTTTCTTATTCCAATCTTGTTCCCAAAATTACTTTCTCCTATTGAACGTGTGCAAACATACCACCCAAGAATGTGTTCATCTGTATTTCATGTCTTTTGGTCTTATTACCTTGTAGTTTTTTTTCCAAATCCCCTTGAAAACAGTGTCTTTCATCCTCACTCTGGGTAGATGCATAGACATGTTTTCTGTGAGTGCTGTAGGAAGAAAGCATTTGGCTGCTTTGGTTTTGAGCACTTTGAACACTTGGCTTGTGAAATGAAGTGCATTCGGTAGCTTGTTGCTGCTGCTGCTTCTTCTTTTTTTAAATTATTTTATTTGGATAATCTTTACATAGTTGATTAGGGCACAAAGTGTCAAAAGCACAGGAAAGTGGGTAAGACCATTGTTTCCACATTAATATTAGTTTTTTTTTTTTTTTTCTGTATCTGGGGTAAGGGGAGAGATAAAGCCCCGTGCAGCCTTCCATCATTCCCAGGTCCCCGACGTGGGGCATGCTCTGAGGGTCCTGCTCATGTGTTTACCTCTTTTTATGCTAATGATTTTCCTACATATTGACCAAAGCAACTAGAGCATTTAGAAACACAATTCTGATAAATTTAGAGATTTGTATCTGCTGCGTTAAAATGTAACTGCCCAATTGCTGTTGCAAAGACAGACTGGGAGGAAACTGTGTCTTAGGATGGGTATCTGTGGGGCGTCGATGATTTTACAACTTTTCTGCCTAATCCATTTTGAGGATATTCCAAAAGCAAATGTTTACATTTCTGCATCAAGTGACACAATCTCCATTTCACTGAAAGGCAAACTGAAATTTTCAATGTGTGCTGTAGAGTATCTGGCACTGAAATTTCCCTTTCAGTTATTTACTACAAATGTTAGTAGGGGACAGATACACAATATTGGGGATTGCTAAGCGTTCTCTATTTTACATGGTTGATGTAAATTACTATAGTTATTATGCAAAATTTCATGGAAATGCCTTAAAAAACAGGTTTCTAATCTTGTAATTGCATTTCTGGGTACAGATTCAAAGGAAATCACACTTGTGCATCGAAGCGCCATCTAGCCTGCTGATGCTTATCCCACACTGTTTGCCACAGACAAGATATCCAGTCCATCTAAGGGTTCATTCATCAGTGAAAGAATAAGGAAACTGTGGTATCTGCGCACAGTGGAACCCTACTCAGTCTTAAAAAAAGGAAGGAAATACTGTCATTTGTGTCAACATGGTTGAACCTGAGCACAGAACAGCAAAATGTCTCACACAATTAGAACAAATCCCTTCAAATAGTAGCTATAAGCAGAACTTCATCTCCAAATAAAAAGATGAAACACCTTAAAATCAAAACTTGTGATTGTATAAAAATATTGGAATTATTCCAAATATATTCAGAAAATGACATTGAAAACTTTGAGCTTATGAAAAGTATTACCAGATTTAACTAACAAATTCTAAAATTTTTATCTTTTAAAATTTAGTGTTTGAACTTTATTCCATGTTTAATCTTTCATTTAAATTTTTCTTGCACTATTTTTCACATAATTAAACTATTTTGTCTCTATTCACATTTAAATGAAGATATATAATTATTACACAGCAATTTTCATTGTAGTGACTTTTCTATTTGCCACATGCAGCTGATATATTTTATCACTTAATCCTTCTTGGATTTTCTAAATTATATCTCTCCCCTGTAGTTCTCAGGTAATTTTGTGGGGGGGGGGGGTTCTGAGTCTATCAGATAAAAAATATCACCTAAAATTTTTTGTGTATGAAACTTTCGGTCTGACTCACAGGACATGTTGTTACTCTCCTTGGAGGCTATGTGTCCACACTGCATAGACATTCTAACAGTTGTTATACAGTTGACTATATTCCCTGCATAAACAATTGAACTAGAACTTGTCATCTGATGGCAGCACCTGAAATATAAACTTAATAGAAACATACATTTAAAAAAGAAAGTATCATAACTGTAGATTAACAACTATCCTGTTTCAATGCATCCTAGTGTGTCGGACATATGTGTGATTAAAAAGTCAAAGACCCAGATAACTGAACAGATTTTTTTCAGAACTTGTTACGTTTTTTAAAAATTACTTTGTTTTTTGTTATTTTGCATGATACATTTTTGTAGGTATAAGGATTACCTCCTTGATCTCCCCTTTGTCCCTCCTCATTTCCTCCTCCCCCTAACTTTCCTCCAGATTGTTACAGTGATGTACTCCTCTAGCAACAGTAACAAGTTTAACATTTGGTTAGTGAGAAATGTATGCCATACTGATTAGTGAGAAATGTATGTTACGATTTTCTTGATGGGGTACAATTGGTGAATCATATTCAATGAAATTCAGAAAAAATATGTTTAGTTGGATGATTCTTTTTTCTAAAATATTAATAAATATTTCTGACTTCTTTGCATTTTACATTTAAAAGGAGTTACTTTTTTTCTTGCTTTTTACCTAGTTCTATTTTTTGTCACTGCTTAAAACATTCTATTTCAAAGACTACAATGGAAATTCTCTCGAGAGTGGCGTTGCTCCATTGAGTGATCTTTGATCAGATTGTAATGGAAAAATCCCTGCAGGTGATAAAAAATGTGTACATATATTTGAATACATAAAATATGTATTTTTTATTTCATCCATCTTTGACACTTTTAAATATGGACTTCTTTAGCATTCTACACCCAAAATGATAGGATCATCCTGGGAATAGATTTCAAAAGAGTGACAATTTTAGAAATTGATAATGAAATGATTAGCTTTATAAATTCCTGGGTAACCAGGGAACGAATCTCAAAAGCAATGGAAAAAGCTGCTACTATTTAGAGTAGATGGAAATAAGAGGAAATGTATACCTAATTTACGAGATATATAACATTTTGGTTTCATTGGTTTTAAATGTTTTTAAACATCATGATGTTAACCAGCTCAAGTAACTTTAAATATTAAATACTAACACACTCATTTAGTAAACTGAGAAATAAATTGTATAGTAAGTAACATTTCTACTGAAGTCTATTGCCTGGTACCCAAATATGTGATATGTCTCTACGTAGATTAACTTAGATTTTCAAAGAAAAGCAAAATTTGATCGCAGTAGTTTCTGTTTTTCAGGGGCCATTGAGTCATCTCTCTTCCCATTGCCCCCTGCTGTGACAGCATTGTTACTTGGTTTGTGTTACACTACTGAGCCTGAAAAGTTGGAGAACCATGTCAAGAAAACAACAGATGAATACGGGTTTTTTTGTTTTCCCACTTTTCCTCCTGCCACTATGGCAGAGGTCTAGGGTCTTTCTTTTCTACCTCCTGCCTTTATGGCAGGAGGTACGGGGGCTTTTCTGTCTCAGAGCCCCCTCCCGTCACTAGGACGGGAGCCACATTTCTCAGCTTTTCTAATTAATCTTGCTTTAAAACTACACACACACACACACACACACACACACACAGACACACAGAAAGAAAAGAAAAAGAAAACAACAAATGAGTTCAAGAAAATAATTACAGATATTTTACACATGTTTTATTAGAATTCACTTATACTTACTTAGTAATTTATTAATGTGGGCGGCTGGCATCATGGTATGTAAAGTTTAGGTTTGTCCTGTGGTATTCATCCCACATTGGAGCCTACACTGCTCTAGTAAATGCCCAAGAAGGTAGTGGAAGATGGGGTGGCCAGGCTATAGTTGCTGTCTCCTGCCTTTTACTAGTCCAGCTCTGTCAGTGGTGACTGTTTGGAGAGTGAACCAGTGGGTGGAAACACCTGCTAAGAAAAATCTAAAAGTGTTCAAAATATTCCACATTTTTAAAAATTTTCTCTTAATATTTTATAATTTACACTTAGAGTTTGAAAGGTACAAAAATAATTTTAGCATGCTAATGATAAATCTTACAGCGATATTAGCAAACACAATTTTAAAAATTACTTAAAAGCCAGAGTGGCAGAGGGGGAGAGGTTTCATTTGCTAATCTACTCTCCGAAAGTCTGTGGAAGTCATGAGGAGGCCAGTAAACAGCCAGGAGCACCAACTCCATCTGGGTCTTCTATTTGGGTACCAGGAACCCTTCAAGTACTTAAACAAAGTCTGCTGCCACTCTGGAGTCCATTATCAGGAGACGGACTGGCAAGGGAAGTTATGTGGAATGCCAAACACAAAACGTTATTGATGCACTTGTCCCAAGCTTCCCCACCGAGCCATGATAATCTCCCAACAAAATATCTTTACTCAAAAAAAGACTCATTAAAATCAAATTGTGAAAAGATTTTGATTCTAAAGTTATAATCATATTTTCTATGAATGTTTTCCCCAATTTATACACAGAAATTACGTTTCTAATTTTAGCATAAGGCCCTGATTTCTTTTTTCATTCTGTTTGTATAATTTATTTTGATAATTTGACACTATGCTGGTTGACACTAACATTGTTTTGGTACTGCTATTTTCACATGAATTTATCCATGGCATTTAAATGTTAACTTTTATTTTTAAATCTAAAATCAAATTACTGTAATGTCATGTATTTAACTATTATATCACTGTAGAACACATGTAAGCCTTTTGTTTAAGAAAAAGCTTGTCATGAAAATTTCTTATGTGAACCAATGGCAAACATAATTTTTTAGTTATAAGAGGTAAAAATTCCGTCAGTGAATGAACACAATTTTCTTTTGCATACTGTCAATGTATTTTCCAAAACGTTTGAACTCTTCTATATTATCTAAATTAACATGAATATTATCCTTGAGTTATTTCTCAATTGTGTAAAAGTCTATCCCAATACTTTCACTGATAACTTTATTATTCAAAAGCAAAGCAATTACCTAGGACTATCAACTGTTTTATTTTTCTTCTTTTTCCTTTCCCAACCATTGCTAAAATAATGTCCAGAAGCACAATGCAAAGAGGCTTTGGGGGATGTAGGTTAGTTCAGCCAAGCAAACACACCATGAAACTATCAGTCATTAAAGCAGTACTTACATAGAGTTTTCTTAATATGATTGGATGTAGACGTCTCCTTTCATTTGCTTCCCTTTCCTAAAATCCCATAGCTTTTGTGACCTACTTATTTTTGGGAGACCCTTTTATATTCATTTTATGAACTTATTCCTCTCAAAAACTTCATCAGAATTTGAAACTTGCTTTACCTTCTTAGCTGAGGAAGTTATATCATCCTTATAACAAGATTCTCTGAAAGTTTTCCAGGACATGATGTCTGCTCTCATTTAGTATTTTTCTCAACTATTTCTGGAATTCTGCAATGAAACGGTTAAGTAGCTGATGAAAACATGTTAGAGACTCAAGAAATATTTACAAGCACAAGCAACTCTGAGGAGATGCGTCTAGCAAGTAGGTGCAACCAGGTCTTTTTTTAAGCTAGGGAAAAGGAGAACACAAATGAAAATAACTCCCAGCTTTGACTATGGGTGCCCACAAGAATGCAAGAGTTGGAATGCGGTGAGCAACAGACTGATGTATGTTCCTGAGGCCCTTGAGTATGAAGAGGGAACCACGTGAACTGGAATACTATTTCTCTGCACTGCCTTGAGATTTGCTAAACTTTTTTTTGTTGTTAAAGATTTATTTTATTTTTATTGCAAAGTCAGATACACAGAGAGAAGGAGAGACAGAGAGAAAGATCGCCCGTCCGATGGTTCACTCCCCAAGTGACCACAACGGAAGCCTGGAGCCAGGAGCTCTTTTGGATCTCCCATGTGGGTGCGGGGTCCTAAGGCTTTGGGTCATCCTGGACTGCTTTCCCAGGCCACAAGCAGGGAGCTGGATGGGAAGCGGGGCTGCTGGGATTAGAACCAGTGACCATATGGGATCCCGGAGCATTCAAGGCGAGGACTTAAGCCACTAAGGCCACAGCGCTGGGCCCCTAAACTTTTTTTTTAAAGATTTATTTGTTTTTATTGCAAAGTCAGATATAAGGAGAGGAGGAGAGACAGAGAGGAAGATCTTCCATCCAATGATTCATTTCCCAAGTGACCTCAACAGCCAGCACTGTGACAATCCGGAGGCAAGAGCCAGGAACTTCCTCCAGGTCTGCGACATGGTTGCAGGGTCCCAAGACTTTGGGCTGTCCTTCACTGCTTTCCCAGGCCACAAGCAGGGAGCTGGATGGGAAGTTTCTTTTGCTGGGATTAGAACTAGCACTCGTATGGGATCCCGGTGTGTTCAAGGCAAGGACTTTTGCCACTAGGCCACTGCACCGGTCCCAAGAGTTTCTAAATTTTTTATGGCACAAGCCAGACATAATTGTGAATATTATCATAAAAGAAGGTACCTGAAATTGTACCAATTATTTGCTTAGACCATAAACAGATGATTGTGTTTTCTGTGTTCTGATTCAATGTCATTAATCAAAATGGGCTATGGTGTATCACAGAGATTTAAATATAGTTTGAATTCTAAAAATATATGACTAGGATGAAAATCTAGCTCTCACTCTTACTGTTTGGTAAACTTAAGGCATACACTTAATTTTGGGAATTCAAACTTCATCTTAAAGAAAATGATAACAATATGTATCTCTAGGTTTTTGTGAGAAATAAAGTAGGATAACACATGTGTGTGTTTTATAACAGTTCATAGCAGAGCATGCGTTACCCTCCCTCATCTTCATGGCCCTGTGGAGTAGGACTCACAGAAATCAAGACCCTAATAAACAAAAATGAAAAGTTAGCTGGATTTTCCATATATATCCAAGTGTTCAAGTAAATTCAGACTCTTTTGTTCCAGTTTCTTTTGTATAACTTTAATAACATTACCTACCTAATTTCAAATTAGGATATTGCCAATAATGGTCTAACCAAATAAGCTTTATGTAAAATAGATAAAATTAAGTTACCCTTTTAAAATTTGGCAACTATTGAAATCATAAATGGTAAGCCACTTATCTCCATTATCAATCTAAAAACACTTGAGATACATCATTTTGAGTTCTTACCTAGCATATTGTTAAAACTCACGAGGCCTGGGCCTGGTGCCATAGCCTAGTGGCAAACGTCCTCGCCTTAAATGCACCAGGCTCCCATATGGGTGCCGGTTCTAATCCTGGTGGTCCCACTTCCCATCCAGCTCCCGACTTCTGGCCTGGGAGAGCAGTGGAGGATGAACCAAAGCCTTGGGTCCTGCACCCGCGCGGGAGACCTGGAGGAAGTTTCTGGCTTCTGGTTTCAGATCAGCGTAGCATCAGCTGTTGCGGTCACTTGGGGAGTGAATCATCGGATGGAAGATCTTCCTCTCTTTCTCTCCTCCTCTCTGTATATCTCACTTTGCAATAAAAATAAATAAACAACAACAACCGCCCCCCCCCCAAAAAAAACCTCATGAGACCGTTATTCTCCATCAATAGGAAGGTTTTGGGGATCCTCATGACCCTTTTGTGGTTCACTGATTCACTTAGAAGGATTTTGGTCTTAAAGATTTACTTATTTTTATTGAAACATCAAGTATGCAGAGAAGAGGAGAAACAATGAGGAAGATCTTCCATCCACTGTCCCCAAGTGGCCACAACAGCCAGAGCTGAGCAGATTGAAGCCAGAAGCATGGAGCGTCTTCCCGGTCTCCCATGCATGTGCAGAGTCCCAAGGCTTTGGGCCGTCCTCCACTGCTTTCCAGGCCATATGCAGGCAGCTGACAGGGAAGCAGGGCCACCAGGACACTAACCAGTAGGTACCCATGTGGGATCCCAGTGTGTGCTCAGTGAATACTTTAGCTGCTAGGCTGCTTGTGCCAGGCCTGAAATATTGTATTTTGGGAGAAGCAGTTGGTTCATGGTTACCATTTATAATTTATTTATTCAAAAAGGAAGAGGGGGATGAATGGAGGGAGGGAGAGAGAGATGGACTGTGTATGTACTAATTCATGCCCCAAATGCTTGCAATAGTTTCTGCTGAGCCAGGTGAAAGCAAGTGCCCAGAACTCACAGTCTGAGTTTCCTATGTGAGTAGCAGGTAAGCAGGTACATGTACCATTACAGCAGCCTCGCAAGGTAAGCATTAGCAGAAAACTGAAATTCAAAACAGATTCAAATCCAGCTGCTTCAAATGGGGGATGTAGGCAAGTGGCAACCTAAACACCAGACAACTGAAGCACTAGCCTGTTCCATTGTCACAGCTCACTGAGTGAAATGATGCAGATTAGCCTGGCAGGGACAGTGACCGATAAGGCAGGATGCCTCTGGTGGCCTCTTCTTGGGGTCACATGGGCACTGCTCAGTGTTTGCAGCAGCCATGTAGGATGACACATCTGTCATTCTGACCAGGAAAGCGCCCTTGAGCCTTGTTGCCGGGATCTTTACTGGTACGGAGTAGCCCCGGTGGACGGTAGTTACTCTCCAGTTTCTGCAGAGGTTGAACTGATGCTAGCATGTTGTTAATACTAGTTCTGATGTATCTCCAGGCCCTAGATAAACAAAGATGCTATTGTCCGGTGAAAGATTCTGAGCGATTTGATGCTCTCCAGGAAGTAGTCCAAAGGAATATTTTCCTGTGGAATGTTCAGTGCTAGAAAATGCATTATATATTGAAACAAATAACGTAAATGCCCATGAGATTTTGCCTTAGATTTCTTCAATAAGGACTCGTCAACACTACTTGGTATGTAATATATAAGAAACACCATGCTTGGGCATGGTGCTGTAGCCTAGTGGCTTAAGTCCTTGCTTGGCATGCACCGGGACCCCATGTGGGCACTGGTTCATGTCCTGGCTGCTCCATTTCCCTTCCAGCTTGTGGCTTGGGAAGGCCACAGAGGATGGGCCAGAGCCTTGGAACCCTGCACCACATGGGGGACACGAAACAGGCTCCAGGCTCCTGGCTTCAGATCGGCTCAGCTCTGGCTGTTTCGACTATTTGGGGAGTGAACCAGCGGATGGAAAATCTTTCTCCTTGTTTCTCCTTCTCTCTATATAACCTGACTTTCTAATAAAAATAAATAAATAGATCTTTTAAAAAATATGCTTTACTTGAAGCAATTGTAGTAAACAAGAAAAAGACATATTCACTGATCTCTACCATTTTTATGTTCTACAAGAATATTTGCTTCTATTATCTTATGTAACATTCAGAACAGTTTATAATATATATGTAGATATTTGATTTACTATAAAGTGAGAAAACTGAGACTGGATTTTTCCTTATTCATTAATCATACTCAGTGTGGGCCATGTTCCATTTTTTAGATGACATTGGAAATACAAAAATACAAAAACCTAAATAAATACTCTGGGTTTTCACAGTGTTACTACATATATCTTCTTTTTACTATATACTCTCCTCTATAAATGATCTCATTAATTCCCAGGGTTTTATTGATGCCTTCAACTCAGATATTTCCTTACTATCTCAGATACATATTGCACAGTGTCATGTCTCCTTAGGTTTCCCAAGGACATTTAAAACACAAAACATTTCCAAACTGAACATATGATCTTCTTCCAAAAATAACGTTCCCGACTACACAATTGGTCTACTTTCATATCTGAAAGAGTGATACTATTTAACTGTATGAAATCTGAGAGTCATTCCTGACATTTCTGTTTCCTGTAACACCATTTCCTTACCAAGTCTTGGAGGTTTATTCTCTTAGAATTCACTCAAATCTGTTCAATGGCTCATACGTTCTGTTTCCCAAGGACAAGATCCCATCTGCTCTTCTCTGGAATAGTGAGATCTCCTTCTCCCTTGCCTGCCTGGATGTCTTTGCTCTTCTGGTGAGCATTTTCCTTAAGGCAGTCAGGATGTCATATCCCTGCCTAACACACTTTCATTATTTCCCATTGCTATTATGATAAAGAAAAAGTGATCCACACATCTGCACTTGGACAAGGATTGGCCCTCCATCTGGTTCTCTGTTTGGTCTTACCATTTTCCCTTGGTATTCTGCTACTTCTGCTTTTTCATAGACACTGTTTTCCTTCACAGAATAATGGAGCAATTTCTGTGCATGGATTTAGTACTTGTGCTCATGTGGCTTCTGGAAGACAGTGGTGATGGTTCCAGTAAACAAATTCCTACCAACCAACTGCCTGGGAGAAGTGAACTGAAATTCCGTCTCCTAAACACAATTGTTGTGGGCTTCTGGTAAATGGGTCAGTGGGCAGGAATTCTTTCTTTGTGTCTGTACATTAAAAAAAAAAACCGGGTCCGGCGCGATAGCGTAGTGGTTAAGGTCCTCACCTTGCAGACGCCAGGATCCCATATGGGTGCCAGTTCTAATCCACTTCCCATCCAGCTCCCTGCTTGTGGCCTGGGAAAGCAGTCGAGGATGGCCCAAAGCATTGGGACCCTGCACCCATGTGGGAGATCCAGAAGAGCTCCTGGCTCCTGGATTCAGATAGGCTCAGCTCCAGCTGTTGCCGTCACTTAGGGGGTGAACCATCAGACGGAAGATCTTCTTCTCTGTCTCACCTCCTGTCCGTATTTCCACCTTTCCAATAAAAATAAAGAAATCTTTTAAAAAAAAAGCTATAAATGGTAAGAAAAAAGCACAGAGGAAGTTAGAATAGCAAAGCTAACTTCACGGTATGTGTGAATCCTGAGATAATGTTAGATATGAATGAGAGGGAAAAAGTAGGATGTTTGAGTTACGATGTTGATGTAGGAATGTCTGTCGATGCCTGTGGAAATTATATCAAGACTATTTCATAAAAAAGAAACAAACTAGAAGCAACTAAATGAAAGACTTGCCAACCTAGCATTGCAGTGTGTGTTTGTGTGTGTTCTGCAGGAAGAAATTTCAACAAAGAAAATATTCAGGCAGGTCTATATGTGAAGCTATTAGGGAATTTTAAGAAGTGCAAATAGATAATAGAGAATTACAACTGGCGGTGGAATGCCTTCAAAGCTAATAAATGAGGATTTCTTGGACACATATTATCATGTAGGATAAAGAGATTGTATTCCTTCTATTACTGTTTAGCAGTTAATGGTGGTAAAGGATGAATGGGTCAGAGAAGCAGGAGGCTAACTCCCCTAATTCTTCATAAAATATATTAATTATTGCTAAATATGACCTTAATGACTAAAATAATGATGTTACTAAGAGCAGGTTAGCAAAATGTTGTATAAAGGGCATACACCTAACAGGTCAGTAAATCTCTGTCTGCCATTAACTGGTTGTGTGACCATAAATAGGTCACTTTGCATCACTTAGCTCCAGTTCTTTCATTTTTAAATTAACCTTTTAAGGTCTCATGGAGGTTAAAAATCCAATGATTTTTATAATGAGTGCTTTATAACAAGATTCTGTCATAATCTGTGTTAAATATTGATCAAAGAAAGAGGATCTGAGTCTAAAAGGATTTGCATGTCAAAACATTAAGGCTTTTGTTCTTTGAGTCTTCTTAAACTATATGTATTCCAAGCTATGTGTTCATTAATAATTGTAAAATATTCAAATTGAATTTTTTCTTAGTAATTCTGCGACCCTATTTTCCTTGTTACTGATATAATAACTGAGTAACATTGCACTAAAAATTATTCATTTTGACTTTTTGAGAGGGACAGAGAGTGTGAGAAATTGCAAGACAGGGTAAGAGAGACAATGGGCTGCCATTAATAGCTCAATCCTTAAATGCCCACACAACTAGGTCTGAGCCAGGCTAAAACTGGGATCCAACAGCTGAATCCAAGTCTCCCCATCAGTGCAGAGTCCACTGCTGCTGCCTCCAAGGGCGTGTACCATCACTATACCTGGGACTCATACTCAGGGCCCTGAGATGGCCACAGACATCCCAAAGGATATCTTAACAGGTAGATCCAATGCCTACAACATCATTACACTGCTGTACATATTCTACAAATATTGAAAACAATTTTACATAAGATATTTATTTTTGATTTTACTACTTTAGAGTTAATATCATATATGATGTTTATAGTGGTATTGATACCTGCATGAATGAGTTAAGCCATAGATTGATAAACCCTGTGAATGGACTTTTTTAAAGAATTTACTAAATTTTTTTGAAAGGCAGAGCTACAGAGAAAGCTCTTTCTACTTCTGCGGGTTCACTCTCCAAATGGGTGTGAACGTTGTGGGCTGGTCAGGCTGCTGCCAGGTGTCAAGAACTCCAGCCCAGTCTCCTACATGGGTAGCAGGGGTTCAAATACTTGGACCATCTTCTACCTTCCTAAGCACAATTTTAGTAAACTGCATCAGAGAGGGTACAGCAGGACTCAAACCTAGGCTCAGATAAGAAATAGGTATGGTGTTCCCTGCTGTGCTTCAGGGATGGTCCAGTGGATTAATCTTTTAGGGAACCAATAATGCAGTTGTGGAGTTACAGGATTGCTTAGATGTATCATATTGGGAACTGTATTATTATTGCTTTCTTTTTCTATGTCCACAATTGATTTTTCAAAAAGTACTCTCCAAAGTACAAAATCTTTATGTGTGTATACAGTGACAATATAGATAAATATGGCTTTAATAAATTAGTGAGCATTTAAATCAACATATGTGACACTATTCAATGTTTTGTTATTCATATGCGGTGAGTAGCAACTTTTTCAGTATAAATTTGTGTGATTTCCATTTCTATTAAAATGCAATTTTAAAGAATTTTTAATTTATTTTTATTTACTGGAAAGGCAGATCAGATTTATGGAGAGAAGGAGAGACAGAGAGAAAGATTTTCCATCTACTGGTTCGCTGGATGGGAAGGGGAGCAGCTTAGACATGAATTGGCATCCGTGTGGGATGCGGCAATTGGAAGGTGAGAATTTAGTCATTGAGCCATTTTGCTGGGCCCTAAAATGGTATTTTTTATTTATTATGTGGTAAACTTTTTCTCCTTTATATGTGAGAGATATGTTCCAACATTCCACAGAATGCCTTGCTTCGAGAATAGTAACAAATCCTAAATAAGTTTATTTTTCCTGTGCCTACATACATATGTTAATGTTTAATATATAAGATGAATAAAAACTAGTAATTAGACACAATAATTCAAAGAATATATTATAAAAAAATGTTTGTGTGCGGCACATTCTTTCTGGCAGCCTCTTTGTCAAAATGTTACTGTACTTTTACCTTTCTCTCAATGGAAGCACTCCATGACTTTTCTGGCACCTGTTAACTGCCAGCATCAGTTCTACACTTGGGGGTGATGGGTGAGGGACTGGCATTGTGAAGTAAGATAAGGGATGCACTAACAGAAGTCAGTTGCATTACCTTGAGGACTATCAAGTGACTAACAAGAGGGTGAGACATACAGTGTGATTATCCTGGACAGGAATATTCATGTTGTAGATGGGGGTGGAGTGATGTGGCACAAGTTTTTATCAAGATGCTGAGAAAGGTGTGCAATTTAAATCTGGAAGTTGTTCATTTCCATTATTTTCCAATCTAATGGTTGACTGTGAGTGAATGAAAACCACAGACAATGAAACCATGGGTAAAGATAGCTTCCCGGAAACTCTGCTCTTTATGTATGTCAAGAAATAATAACCAATACACTGCTTACATATTAAGGATAATATGTGACTGGCACAGAAGCAGAAGTAATATCAGGAAAGGAAGATACTATTCTACAGAATCAAATATTTCATGTATCAGAAGATACAGACAGCCGATTAACTTTTGGTTCAAGTAAGCTCATGTTTTCCCTCAACATACAATTGTTATGTTTGAGACTATTTCAACTGTATCTGTTAACCTAGTCAACTTCCATCTATGTGTGGTATAAACAGTGTCTACTGAATGCAAGAGGTTTGATTTCCAACTCTCATTCTAGTGCATATGCACAAATCCTCATACGTTGTAAATAGCTGTTATCGCTTGTTAGGATAACTTAATTAAGCTTGCTTATTAAAAACCTTTAATTCATTAGTGATAAAATCTTGATTAGTACATTTTCCTGCTAGGTGACCTTCTAATTTAATAGAAAATGAATTTTTAAATGGAGAAAAGTGCCTGTGGCATAGATTTTGTGCAAGTGAATAGAGTTTGCAATACACATAGGGATATATTCTAGCCTAATTAGCAAGGGTGCAAATGAATTTTTATTTCATACACCAGAAGTGTCATTGATGAAACACAGCGAGGAGTTTGAAAAGCATGCAGATTGGCAGTGTGGGACTGAAATCTGTGGGAAAATCACAAGCTAATTCATTGATTGTCCCTTGGAAATTACTGCTGTTAATTGTTAGGTAATTAACATGGAACTACAATTATATTGGCCTAAGGGGGTGATTAATGTTTCAACATGTCACATTAGCAGCGGCTGGATTTTCAAAGCTTTTCTTTCACGTGGTTTAGGAGACAGATGGCTTATTGTCTATGGATTTTATTGTTTCTAGGAAAGTTTATCCGAGACAAGTGTGTGGATTTTCTCTTCTTGAACCTCTCTTTATACACAGGAGTTTTAAAAGAAACATTTAATAACTTTCATGAAATAATGTAATATTTGCTAATCATATTCTGCTACTTTACTTTTAATTGTGTATATTAATCAGTTTTCCTAAATTTTAAGAATTGGTATTTTTTCTTTATGATAGACTTTAAATTATTTAGTGATAGTAAGGAAAAAGAATTGTAAATCATATTTATGATCATCAATATAACAAGTAGCATCAGCAATATCAGAGTTAGTATTTAATGTTAGTAATAGAGAACATTAGTATCTAGCAGCTCATTACATCTGCCATTTTTCTATTTGTTTCTTGTACCCTAATATAATTTTTAGCTCAGTTCATGTATAAGGGTCTAGATTTTCATCTGTTTCTCTTAAGCTATGCTGATTCCTAAATATCCAGACCAAAGCTGTATGAATGCTTTAACTCAGTGGATCTTCTTGCCAAAATGAACACCACTCATCTCAAAGTTCCCCCAATTTTACATTTTGTGTTAGACTTTTTCTATAATAACACTTAAGTTTTCTACCAGTTTGTTAAACTGTTTGGGGTGCAGCTATTTGGTGTGGAAAAAAAAGGAATGGAAAGTTATTTCCACGAAAAATGCAATTAAGACAACCATTCTTGTAAATTAATTGAAATTATAGCTAAATGTATCTTTAATTGATCCCAGATACGTAGGAATAGATACACACAGCATTATTTTTAATCTGCAATCCATTTGGTGCTAATTGGAATTCTTTTGGCCAAGTGTTTAAAAAGGGTTTTCAATGTATTTTATTTTTTAATGTGTGTCAATGTGCTACATTGCTTTTTATAAAAAGGTATTTAGTGCTAAAACATGAGTTCCTAAAAATTCTTAAGATCTCCCACGTTTTTTTTTCTTAAATCCAATTAAAGCACATTATCTAAAAAGGTAGAATAGATTTCTGGTAGTTCAAAGCACAGCTCCTTTAAAAAATTTTTTTCTGTAAAAATTTAAGATGTGATCTTTCTTGGTAGCCCCATACTGAGGTCTTTGTTGTGATAGTAGTCTCTGGCTTTTATATTGATCTCTGCTACTTCAACAAATGACAGAAATCCTTATTATCCACAGTCAAGCCATCTATTAGCTTTTAATGTACATTGAAACTGAAAAATTGTGAAAGGACAATAGTCCTTCTAATTTAGCCGTGAAAAGAGAGAATTGCTTAAATTTTGATTTTAGGCAATCTTGTATTCAGATCTTTCTGCGTTTCTTTGACATTCAAAATCAATTGCAATTGTTCAAATGCCTATTTTACTGCTAAGCTGACATTTCACCTCAGCTCCCCCTTTCTCTGCGTGTTGTAATTGTACAAAAGAAATTCTTGGTGAATACGTGGTAAGGCTAAATTAGGAGCATATATTTTTATGGGGGGAACTTTCATCAGATGTTCTTTTTCAATTTGTTTTAGTAATGGGGTTAAAGTGAAGAAAGGGGTTCCGACTTTGATTATAAATGGTAAGTAATAAGTTCAAATTTGCATATGAAAGTTCCCTAGGGGAAGTGAAGTCCACATCTACTTATCCACTTCGACAGTAGGGGTCACTCTAATTGTTTTAAGATAAATGTGCAGGAAGATTATCAGCCACAGGTGAGAATGTTCTTAAAGACGCTTTCAAGCCTTGGCGAAAGTCTCCTCTGAGATAGAGAGATGCATTAGTACTTCCAATGTTCATGTCTGTGACCTTCGCACATACATGGCCCTGCTTAAATAGTGGGGTGGAGCCAAGCTTTCAACTTGGCTGACATGTTAGGACTATTACAGCTTTAATTCCTAAGTGTGGTTTGCTGTAGACAAAGGGTTCTGAGAAATTCCATGACCAATTACTTTACAATTGCTACTTACATATTGCTATTTACTTTGTTTTATCCTAATTGTAATAATCTTACTATTTTTAAAGATCATGATAAGTAGTAGTCAGGAGCAAAAAACTTCAATCAATTCTTGATAGAAAAATGGGATTCTCTTCTGCGTACCATGTTTGTTGTACTTTTTTTGTGATCACCTTAACTTTACATGTAGATGAAATGATCTAGTCATCTAGAAATGCCTGGCTCTGGAGCAGGAGCTCAGTGGTTAAAGTCCTTGCCCTGCATGTGCCAGGATCCCAAATGGACAGTGGTTTGTATCCTAGCTGCTCCACTTCCCATCCAACTCCCTGCTTGTGGCCTGCAAAAGCAGTAGAGGACGGCCCAAAGCCTTGGAACTCTGCACCCATGTGGGAGACCTGGAAGAAGCTTCGGCCTACTGGCTTTGTATTGGCTCAGCAACAGCGGGTGTGGCTACCTTGGGAGTGAACCAGAGGATTGGAGACCTTTGTCTCTCCTCTCAATAAATCTGACTTAAAATATAGAAAGACCTGACACATGGGGAAAAATGTGATTTTCAAGCCTGTTTTTTTTTATTCCAAAGTCTCAAATTCTGATGGAAGAGCTAGCTTTGATAATACTAATTATAGTGATGTGAAATAAGTTCTTTATGTGGAATGTGAGCAAAGTTCTTGGGAAGAGGAGTGAATGAATTCTTTCTGGTTTCTGGCCAGCGGGGTATGAAGCAGTTTAGGGAGAGAGACAAGCAAGGTACAAAGAACAGAAAAGCCTTGCGCTGTGGAGACTGCAGCTCAGCATCCATGACTGTGGTATTGTCTGGTGAGGGAATCACGATAATGAGTGGAAGTAAAGTTCGTCTGAGAATTTGCACACAGTTCAGTATTATCTTCTACATAGTCCCATAGGAACTGAGGGTCTGAATGATGGGTTGTATTCTTTTAAAAAACACTATAGCATTATCAGTTTAACTGCCTATTATCTAAAAATGATAATGTAGATCAAGGTTGGACAACTGCTTCTTGTTTATGAATTCAGCACAGACTTATTGAGCACTGTGTGAGACATGATTCTGAGTGTTAGGCTTACAAGAATCAGCAACATGGGTGAGGAGACAGCTCTTCTTCTATTTATGAGGGACAAATCTATATTGCAGAGAAATTTTAAGTCAATTTTGAAAAGTGAGAGCTCTGTAGGGAAAAAAAGAAAGCAGTGCGATAAGATAGTGACTGGGTGGGAGTATCCATTTCAAACAATTCAGAGAGGGCAAGCGAGGAGCCCCTGGATGATAAAAAGGCACTAGCTCAGCCGGGATTTGGAGGGCTCACTTTTCAGGATGAATTGGAGAGCAAGCATGGAAACTCAAATGTATTTTCATATCAAACACTTTGAGAACTGAAGTAATGGATTCTCCATCTCCCTTGGCAGCAAATAACATTATAGGACAATTAAAAGTACCAGAGCTGGTGTACAATCTGAATTCAAATTCTTATCAAGCCATAGCAGGAATTTAGCTTGATGACCGAAGTGTCCTTATCCTCAGTTTTTAGCAGAGTTCCAGATGTAAACAGGTAGTCAGTAGAACAGGGTTCATCTTACCCTCTTCTGATTCATTTCCCTCTCTGTGATAAAGAATAGTGGGACTTAATCAACATAGCATGCACTTGATAGTTAATCCTCAGATAATATTAGCTAGAGAAAAATGAGAGGACGATAGACAACAAGAAGAAAGGGAACTTATTCTCTGTTATTTTAAATTACTCTTCTTTGTTTTTTCCCTATGTGCCGGAAAAACTCAAAATATATCAGATTTATGCAAGAAGTGATCGTGGTTGGAATAATATTGAAGAATTGTCAGTTTTTTTTTTAAATGAAAGAACTACTAATGGAATAGACTGCCAACATTCAGTGAGTCCTTTAAAATCACTTAGCTAGCTCCCATTGCTGTTGCTCTACCTCTGATTTATTTGAAGACATTGCTTCTAAATAAGACTTTCCTTATCCCATAACTAAAGCTGTTCCTTTGGCTCTAGCATTTCCAACAATCCTTTTCTCAACTTTTCTCTCCTACTTCTTTTGTTGACAATATATTTCTTACTACTGAGCTTCATTGCCAATTCCCTAAACCTCTCCTTCAAAATAAATCCTCTGACCTTCTTTTGCTAAAGTCTAATGACTCAACACACTTTCTACCAGTCTTTCAAGTAAGCTTATCTTTTCTGTCACTGACTGTATAAATTTGCTCCTGTCACAGGCAGACTGACTGTAGTCATGTTCTGTGAATATTTATTGAGAATCTCTGTATATAATGGCATCCAATTTACCCTTCTTTTCCATTTCCTTCATAAAATCCTGCTGCCTCTTTTCATAACTTACTACACTATGCCTTCCCAGAATATCCCAACTACTGTTGAGGTAAACTCTTATTTAATGGCTTAAACATATATTTCATATACTTGATATCTATCTATCTATCTATCTATCTATCTATCTATCTATCTATACATATATATAAATTAATAAATTGTCACAGCCTGAAGGAATCTTACAAATGATGTAATCAAATATGTATTTACTTCTATGTTCTCATCAACTGAGGCCAATAGCCTCTGGTATAATAAAGAAATAGTATTTTTCCACATAAACAAACTTTTTAGAATTATTTTATTGAGTAAAAAATATGAATTAAAATCAATTTCAGTGTATAACTCATTTACCCAGGCTATAATCTGTTACTATACTGGATGAGATGACAGATCAGACAAGGAAAAACAGAATCTGTTTCATGTGATTTTCCCCAAATTCAGTGAAGTAATTGAAACAAATAACACCAGTGAGATAAATTCTGTTCAATACTAAAGATGAAGCGCCTTCAAAAGGGCAATTCCTCATGATTCTTAATTGCTAACTGCCAACTGAGCCCAACAAGCTCCAAAGCATGTTGAAGCCCTTGGACTTTGTAAAAAGAGAACACTTGTATTAGACAAGTAGGTGGCCAACTTTTAGAGAATTTCTAAATATTGAAAAAAGTATTTGCCTATTTAACTTTTATTTTATACCTTTGTTACATATCAGTGCAAAATTATTTTAAAGAGTTAGATCTTGAACAGGAAATTATCTCTGAGAAAATTCAATGTTGTGAAGAAATATTTTTTAAATAAATGTAAAATAGTGGC
The DNA here is from genome assembly GCF_030435755.1 of Ochotona princeps. Taxonomy (NCBI): domain Eukaryota; kingdom Metazoa; phylum Chordata; class Mammalia; order Lagomorpha; family Ochotonidae; genus Ochotona; species Ochotona princeps. The sequence goes on from NC_080840.1 coordinate 60,209,126, forward strand.
CGGTGTGGTGTGTGTATTGGCTAATTATTCCATCTCTAAGCTCCAACATCTCATATGGGAGCCAATTCGTGTCCTAGATTTTCCAGTTCCCTTTCAGCTCCCTGCTTGAAGCCTGGCAAAGGAGCACAGGATGGTTCAAGGTTCTGGGGACCCTGCATCCACATAAAAGACTTGGAAGAAGCTCTTGGCTCCTGGCTCAGCTCTGGTGTTGCAGCCATTTGGGCTGTGCACATGCAGATGGAAGATCTTTTTCTCTGTATCCTTCTCTGTGTAAATCTGCCTCTGCTGCAAATAAGAAAATCTTAAAAAATGGGAAAATAGAGTGCAGAAAATAGACCGTTTGTACAAGGACAACTAGAAAAATAGAAAGCAATGCCAAATTGAGTTGGAGAGATAGAGCACATAGTCAAGGCTTCTACATAGAAAAAGAAGGATTGAGAAATAAGGAGTCAAGAGCTAATTTAGCAACACACATAAGGTTGGTTTACTCTGAAATGAAAATGATGGTTTGCCAAACTAAATCTGTACTGTCTAAGGGTTGCTCAGTTCTGCCTGTTCAGTTATCCTCTGTAAGCAAACTAAAAATGGTGATATTCTAAAAACTATTTAAGCATATATTGTTGAATACTTTGTTCACCCAACTCTGTTTCTAAAAGATATTTATTTGCACAAGACCAAGCCCTATTAATTGTAAGGTTATTATTGCTATTTATTGTAATTTATTTTAAAAAAATCCATATTTTGTAAGAAAATGAACAGGATGCATATATAAGGGAAATAAAATCTGGTTGAATTATGCTTTGAAATACAATGTTTAAACTTAATGACTGGAAAATACAAAGGCTTTTCTCTATTATATATGAAATATATAGTTTTAAAACATATTTTCACAATTTCTATAAGATTTAAAGTATTTCCTTTCGCTTTAATCATTTTAGTCTCTGAAAGAATTGTTCTTCAACTCCACTTCTCAAATCTGACAAATCAGAATATGTAACAGGGATTAAACTAAATGTGTATTAGCAGAGCAAAGAATTCACTGAGGCAGGACTAATCATTATCAGTAGATGATGATTAATAAACAAAGGATTGCATGACAAGTTCTGTCGATGCTGTATTTGGGTAGCCAAATGTTATAGCTTTTACAAATGAAAAAATCCCTAAGCAGCTTATGGGAGAAAGTAATCATTCAAATTACAAACTTAAGAATTTCAAATTACATACTTCATCAAGTTGAGTCTATTTTAACTTACTGAGCAGATTTGGTTTAACAGTACACGATAATTACTCGATATTTGAAGTAAATTGAAAGCAGCTTTTCTATTCTTATAGCTGGTTTTCTATATAATTGCTGTAGCAGATAACTTTGAGAAAAAGATTTGAGATTGTCTCTAGATGATAGCAAATATTAAAAAAAATATATGTTAGAACATTTTCCAGAACAAGGATTTTACAGATATGTTTAACTCAGAATTTTTTTTTTCTGTCAAGACACATTTTTTGAATGAGTTCTACTTTTTTAAAACTTGAGTTTGAGAAACACATTTGGAAATATGTTAGGGAAGGTCTAAGGAAGTTTTCCATTCACCTCCGACTCCTACATCCATTGAATTGAAGATGAAAATCTGCCTCAATAGAACGTATTACAAATGGTGAGTGGTAATATATTTCAACTTAATAAGCTAAAATCACAATACTTTACATGCTAAACGCTTATTAATTTCTCAAGTATTTAAAAAAAGGAGCTGTGGAATTAACCAAGCTGTGTTCAAAACCTGTCTTAAGCCATGGCTGTAGATAGTGTTAACTTTTCAAGGGCACAGCTGTGTTGTATGCAAAAAGGTGCCAATACCACCTACATCATTGGTGCTATAACAGCTGCAATGAAAGAATGGATGAAAAACTTCAGAATGGAATCAAGACACTTAATATGTTTAACTCTTGTTAAATAAACTCCTTATTATTATTATCATTATGCCTAAAAACTTTTTCATAATATTGTTTAGTATTCTTACTTTGCATTCAACTGCTCCATATCCTCAAAATGAACTACAAAAATTGTCTTGATTCTTTTATTCTGTAAAACAAGAAGTCAGCATTACTAAGTACTCAACAATATTTCTAAATGAATGTATTTCGAATGTACTTTTTTTTTAAAGATTTATTCATTTTATTACAGCCAGATATACACAGAGGAGAAGAGACAGAGAGGAAGATCTTCCGTTCGATGATTCACTCCCCAAGTGAGCCGCAACGGGCCGATGCGCGCCGATCCGAAGCCGGGAACCTGGAACCTCTTCCAGGTCTCCTACGCGGGTGCAGTGTCCCAATGCATTGGGCCGTCCTCAACTGCTTTCCCAGGCCACAAGCAGGGAGCTGGATGGGAAGTGGAGCTGCCGGGATTAGAACCGGCGCCCATATGGGATCCCGGGGCGTTCAAGGCGAGGACTTTAGCTGCTAGGCAATGCCGCCGGGCCCGTCGAATGTACTGTTTTAAGTATTTACTAAAGTAGACTTTAGGGTGTCTTTTCATGAAGACCTGAAAAAGGCAGTCATTACATTATTCTAAACTTGGAACCTAAGCTTCGTTTACCTCACGGTCTTGCTACACAGTACCTGGAATCGAGTTGAATTTTTCTGGTCGATCATCATATTGTACAATACCATGAAACATTACTGAGATTTCCATGATTATTGAAAGAAACTAAGAAAAAATATTTTGCAAGGATCGGTGTTGAAATGAGTGACACGTTGTCCGTCATCCTTATCTTTCAAAGACATATTATAGCTTGAATTTTAGGTTAATTGCTATCATTAACAGCAGAGGCTCAGCACTAAGCTGCTATCATCACAGCATAAATATTAGTAGTATACCACACGTAAAACCAAATTCTTGGAGGCAGAAACTGATACCAGTATTAAAATACTGGTGTCAGAAATTGCAGCATGGACTGGAAAATGTACAGGAACTATTACTGCTTCTAAAGTTGAATTTATGAGGTTAAATGAAAGCAAATTAAGAATGGTTGAGCTCTGTGGTTCTGTTTTAGACAAAGTGAATTGCAGATTGATTTCAATAATTTATTTCCTTTTAACATCATTAAATTTATATCATATCATCTTCTAAATATACTCAGGTTATTAGTAAGGCTGAAAATATTTTTATACTCAAATAATACTTTCTTTGCTTGACTTTAAATAAATTTCTGTTCAAACTTTTATTTCAAGCGTGTCTTTATGGAAGCACTATATAGGAGACGGTGAAGGCCGTTCTTTCCTGTATTGTTTTTAAAGATTTATTTATGTTTATTGGAAAGGCAAATATTCAGAGAGGAAGATCTTCTGTCCAATGATTCACTCCCTAGTGGCTACAATATGTGGAGCTATGCCGATCCAAAGACAGGAGCCCAGAGCCTCTTCCAGGTCTCCCATGCAGGTGCAGGGTCCCAAGACTTTGGGCCGTCTCTGACTGCTTTCCCAGATCACAACCAGGGAACTGAATGGCAAGTGGGACCGCTGGGATTAGAGTCGGCGACCATGTGGGAACCTGGGATGTGCAAGGCAAGGACTTTAGCCACTAGGCCACCATGCTGGGCCCCTTTCCTATATTCTTTTGACAGAAATCTTCCAGCTGACAGCTTCATGAAGGCATGCAGGTGCATTGGAGAAGAGAGGCAAGAAGGGCTGTTTGTTTTGATACAGTGCATATGTCTGTTAACATATCTTCCACAGTTTGAATCAATATGTATTTTAATTTGAAGAAACTTGTGAAAAGTTAGTATCTAACTCATGACTTAAAAAAAAAAAACTCTGTCAACTAAACAGAGAAAAAACAAAGGCAGAAAGAGCGATGAAAAATGTCTACAGAATTAGTTAGAAAGAATGAATAAACTTGCCTTATCCATCACATCCTGGGATTGAACTCTTATAAATGTCCATTACTTTGCAAACAAACCTGAATTTCATCTTATTATTTCAGTTCTTTAATAATTTTCAGTATCTACCAGGTCTCTAGTGATATCCAGCAGCCATTACTTAAAACAGATCTTAATGTAATGAATACATTTCATATATATATGTAAATATAATATACTATATATGATTTATATATTGTATTATATAACTACAATATAAATACATACATGTATATGAATAATATATACATATATAAATACTAGTATCTTTCAGTGGATTGCTTGTGTGAAAAATGATCATTTATGTAATTAAAATATGTATGCAATTCAATCGCTTTTCTCTATAATCAAATACAATAACGAATAATGATCAGTAAATGCCATTGATTTAGTTACTTGGTATTAATTGATTTCAGCATCAGCATTAAAGGCTTAATTACTGCTGAATGGATATAATGGCTTCAGAAAATAGATCTGACTGGAAAGTTTCTAACCATTTCATCACTTTGCCCACGTTCACATATAGACTAAGTGGTATGGTCAGAATTGAAAACTCCAACAGGTATGTCAACAAACAGTTGTGCTGTGCCATCTCTTACATGATGACCTTATACAGGCTACTCCATATGTTATTTCATTTAGTTTGTCCCAAACATTCTCAGTGATTTAAGTGATGGTATTAACTAGATCTTCTGGACCAGATGGCTGGAGATGTTGGATGGCTCTTTATCGAACCTCACTCATCCTTGGCATTGTTTTCCTGTTGGAGAAGGATTTGGCTGGGAACTGTGAGCCAGAGACTTTCCCAGTGGAAAGTGGACATTCTGGCCAGGAACCTAGAGCATTGGCTACACTCATCACCCAGTTCAGTTCAGCTTAATTATCATTTTAACAAGGAATTCCCCAGTCCCTAAATTAGGTCAAACCACCTTTTATGTGCTCTTAGGGCACCATGCAACCCTTACTTTGTGGCCTTTATTATAGTTGTAGTCCCAGTTTATTTATGAGTTAATTGTCTCTTAATTAGATCTCATGATTCGTAAGAGCTTGGACAGGGACTGTGTTCAGCACTGGATCTCAGAAACAAACATACTGAATGTGGAGAGTAGGGCAAATGAGGAGAGAAGAACTAGAAGAACTCAACAGGGCCTACCACAACCCAGGGTTTGGGTTTCTCAGGGTGATTGGTGAGGGCTAAGTGGAAATGAATGCTTTGTTCCTACTTCTCTGACTTGGCTGAAGTAGAAGATGGTCAGAATGTGGAACTTCTGTATTTGATCTGTTGAGACAGATTTAAAAACTGTATCCTAGTAAGGTGTACGGCAATGCAAAAGAAGAGACTTGGTATTTCAGCTGAATGGGATTTCTCTGTATAGCCTAATATACAGAAACTCTAGCTGATTATGGCTACACATGACAACTCTTCACAGCTTCTATGGGCAATATCACATACAAGGGAAAACACTGCAGGGCCTGTTCTGTCCAATTCCTTAGCGCTCAAAATATGTGAAGTGTGGCTTTTCACACATTTTGCCAGCGTTTCTGAGATTTACAATTCAAGATCCTCATCAACTTCAAAACTAAAGGACAAATTCTGTATCAGCAATTGTTCCATGTATCATTTTTTTTTCTTTTGAAGCATATTGGAGACCTCATAGTGCTCAATAACTATAACAGTTGTTCTATTTGTGTAGTATTTGTGCAAGTCCACTTTTAATATAGCATGCAAATAATGTGGTGTTAACTAAGCAACTCCTTATTTGATTAATTTTCTTTGTTTTAGCACCATTGCCCATGATCTTCAGGTCAAACATGAGTTACCCTGTTGTCTGAGGGTGTTACTCTATGAGTTTGTGTTTTATAAGAACCTCAGCTGCATCTCTCCAGTCATAGACCTAGTGAAAGCAAAACAGTTGTCTGGCAGAAAATGTACTCTGAGTATCCACCTTTTGATTGAGAAAGTCCACAAAATTGATTCAGAGAAAATCAAAAAGGTTCCTCAATTCCAGAACAGATGCAGAGTAAAAATTCATTTCTTTTCTACATAGCACTTGATTTTTGCAGGAATTATTATTATTATTTTGAAGATTTATTTACTTTTATTCTAAAGACAGAATTACAGAGGAGGAGAGAGACAGATTAAAAGAGATTGGGACTCTTCCATCTGCTGATTCACTCCCTAAATGGTTGCAACAGCCAGAGCTGGGCTGAGACCCAGAAAGTTCTTGCAGCTTTCCCACAGGGCAGCAGGATCAACCGCTGCTGTTTCATAAGTCTTGGGCAGGGAGCTGGATCAGAAGTAGAGTAGTTGGAACTCGACTAGTGACCATATGTGATACCTGTGTTGCTGCCTGAGGATTAACCTATTACATCATTGCACTGCCAACCATTAAAATTTGATGTAAAATTCAAGCATAATTTCATTTACTAATTCATACTAATAAACAAAAATAATCAATATAATATCTGAACTAGAAAAGAGACCTATAAAATACTCCTTAATAAAATGTTTTAATTTACAAATATTTTACAATTATAATGAAAGACATAGATAGAGGCTGACACCTGTGGTAGGAATACCAATATTAGGGCAGTTAAGATGAGAATAATCCATGTAAATTGCCTGACAGCTCAAATTCTATGAATAGACTTGACCTTAGCCACCATTTTTGAATTGGGGGACTCTTGATGAAAAAGTTGGTGAACTCATGATAACACTTAAAACCAAACATAAGACAACTTTTCTTTCCCCCAAAGGTGATATATTTCTGAACATTTCAGTGTATATTAAAAACGTGCTCCAAATACTTGGATTCATGAAATAAAATTTCTTTGTAGACCAAGATGAATTGAAAAAGTTCTTCACGTGTATGGTTGTATGTTGAAAATTTTAAACACTGTGGTGGACTGTCTAATAATTGATTAATAACCTGTTATCTCAGAGTATGATCATTTAAGGACAAGACAGCCCTCACCAGAGTTATAACCCTAAATATCATTATAAATTTCTGAACTGGTTTTAAATAATATTGGCTGGTAACTATTCTTTTATTGTTAATTAATAATATATTAATTATTTTGGTGATGGCATCATTCTGTTTATCTTTTATTTGAAGGAGAATGAGAAAGAGATCAAGAGAGGGAGAAACATTGGTTCACAGAGCTGTTCCTGAAGTACAGAACTCAACTTGAGTGTCTCATATTTGTGACAGGGACCCAAATGCTTGAGCCATTGCACCTGCCTCCCAAGGTCTACATTAACAGGAGCTACATCTGAAGTGATCCAGGTGCTTTGATATGGGATGCGGTTGCCCAAATAGGTGGTTTACTGCTATGCCAAATGCTTACCCCCGAAACTATTGTATGTTACATTCTCTTAGATCTTTGTTGCTTTAATGCACATACCCTTTGTCAAGTCAAAAGTCAGCGGGAAATGTTTTTGAACCCATACTTTCAACAAGTAAATTTTACAAATGTTCATGTGTGAGCTAATGCTGTACAAAGTAATGATATTTTATTGAATACTTTTCAAATGTATATTGCGTATTGGTTTATAATTTATCAAGTAATATTAACTTCATAATCATGTCATGATTAGTGAAAACTTTTTGGATATATATTTTGTTAATTTGTGAAGACTCAAAAATATTAAATATTATCAACAAGGGAGACAATGAAATTTCCAAGTAAAATATCCTAAATAAAACACGTGTTTTTTTATGTTCAGATAGTAATTATTATAGCTATTACTTTCAGATTCACTGTCAACAACATAATAAAAATAACAAGATTTTAGCAAAGGGCAGAATAAAAGCCCAGGAATCAAATTATAGAGGTCTCAATTTGTAGCACATTGACCAGGTTCTTATGAGAACAACTGACAAGTTATTTAGGAGGTAGATCAGGTGCTCAAAGGCCCTACAGGCTGTCAGACATGCTATTGATTAGTCAATGATCAATTTTATCAATGCTGGTAAGGTGGAGAGGGCAAATTGCTTTCTTCTCTCTCTTTTTTACTGTCTCATTGCACTCATAGTTTATAGATGCACTTAAGCTTATTATAAATGATTTTAAACAACTCATCATTTCTAATAAAAATCAGTACATTTTGTAGCAAATATGTGATACTGTTCAGTTAATGTTGAATAAAGGATGTTTCACTTCTTAACTATTCTTGCTACAGTGAGTAGAACTTCGTGATAGCTACTCTGTTTTGTTCTCTCTGCAGAATTTTCTGTCATGGATGTTTTTTATAATGCCCATTATACAGATCAGAAAACCAGTAACTCAAAGAGCTTTTATCTTATTTGAGGTCACAGATAAGTGTTCCAGGAATTATACTGTCCACAATACTAAATCTGATCATTTTAATTTGGGGCAATGACAGTGATGAGAGAAGTCAGTCTTCTCTCATCAAATTTTCAGATTATCAATAGCAATGAAGACTGCTTTTGTGGGTAGGGCATGATGACTCCATGGCTAAATACTGCTATTGCACATTCCAGAATGACATATAGGCACTGGTTCATGTCCCCGCTGCTCCATTTCCCATCCAGCTCTTTAATTGTATCCTAGAAAAGCAATAGAAGATGGTTCAAAGTCTTAGGACCCTGCACCCCCATGAGAGACCAGGAAACAGTCGCTTGCTCCTGACTTCGGAACAGCTCAGTTTCTGCTTTTGCGGCTGCTTGAGGAGCAAAAGATATCTCCTTCTCTTTGTAAATCCTTTCCAATAAAAATAAATATTAAAAAAAGTTAAGACTCTTTTTGTTTAAAGATCCTCTGACTCGTTTTCCCACTTTTCAGTCACAAAAGATAAATCACTTGTATATTTTAGAGTAGAAATTTTGTAGAAGAAATTAACTTTACATAATGAGATAAAAGTAAATAATATAAGCAATAGAAATGATCAGATTTGAGGTCAATTAAATTGTGTCAGTCCAAATAAATGAACTCTGTGTCACCAAATGTTCATTTTAAATCTTAAATCCTGTTAAAATTATTTCTTAAATTTTATTTCTTTAGGAAATAGTTGATCCAACATTTAGCTCTCTCAGCTTCCTGAATTGACAGAATCACATAGTAAGTATAAGACAGGAAACATTTACATTCTGTGCTAGAGATTTTCAAAGTTTTTTGGATGTTTGATTCAGAAAACAAATAGATATGAGAGGTTAAGTTAGAGCTGAAAAGGAAATCATGCTTTTCCCGATACTCTTATTCTAAAAACAAGTACATTTAAATTGGGTGTGTGTCAAGACATCTAGGATTTTACCCTAATAGTTTTGACTTAGCCATTTCTGGTGAATGTTACATTTAAGTAATTACCTATAGTACATTCTTCTCATTTTGATTTCAGTAAAAACAAACAAACAAACAAAAAACTGTGAATGCTTTGAAGCCGTTTGCTTCTCAGGTGCATTTGATATCGGTACTCACATTTGGACATAGCTAGTAAAATTGTTACCTGAGATGCCAGCACCCCATGTGATACTGGAATGAGTCCCGGCTACTCCACTTCCAAACTAGCTTGTTATTAACACATCTGGGAAAAGTTGCGGAAGATATCCCAAGCGCTTGGGCACCTGTTACACACAAAAGAGACCTGAGTGAAAGTCCTGGCTTCTGGGCTTGACCTGGCCCAGCCCTGGCAGCTACAGGTTGGGTCTCTGTCTGTTTATTTAATTTTAAGCATGTATTTACTTATCTGAAATATAGAGTAACAGAGAGAGGGAAAGAGAAATTGCTTTTGGGCACTTATTGTCAAAATAAAGCAGCATGAAGGAATATTCATTTATCCTTAATAAATTTGCTCAATGCCCCCAATTCAACATTTAAAAATCATCTATTTCTGCTGCTAATTTCTTATTTAGGCAAATGATGCTACCACATTTGCAGGTAATCATCAATTTGTCTTCTAATTTATTGTTACTTTTTACCTACTTTCCATATCCTGGGGCCTTTTCCTTCACAATACTTCCCTAGCCAGTCAGTCCTGCTATATAGCCCACCAATCCTTCTCTATCCCTAATTATACCAACTGATTTTAAGTCCTAGAACAGCTTTATCAAGTAAATTTTCCTAGAACGTGGTATCTATTTGTTCAAAAATTAATCTTCAAAATATATTCACATTTAGTAAGTGCTAAAGAATTCAACCTGGCATGAAACTCCTACAAAAATTTCTTTTCTAATTACACTCGTTTACTGCTTGCTTTTTAGTTTAATTATTTATTCTGAGCCATAAATCCTTCTCAACTTCTGTGATTTGATTTCTGTTCTTTGTTCTACCTAGAATATCATCTGATATCCCATGTCCACACCCAAAGCTGGGTTAGCTTAAATCCTGTCTACAATACCAGCAATGACCTGAATATCCCAGTAAATGCAAATCCTCCCACCCGTTTTTTTTTTTTTTTTCTCACAAGTTCTCTGCTACAATAGTCTGTGTCTCTTTTGGGGCACATAGAACTGGATGCCTTAACAAGATTTTTTTTAAGGAATATTGGGTTACTTTCTAGTAGACAGAAGTTAGGTCTACTATGACCTAGACTATTGTATGTGTCACTGACATTGCATGTACACACAGGGAGTCACAATATTTTACCATTTAAATTATTTTCCTATCTAGATGCACTCAGGCTTGGTTATCAGCTGCCTTTGAAAAAAAAAAAGTCAAATTCACACTGAATGGGAAACAAGAGCTTCACAGCAGACGAGTTCCAACTGGGATGCCCAACAAGAACTGCTGAAGCAAGTGAGGTAACAAGCTCCCAGGCAACCCTGCCCTCTCCTCTGGTTCAAATTCATCAACTCTGGAATCAGTTCCATCTTCAGCATATTATGAGCACTTTAGAGGTAGTAATTTTTAACAGAAATATCTGAGATGAAAGCATGCAAAAATTTAGCAAAACATCTCATGAGAGCAGTTCTTTTCCTCGAAGTAGCTTATGTTTTGTTTCTGTGCCCATCCATGAATCACTTAGCTGTACACTGTTGATGATGGGGAAAGTGTGCTTTATGAGAATTCCCCATCAGGAGATGGATGAGTCTGAAGCTCTGGCTGGGATAATTTGATGTGAGACTTTGGGCTTCTTCAAGCTGCTAGGCAGCATGAGGCGGTGATGGCTACAGCATGCTCTGTACTCCATTGCCCATCTCTGTGTGTGTTTCCATCATTCACACAGCAGTGGGTGCTTGAATGACTGCCTCAAGGACTTCCATGAGCGCTTAGACTCTGTGGAGGTGAAAAAACTTCCTGGAAGAGAGACACTGAGCCTAAGAATAGCAGAGAGAGAGAGAGAGAGAGAGAGAGAGTGTGTGTGTGTGTGTGTGTGTGTGTGTATTTGCAATCATTTGCTATCAGAGAAAGCTAATCAGTCTTTCAATGAAGGACTTAGGTACATACATAGCTGGTTGACTATTATGTGTTTAGGAATTATTTCAGACTGTGGATATGAAAATAAATTAGTCTAGAAATTCTGACTCGTTCTCTCTCTCTCTAGCTCTTTGCAGTCTGGACTTTTAACAGGCCCATGACATCTTGTTTATTGATGCTTTTCTCTGAAATCCAAGTTTTCTTTCAGTTTGTTTCTGGAGTTTGCAAGAAAATTAAATTGTTTAATATCTTAATCATTGCCCTAACTCGATATTTATTTCATTCTCCTTCCTTGAGATATGCAAATATATGTCTCTTTGCTAATATCTTCTCTACCTTCTCTAGTCTGAAAGCTGATGCAAAGAAGTCATTAAAATTGATAGCAATATGCAGCACTTCAGTGAATAAATTACACTTTCCATTTCATGGAGGTCCCATTATCTCTGGCCCTGACCCCTTCTTACTTCTCTACTTGAAAGGATCCTGATTTATCTCAAGCTCTTGTGCAATCTTCCTTTCATTTTCGACCCTTAATTTTCTTATCATATTTTTTACACTTTTAACTTTATTCAGTCATTTCAGTGCTTCTCTCTACCTCATATTTTACACTGTACATTTTCTTCTCTCTTGGCTTTGATTAATTTTTGAACTCTTCTCTTGCTCCACATTGACTTTTTTATTCTAACTAAAATCATATTCATTTCCATATGGTATGCATAGTGCTTTAACATATTTTAATTTACCCTTGAACTCATTTTATTTTTGATTTTCCCTAACTTTCCCGCTTTATTTTTTATTTGGTTACCATGTATATGTTTCCTCAGCATTTGCTATTCAGTGCATTATAAAAAGCCTATTTTTACCCTTTTTATATTCTTTGATCTGGTAAACCTAATTCTAAATTCCACTGTATTACTTTGATTTCACTGGTATATTTTTATCTGCAATAGTATCTTCTGCTAAACTGCTTTAGGAATTACAAAGAAATCACATTTTCTTGTCCTTTGAAAAACGTTGCCAGAAAGAATTGTAAGCAGAAAAGTGGTAAGTGCAGGAAACACTGGGTTGGTACAATTTTTGTTCAAACTTTCGGGTTTGAACTTTATACAGAAAAAAACATTAAATGCTGGGATAATAGAACCAGTTTCATTGTATCCCTTTTGTTTGTCTATCTCTGTGGTTTATCAGTCCCCATAGAATATAGGACTGGAGGAGGTCTTGAGAGGTCATTTAATCTTTTGCTCCATGCCCTGAGGGTTCTGAGGCTTTGTAGGCTCTACAAGATACCTTTTCACTTTCGCTCTTACCAGTTTAAATGGTGTTTGGAATTCTTGGTAAATATTTGGGAAGGCCAAAAATGTCATGGAAAAGAAAGAATTTGTATAGACAGAAATTATAGAAATGTCACCCACCGAAAATTTTGTGAACAAGAGGTTATTAGATCAATCTAAGTGGTTGGCAGTTGGAAAGTATAGATTTCTGACATTCCATAGAATTTTTGATATAAACAGGTTAATAGCTTTTAGTGTTTTGACCTAATGTTTTACAAGGATGAGTGTTCTCAGGGACAGTAAGTACTTGGGCGTTCGCGTCACACATGCAGCTATGAGTCATATATATTTTCTATTTTTTTATAGAACGCTGCCACTCATTTCACTGACAGCCTATTCTCTACATAATATTGCTATGCTCAGAATACATAAGAGCTGTGTTGAAAATTATTACAAGAATGCATATATTATTTCTTCATAGATTCAGGTAAACAATGATAATTTTAAAATGAATCATTGTGATAGGAACAAAGTTTATGATTCAGTCTCTGGCTCACATTATTAAACACTAGACGTTTCCAAGGCCAATATTTCAACAGCTATTTTATGGGGATGGAGGAGTGATTTAATGTCATCTGATTGTTTGCATGGATGAAAATCTATAAAATTCACATATCCATTCAGTAGATAGTTCTAATTTGGGGAATTAATCCTTAGTGATTTGGTAAAGCTATTGATCCTTTGACATAATGAGTAACACAAAAGCTAGATCAAATAAAAATGATCACTATCATCAACCAAAATATGTTTCATTTACTTTATATGTGTTTATAATTTGTAATTTATCAGAGTTATTTCAAATTATTATTTCAAGTATATTAAGATTTTTGTTACAGAAATGATTTGTAATGAATATATACAGATTGACACAGACGCTGAATAGATAGCTTAGTGCTATACTATTGTTCACGTGGTGGAGGTCAAATTACTGAAATTCAAGGGACTGCCTGTGAATATTCTATAGTTGAGAAACATTAACAAACAGCAGGTAACAGAAAACTGAAGTAAAGAGTAAGTCCTTTGGAGGCAATATTAAAACAGTTCATCACACAAGTGAAATTTTGACATTCAGTTTAGGTTAGCCATCTTTAATAGCATCATTTTGGCTTTACAAAGGTTTCTAATACAGACCTTGAACACACTGCTTCAACATAAGCACATTTATAGAAAAATATTTCATTTGCATGACAGACTTTTTCAAATTGAAGAATAATTCAAGCTCAGTGGGGGTGAGTTCTTGCTGATTTGCAAAAAAGACCTAACATATCAGAATTACCAAGAATCAGAAAAAAAGTCCTCTAGCATTAATGTTCAGAGAGATTAACAGCACATAAAACTGATTTATAGCAAAACAACATGCATCAGCTTAGGAATCGAGTACATGTTCACGAACTTATCAATTCCATCTCAACTAAAATGCTTGCATTTCGTTCACTTCATTACTGGTGGTCTAGATCAGGCTCTGTCATTAATTCATTGTAAATCAGTGAGAATCTGACTTCAGATTCTTCACTCTCAGTTTGTGGAGTCTGATAATGATATTTACCTTTAGAATTACAATGAGAATCGATAGGGATAATGTGTGTATATACATTATATAAAACAGACACTGGCATATAGTATATGAACAATGAATTTCAGTTCTTCAGTGCACTGTCTTAATCATTTATTCTGAAAATATTACTTTTCCTTCCTTGCTAATTGATGTTATCTGTTCTCCATATCATTTTACATACAATTGTCCAATGAATATTTCCACTGAAACATGGTAGTTTTGTCATATGTCTGGCCTGAATTGTCTTCTCATTGAATTGTTACCAACTTAGTTCAGCCCTGATACTTGTCCCACTATCTCTGTTTGACTTTATCAGTCTAATGTTTCTACACATTCTATAGGCAGCAAATTACTTGCTGTGTCTCAGTATGCCTCGTGCTTTCTCTGCTGCGTGACTTTGCTTACACTGCCCACGTGGTCGTGCTGTGCAGCATCTTGGACTACAGGCTGGCATTTGCTCATTGTCTTCCAGATTGTTTTCCTGCCGCCTTTCCACTGATCCTATTAGCAAATGCTTTCTGAGTAAAATTAGTCACTGGGAAGCACTGACACAAAACTTGATGACAGAATAAAGGTGGAAGGAGAATTTCTAGCCCTCTTCCTTTCTCTTGCTCAGGTGATCTGTCATATCTCAGCTTATTTTAAGTTCCTTGCATTTCCATTTTGGATCGATCCTGAGCATTTACAATATCGGTGTGTTCATTTTTTTGTGAACTTCCCTCAACTTAAAGAGCGTTTATGCTTTTGCCTTGAACTCCGACTGCTACAGGAGACATAGATTTTTGATATCAAAACTGGGTTTATGATACTGGGAAAGCACTCATCTGGACCTCTGTTCAACAATAGCTCAATAATATTAAGAGTATACACAAACACATACAAGATATGAATACATCAGTTAATATTTGAGTTTCAGTGCTCATTGTCTATACGAACTTTTAAGTAAATACGAGCTAAAATTAATTATTTCAATATAAGGGAATAAATAAAACTCTTAAATAATGTTTATCTTTCAGCTGCATCTCCTTATGTCATTTGCACTTTGAAAATTATGAATTAGAATCTTATAGTGTCTTAGTTCTAAGCTTATATCGGATCATTTAGTAGATTATTAAATGACTACAGTATCACAAATGTAATTTTCTAGGCAAATGCAGAAGGTCTTGTTCTAAGAAAATATTAGGTGGCTCGGGAGATGTGTGTTAGGTGAATATGGATGAACTGCAGGCAAAGCAGTTCTGAAAGTCCTGAGGGAGACAAGTCACAGGAAGAGTAAAGGGTTTGTTGTTTAAACATTGAGGTCAGGGGATTAAAATAAGGGGTCAGAAAGACCTTCCCATCCGCTGAGGATTTTTCCTTTCTGCACTTAGTCTCAGAAGGAACTAAAACAATCACAGTTTCTCCTCCATGGAGTCAATTAGTTAAGTTAAGTACCAGAGATGTTCTCTCATGCCCTGAGACAGCTCATAGGTGAGGTGGTGGTTTCCATTCTACTTCTCATTGCTTTGGGAACACCTGTTCAGAGTTCAAACAATGGCCACATGCGTCTAGAGAAATCTTTTTCAAGGTATTATCATTTGTCCTGGAAAGAATACGTGGCAAACCATTGTTTATCTTCCCCAATGCAGGTGTAATAAACCAAGTGTCAAACTTCATGACTTAATGTCATTAGAAGAGAAGGGTGTTTTCTGGGTCTGCCAGAGAAATAACTTTCTGCCTTAAGAACCTGGGAACCCAGAGAAATTCATTTTGCCTGGTTGGAAAGAATAAGCATGAGATCTGTTTAAATCCAAGCTACTTGGACTCAATCCGACCACTGCATGCATCTGGGATACATTATGGGTGGTTATGTTAGGGATTGAAAAATTCAGTCTGTGTTAAAAATCTTTGTTTTTAAAAGTAACTCAGTTTCCTCAAATATGTTTTCATTTGTGGATTAAATGTAGTGGCCAGAATAGGATAAGATCTGGGCAAAGCTAAACCTCTCTCAGTTTTTGGTGACTCATCAACTATATACCTCAGGAATAATTTTGTTTTCTTATAGCTAAGAACACATTGGCTCAATTACCAACAACTTTTAGCTACCAAGTTCATGATTGAAGCAATCAAATTATCTGATGAGATAGTCTTAAGTGACCTCAAGCATTTTCATCCTTATCCAAATATAGAGACAGCAACAAAATTTGTGTAGGAATGCTCATTTTTCTTTGAAAATATATACAGTTTGGAGATGTTTCTCCTTCTGCCTCTGTCTGGAATTGTTACTATTGCAACGGAAGATGACTGAGATCCTAGAGTGAAATTAGACCAGATTTCCTTAAACCACATTACTTTGTTATTTTCTTAATGAGAATAATGGAATTAACTACAATAATAAACATACATAATCAAAACATAATATGTTGCATAATTAAACCAGTGCTAAAACAGGTTGTTTGAAAGGAGAGCAGAAGGGAAATTTTCTTCTGATCAAAGCATTGGAAAAGATTTCATTAGAACGATGTTTAATCCAGTGATTACAACATGCCTAGCAAGGTAAGTTACCAAGTGAAGAGTATACCAAGATGAAGAAAAAGCACAAGGAATGTTACAGAACTGAAGAGGAAGTAGATAAGATACTTGGAGAAATGGAAACACTTGGCATCTACAGGAATTAATAAACCCTCAAAACTCAATGATTTTGATGAAAACATGACAGTTGAAGATATTGAATAGGAATGATGTGAGTCAACCCTTATTTTTGAAAGATGAACTTTGAGGATCTTCTAAGGTGTTTTGGAGGTTATGAAGAGTAGAACTAGATCAATTTAGATGATCATATTACTTCCCAACAAGAGATTGAGCAAGTTGAATGAATTCAGTGTCAGAGAGAATGGAAAGTCTACACAAATTTGAACAAATTCTCTAAGTTGGATCAATAAGACTAAAAAGTATGGTAGCTGTAAGCCCAAGTGAACACAGAAAAAAAGTCAAATTTCAAAAATTAACCCCGAGAAGATAACAGTGATCTGAATAGACATATAGAACACACGAAATTAAAAAAAAGACTTTTTTTTTCACAGAAGCACAGGTAGTTTAAGATATTCATTATAAATACAGGTAAATATATATACACACACATATTCACAGAAACATAGTATAAGTATTCATTTTTAGATACAAGCATATTTCTACAGTTTATCTTGTGAAAAGCTCTGGAGGATGACAATGCCAATAATGACATGAATATAAAACCAGGCACAAACAACATGCATCACAGTAATAAAGAGCACATCACACATGTATGAAATTTTCAAGGGAGATTTTACAGAGATAAAATTATGGAGAATATTAAGATAAATATAATCAAAATCTTTCTTTTTCTTTTAAAGCCAACTCTGTCTCTTTCTTCACCAGACCCCTATAATTCTGCCTTCCACATAAACATAATAAATCTTTGAAACAAACAATAATCACAAACAGCCAGCGGGAAATAATAGTGGAAGAGTGTTTTAAGAAGGACAAACAATTTCATCTGTTGACTAAAGGACGGTGAATGGGAACAGAGTAAGACTTGCTATATTCATTTCAAACACAGAATTGTAAAGACAGAGCGATCATTCACCGGCCGGTTCACGTTCCAAATTGTTGCAATGGCCAAGGGTAGTCCATACTGACACAGGAGGCCAGGACCTTCTTCCAGGCTTCCCACGGCAGTGTCGGGGCCTGTGGACTGGGACTATCTTCCGCTTTTATCAGGGACATTATCAGCGAGCTGGATCGGAAGTGGACTCGAACAAATGCCCAAATGGGACATCAGCATTGCAGGTGCTGGCTTTACCGGCTATGCCACAAGGCTGGCCCTCATGGAAGCATTTTAATTCCCTAGTAGTCAGTATATATTTATAAAAAATTAATTATCTTTCCCATGTGCCCCTAAAATATTACTGTGTTCTCCAGTGTTATCTTCTCTAAGTGCCTTTTCAACATCACAAAAACGAATAAAAGTAAAATTCTCACATTTTGTTAGTGAACGTTATCTTGTTACATTTCTGTGGCTTTCTAGAATCTCTATTCTTATTTGGATTTTTTTTCTCCTTGTGTTCACTGATACATCTTTTTGGAGGATATGTGTTTATCCAGGAAAAATTGTTTCATGTGTTGTCCACTTGGGAACATTTTTCCAGACTTAAAATGCTAAATTCAAGGTTTTTTTTAAAGGCTTCGCTTTGTGTGTTCAAAATGTGCATTCTTCCAAAATTATATCTGTGACAACCATTTAAACTGTGATCTTAATAAAGGTTGTCTGTTCAAAAGAAAATCACCTCTACTTACTTATCTCACTGGTATAATGTGAACCTCTAACTTCATTAGTTTTTAAATGAATCTTTGTTCTTGTTTCACTGATAATATTTAATGAAAACCCATAGCTTTGAATTTGGTACATATTTTTCCACAATAGTGCATTTCTCCAAGCTAATCTGTATCAGATGCTCAGTCATTAGATAAAGAATCACTTCTTTACTACAGGGAAAACTACAAAGCAGTTATCATGAAATTGATCCTAATTTTCATTGCATTTATTTGCCTTGCTAGAATGCAAAACCATAAGTTTTGTCTTATGCTGCTTTTTCACTGATACATTTTTCCACAACTTTTAGCTGCCATACCTCTTTAACAATAAACAAATAATCAAAAAGCACACTAGGCAGATGGAAACTCTTTCTACAGAAGGTAGTGCCTGCCAAAAACGCCAACTAGACCAGAATGCGTCAAATTTCAGATTGAGTACCAAGAAAGCAAGCTAGCTGTGGGGCAGAGGGGAGACCAAATGAAACCCTCTCATTGCTCAATATCACAATTGCAAAGTCAGGGTGAATAAGGAGAAATGAAAAGCTATTCATTGAAGCTGCCTCCACATGGGACAAATGATTCTTATGCTTGAGGTAGATTTAACTGTCCCCAAACGGCAATCTCACTCTCATACAGGAAATGAAAATAAAAGCAAGCAAGCAGTCAGTCAGAAACAGTCACCATCTTCTGGGTACAGCTGCTCGAGAGACGGTAGAATGTGCAGCTCTGTAGGACCCAGGCAATTATAAAAACATCTGAATGGGAATACTTGGAAATGATCGTTAACTCTAGTGGGATGTTGAAATGACTCTTTTGAATTTGCTCATTTTTCTCAGGTCTCCTTGTTCTGACTTTCGAAAGTAAATTATGACTTAAATGTTTCATGGTGAACTTTCCGTGTTGGATTTTGTGGGCTTATCATAATTTCACTTTGTATATGTTGAGAGGTTTTAATAAATTGTGTCAACTAGAAAAGCAGTGGGGACCCCTGTAGTAGATGCAAAGTGACAGCCTGCAGGCACAAGCTGTTATTATTGGAAATGTTGAATTTTTGAATTCCAGTAACCCGTTTTTTGTGTTTGGCTTCTATTTCAGATTTAGCTGTGCACTTTACATGTTTTTGTTAATTGCAAAATTAGATTCTGCATACAGAATGCAGCATATACTTCTGAAGAAGCGGGTGAAGAGATATAAATGGAAAAATCAGGGGATCTGGATTCAGAAAACAGGGCATCTTTATTAATTATATTTGTTTTCATGTGCATGTGTATTTTTAATTAGACAATCGGTAACACAGGTGAGTCCTGAAATTCTCTTCTGAACTTTCAAACTATTCATATATTAGCACTCAGTCTCAGCCTACTCACATTCCAGAATTCTTTAAATGTCATAAAAAATCATGCATTGTGTTAGTCTGTGAATCTTAAATTAATACATCAACAACAGTGCAATATTGTTAAAGAACACGAAAGTTGAAGTCTTATGAGTTAAATTCTAGTTTCCATTCTGCCATTTACGTATGAAGAAAGTGAAGAATTGAGAGGCTGACACAGATAGCGATGGGCAGCGATCTTCCCCTTTAGATCATCAACCTTTCTTTGTCACTATCTCTTCTTTAGATTACCGAATACAAGACCAAATACAAGACCATGCTTCTATTTTTCACTTTAGTTGCTATGACTGTTTTTCCAATGTCTGCAGCATGGTCACCCTTTGTATACCAAAAATAATTTAATGCTTCAAGACAGGGTTTCTTTATTTACTTCTACTAATCATTCACATTTTTGAGAATGTGGATGAATGACCTTCCTTTCTGTTTACAAGGAGCGTGTGTCATGCAGCCATATTAAACACTATACGAATCGAATCTCTTAAAAGTTTTGTGTATTTATCTTTGCCAAAACCCTTGATTTCTGCATAATCTTAAGTGTACCTCCCACTCAATAGGTGTTATACCATATTTTGACTTTTTGCCTTACTAATTATTATTCAGCGTTCTGGTATGGAATTCCAATATTGTTTCAAAGTGTAGCAAAATACCAAGAACTGCTGCATTTTATTTTTGCATATTAAGGAAGCATTACTTGCAAACAGCTGGGCAGAGTGATGAACTCATTGCATAGTTATGTGGCCAATGATGGAACATGTTTTTAACATACTTTTTCAGCTCAGCCTTCTTCCCATTGGGAATATGAGAAAATAGATATTGCTGGATCCAAATAACTGTAACAAGTGAATTGAGGTTTAACTTGTTATCTAGATATCATGCGAAAGTTGAAAACAATTTGTGCCCCTCTGTGCATGCTGCAAAAAAAATGATACTTTACATATTTCATGGTATATTGATATTAGTTTTTATAACTTAGTTTTGACAAAATTCATCTCAGAAAATGGAAAAGGAAATCCTTAAAAAAAAGTACAGATTGAGCTATTTTAAGTTCAGTCAGATCTGAAGTATGTAGTAGAACTGACTTTTCTCATGTGAGAATTCTTTATCAGTTATATTGATGGGAGAAGTAATGACAACCAAACAACACTATGACAATTTTACTGGAAAAAAAATTAAAAATTATAAAAGATTTGACTAATATCTTTAATGATAAAACCCACTGAATGTTTTACATAGAGCTATAAGATCATGAACGACATTAGTGTTTTAACATGTTATTTAAAATAAGTTTGAAATTATATAATTGCAAATATAACACAAAAATGCCCACTTAACCTTGAGCCAAATTCACCAGTTCTAAATATTTTGAGATACGTTTTATCACTCTCCGATACAAGCCAACTCTAAAAATCCAATGGAAAAAAATTGAATTAAGAATTGAGTCTCGGGCCCGGTGGCGTGGCCTAGTGGCTAAAGTCCTTGCCTTGAATGTGCCAACATCCCATATGGGCACCGGTTCTAATCCCGGCAGCGCCACTTCCCATCCAGCTCCCTGCTTGTGGCATGGGAAAGCACTTGAGGACGGCCCAAAGCCTTGGGACCCTGCAATCAAGTTGGTTCCCAGCTTCCGATTGGTGCAGCACCGGCTGTTGCGCTCACTTGGGGAGTGAATCATCAGACTGAAGATCTTCCTCTCTGTCTTTCTTCCTCTCTGTATATCTGACTTTGTAATAAAAATGAATAAATCTTTTAAAAAAGAAAGAATTGAGTCTCAGTTTCAGCAAGGTAGTTTAGTGGCTAAATTCCCTTACCTTGATTGTGCCAGGATCCCATATGGGCACCGATTCTAATCCCAGCCACCCCGCTTCCCATCCAGCTCCCTGCTTGTGGCCTGGGAAAGCACTTGAGGACGGCCCAATGCTTTGGGACACTGCACCCGCGTGGGAGACCTGGAAGAGGTTCCAGGTTCCTGGCTTCGGATCGGCGCGCATCGGCCCGTTGCGGCTCACCTGGGGAGTGAATCATTGGACGGAAGATCTTCCTCTCTGTCTCTCCTCCTCTGTGTGTATCTGGCTGTAATAAAATGAATAAATCTTTAAAAAAAATAGTAGATATTCTAATAAAAAATTCAGACCTTATTGATCCTCTTTTGCTAAAGATGCTTGTTAACAATGTTTAGGTATATTTACATACTTTCTGCATTAGCAAACAACGTAGACAACGCTGTGAAATACGCTGTATGTAATTTTACCCATTGTCAGAATAAGATGTAAATTCAAAACTAAGTCAGAATCTTAAGAAATATGAGTATCTTTTGAAGGAGGAGAAATGTGTAGATTGTTGACATGTGAAAATTCAACAATAACAAGTCTAAGTTCCTACTTTTTGTAAAACAAAGATTTACTTATTAGCAAAGCAGATTTACAAAGAGAAAGAGAGATGAAGAAAGAAGGATCTTCCATTGGATGATTAAGTCCCCAAAGAGTCACAATGGCCAGAACTGAGCTTCTCCTAACCTAGGGGCCTCCTTCGAGTCTCCTGTGTGGATGCAGGGTTCCAAAGCTGTGGGCTATTCTCTACTTTTCCCCAAGACACAAGCAGGGAGCTGGAAGGGAAGTGGAGCAGCTGGGACACAAACTAACACCTGTATGGTATCCTGATGCTTTCAGTGGGAGGAGAATTAGCCAATTGTGCCATTGTGCTAGCCCCTAAAAATAATTCTTTTAAAAAATTTATTGGAAATGATAAAACTGATGAAAAATAAATAACAAAAAATTATGAGTACATGGAAACCATTTCATGACTAAACATGCAATCAAGATTCTCACAAGGACTTGCATAGCAATGGGAAAAATATTATTCATAGTAAAAATATACTACAAATAACAAATATTCATTAATTGGAAAACAGCTTAATGAATTGTCCGAAGAATGAAATACTAGTAAGTAACAAAAGCAATGAAAAATACTAGACAAAAATATGGAAAAAGTGAAAAATATCTGTGGTACAAAAAGGGGAGACACATAACCGCATATTGTAGCATGCTCTGTGAGTGAAATTCAAGATCAGTTAAAACTATTGGATAGGGATGGGAATTGGAAAGTTCTACACCTGCCTTGGGGTGATAGTCATATGTATATATACAATTGTCCCAGTTCATCTATCTCAGTTTTTAGATACATGCATCAATTTTATATAAGTTTTACCAAAATATACTAAAGGAATGAGTTTTTTAAAGATTTATTTATTTTTATTGGAAAGTCAGATATAAAGAGAGGAGGAAAGACAGAGAGGAAGATCTTCCATCCAATGGTTCACTCCCCAAGTGACTGCAAAGGTCAGTGCTGCGCCGATCCGAAACCGGGAGCCAGGAACATCCTTCAGGTCTCCCACACAGATATAGGGTTCCAATGCTTTAGGCTGTCCTCGACTGCTTTCCCAGGCCACAAGCAGGGAGCTGGATGGGAAGTGGCGCTGCCGGGATTAGAACTGGAGCCCATATGGGATGTTGGCACATTCAAGGAGAAGACTTTAGCTGTTAGGCCACGGTGCTGGGCCCAGGAATGAGTTTTAAAAATCCACGTGAATAGATCAAGAATATATGAAATACAAATGTAACTTTTTAAACAATATTTATTTTATTCATTTGAAGGGCAAAGTCTCTCTCTCTCTTACACACACACACACACACACACACACACACAGAATGAGTCTTTCATTCTTTGCTCCACTCTCCACATGGCGGCAACAGCCAGGGCTGGGTTGGGCTGGACTGCAGGTGGGGGCCCAGAACTCGGTCTAAGTCTTTCTTGTGGGTTAACAGGGGCGCTGATACTTGGGCTTTTTTGTTGCTTTTCCAGATGAATTAGCAAAGAGTTGAATCACAGGTGGACTCAAATCTAAGCTGGGACTCAAACCTGAGCTCTGACATGGGATAAGGTTATTGTAAACTCTGGCTTAACCTACTGCACCACTATCCCAGACACACAACATAAATAAATGAATAAATAAATAAATAAATAAATAAACAAATATAGATGCACACACACACACACATATATATATATATATTTTTTTTAATTTTGAATTGTATGGTACAATTTCATAGAGTCTGGGATCTCCCCACTCCATCCCCAGATTTCCAGCCCCTGACAACAAGAATATTTTAAGAATATTTTTTAAACAGATATTATAGTGAAAAATCCTGACATGTAGAATCTATGGCAAAAAGGTAAATATTTAAACTTATAATGACTACCACTTAGAAATCATATAGTACACCTAATTCAACCAAGAAGCAAAGTGTGCCCTTAGTGAATGCCCCACATAGGGGGCCCTGTGATGGTTGGGAGGGTGGGTGTGGCTTCTCCCTTTCTTCTCCCCTTCCCCTAGATACAGGAAGGAAGAAAGAGAGTGTGGAAACATTGGTCTTACCCACTTTCCTGTAGCCCTTGACCCTTTGAGCCTAATCAACTATGTAAAGATAATCAAATTTAAAAAATAAATTAAAAAATTATAAAAATGGCCCATAAATAAAAGGCAAATAGAAAACATGAGTTAAAAAATAATTTTAAATAATGTTTTATGCTTCTCATTTTGTATATGATTATTTTATATGTTTTTTTCTTTAAATAAAGCCCTTGTAATGGCTTACACTTGATCTTCACCTAATTTGTATAAGATGGAGTCATATTTCTTGTTAGCTTTTCACTTTTTCCTCCATAACTTCTATTGAATATTCTATATACATTTATTTTGCTTTATTTTATTCTTATGTTAATTCACTTTGGACTTAGGGTGAAGAAAAATAGTTCTAAGTGTATCCTTAGGAAGACAGGTCCCTCTGGAACGCATAATCTGAGCAATCTTATATTATAAATCATGCTTTGCATTCAAAGGTTGAAACTCCTGAAAGAAAAGTGAGTGATCATATCCTGAAATGAGTTCTTGGGAGAAAAAAAATTCTGATGATTACAACATGCTCTTTTCAAATATATTCTTGAGTATAATTGTTATTCTGCAGGAGTAAGCTCCAGAAAATATGCAAAAGCTTTTGTGGGAAATATTAACATAACTAGAAGTAGGCAACATCAAAAATTGCAGGCATCACCCACTTTGAACAAATTCATCATCCATTCTGATTGCTTAAAGCTGCATTACATGTGCATTTTAATTTCCCTGAGAGTGAGGCCTTGGCATACTCCTGACAAGAGAAGGTGAAAGCTGGGCTGCTAGAGGAAGCCACAAAAGCTGCTGCTGAGTGGGCAGCAGGCTGTCAGAGTTTTACATGAAGAGGTCAGAATTTTCTTTGAGAGTCACTTTCCAAGTACAGCATGCTTACAATAATTAGTATCCTGACCACTCAGGAGATGCTTACGGACACAGATGTTGTTTAAGGTAGCAGGCACATCAATGGCAAGGCGCTGGATATTGATTTGTGCAGTGACATCCTTCTAACTATGTCATCTGAGTGAAAGAAACCCCAAATTAACCAATAATAAAGTGTTAGAAGTTGTAGTAGCTGCTCTCTTGGGACTTGTTCTACAGGAGTGTTGATGTCCTTTCTTCACATAGGCCATCAATCCTGCTAAAGGACTCCTAGTGACATTGGTGGACCAACAGGACAGTACAAAGCCTACACTAATGCAATATCCATAATAGGACATGTGCATATCCAATTTTTCATAATAGATTTTAAATAGGCATAAATAATAACATAAGCACATACATCTACATCTACATAAAACATACATGTGTTTGATCATTATTCAAATAATTCTCAATTCATGACAATAACATAAAATGGCCAGATATATCACATCTTTGATTAAATTAATATCAAAAACTGAAAACAGAAGTTACCATGCTTCCATTAGAGTAAGATATAAATAAATTTACTGTCAAGATTTCTTGTTTTAAGCAGATTTATTTACTTGAAAGGTGGAATTGCAAAGACGGAGCAGGAATAGAAGAGAGAGAGAGAGAGAGAGAGAAAGAATGAATTACTCCCTAATGGCCAGATGCTTGGAGCTGAGTCACAATGCAGTCAAGAGCATGTTCTTCTTTCAGGTTTTCCTTGTGGGTACCAGGGACCAAGAAGTTGAACCATCATCTACTACTGTCTCAGGCTCACTAGTAGGAAGCGCTTGATTGGAATGGGAACAACCAGAACTCAAACCAGTGTCCATACAATATGCTACAGAGCTGTGTTGCACAGCTGTCCCTGTTATGCTTTGTGTTAATACTGTTTTAGATTTAATCTGATTATAGTTTCTATTTTTTAAATGGACTATTGCTAGACAGTTTATAAAAATATCAAAAGTAAATCTGGATTAGACTGTGCAAGTATCATTGAAGTTAGAGGAGAGGTCATATGTTTAAGAAAGTGGCAACAGAATGATTCTAATTATTTTGTTCCAATGATCATATTTAGGAGTGGCAATCGGTAGAGTGTGTTAAGTCCCTGTTGGGGATCCTGCATCTGGTAATGGAATGCCTGCTACCAGCTTTTTAGACTCAGTTTCCTGCTGATTCGCTCCCTGCGAAGGCAGCACATAATCTCTTGGCTTCTTCAATTCCTTTTATTCACATGAGAAACGCAAGCTGAGTTCTTGGTTTTTGGTTTCAGTCTGGTCTGACCCTAGTTATTGAAGGTGTTTGGAAAGTGAATCAGTTAACAAAGATCTGTCTCTGCCTACTTCTTTCTCTTTTTTCCTGTCTTTCAAGTAAATAAATAAAATACATTACAAACTTTGGCTTCTTGCTTTGTCATTTGATCTCAACTTTTAGAACACACTATTTATTGCCTTAAACTTTTATGACCCTTCAGGTGTTTGTCAGAAATCTTTTGAGACCCTTTGGGTCTAATCTTGCTATTCAACCTACTCTCTTACCTTTACATAAATATGATATGTCTTTGTAATGGATTTGATAAAGAAATAACCACTATAGAAGATAGCGCTTTTTAAAATGCAGATGTAAGGGCCAGCACAATGGTGTAGTGGGTTTTGTTGCCATCTGCAATGCCAGTATATCATATGGATGTCAGTTTGAGAACAAGCTGTTCCACATCTAATCCAACTCCCTACGGATGGCCAGGGGAACACAGTGGAAAGTGGTCCCCTGTCCTCCATATAGAGATCCAGTTGAGGTTCTAGCTCCTGGTTTTGGTCTGGCTCGAGCCCTGGTCATTATGGTCATGTGGGGAGTGAAGGATTGGATGGAATATTTCTCTTTTTCTCTTTCTTTGTCTCTCCTGCTCTGTAACTCTGCCTTCCAAGGAAATATATAAAACCTTTGAAAAAGTAGGTGATAATATTGATAGTTATGATATATGCAGCAGCAAACTGGATTGTAGTTTGCTATGACTTTGTAGCTCATATTAAAATGTCAACAAGTCTTTAGTTTGGGTGGCCTGAAGAATGATGCAGCTTACAATTTATAAGAATAATTCTGTTTTATAATACCACCCAGGCAAATGATAGCAGTTCCTTTGGTTAAATTTTACATAGTTTCTAGGGTCATAGACAGTGGTTACTGAATGACCTGGGGTCCTGTGTGGTAGAAACAAAGATAGTTTTCTCCTAATCATTATCAGGGAAGAAAATACTGAGGATGCCAAATCCAAGCTGGATTCCAAGCCTTGGAGGAACATCTTAACAACTATTATCATTTTCAATTTGATCCTTCGTCCTAGAAAGTGTTCAGTTAAGATTTAAGTTTGATAGAGGCAAATATTTGCATGCATCCTTTATCTGAGTGCCTGATTTGAGTCCAGCCTGCTACTAATGTGTGGGAGGTGGCCAAAGATAGCTCAAGTGCATGGGTTACTATCAGCACATTCCCAGCATCCCTTAGGGTCTGGTCTAGCCCCCGTTGTGGGCATTTGGGGGAATTCAACAGCATATGGAATCATTCTCTCCCTCTTTTTCTGTATTTCTCTTTCTTTTCCTCTTGTTTCTCCTTCTCTTTCTTTTTTTTTTCTTTCTTCCTCTTTCTTTTTCTCTCAGTCCCTATCAAATCCCTATCGCTCTCTGTTTCTACATATCTACATTTAAAATATGTTCCCCAATAGTAAATATTAATTTGCTATGGTAGATTATTCTCTAATTTCCTCCTTGGATCTTCAATTTTTCCCTCCTCCCTTTTCTGTTTTTCAGGAGGCTGGTTTTGCAAGCTTCTTCATTCAGATTCTGTTATTATTTAGTGTTACTGGATTTGGTCCATGTAAAATAACAGCAAGAGAAGAGAAAATAGGATAAGAGAAAGCCCAACATATTATTTCATCTTTCTAAGATTCTCCTAATGCCCTTGGCACTGGTTGCTTTCGTTTATTGCAATGAATTTGTATCTGGAGACACACATTTTATGACTGCATTTTTTTCTGGATTCTGTGACCTACTTTTAAAACCTTGAGGAGATAATGACTGCTACTCTTCAGTGTTGCATGATTCCTTAATTCTATCCACTCTTGTCTAAGTATCTCCTTCGCTATCCTCTTTGGTTTCATTATTAAGTTTCTTGCTGTTCTATGTAAGTATAACAAATATATGATATGTAAGTATAAGTATATGTATAAATACAGTTTATGCATAAAATATATAAATGTAAATGTAATATATAAGTAAATACATAACATTTATAGAATACCTATAATTATATATTATATATAACATGTATGTAATATTCATATAAATATATAATTAAATATACAGGTAAATAATGTATATATGAATTATTGTTCTAAATATACAAATGAATGTTAAATAACATTGTATAAACACATATTTATATAATACATAACACATATGTTATAAAAAACATACATATTTATATATAATATATCACTTAAATATTTTACATATACAAATATAAATATATATATTTAGTGTATAAAATAAAATATTCATACTCATATAATACTTATATATAATACTTATGTTATTTATACAATATGATATAATATAAACTCACATTGAATACTTACATTAAACATTCTACATCTTTTATATGTAAGTATACATACTTAGTATATTAAATAAATACTATATTTTACATATATATACGTGTGTGTGTGTGTTTATAATTGCTAAGAAATGTTCATATCATTGTGGATTGAGACCAGAGAACATGATTTGAAGGAAATCTGTCAAAGTACTAAGAAATAATTTAAATCAAGGATGTTGAGAAAACTCAATGAGAGGCAGGCAAATATGCATACAAGAAAATAAGTATTCATGGAAATGAGAAAAGTTGCATATACAATGAGAGAGTAACACATTCATAAATTACTGAATTGCAAATTTCCATCAATGAAATGAAAAACACAATTGAGAATTTTAATAGAAGAATATAAGAAACTGACAAAATAATATCTGATCTTGAGGGCAAGACTTTCTGAGTAATCTAGTCAGAAAATAAAGAGAGAAATGAGTCCAAAAGAATAAATGAAACCTGCAAACATATGGAATCTTATTAAGCAAAAGGAGAAATACCTTCTTAGAGACATAGTAGAGTCAATTTGTCAAAAAAAATACAAACCTAACTGAACAGGAAAATCCCACATACTCAGAAAAAAAATACAGAATTATGCATAGTGTTGAGATTTTTGCAATATCATTGTTCATGGCATTTTCTTATGGTACTCCTGAGGTTAGGGTTGGGTTTGATGGAAGATGCTGAACTTTTCTTGGCAAGTGGTGTTTGCCAGGAGCCAGAGTTGGACTGGGACCTGGGGCATGCACTTTCCCTCTTTGGACTTTCCGCCTGCCAGTGCTGCTTCCACACTTTTCCCTTTGTTACTGAGATTTTATCCCTATAAAGATCCTTCTTTCTTTTTTTTTTTTTTTTTTTTTTTTTTGATCCTTCTTTCTTGTTCTGGTTCTTCTCTGCGACAGAGGTGAGTATGTAGCCTGCTACTTAGTCATCCTGGATTTCTCCCTTGTATTTATGCATTTTTAGAATGACATTTTATTCATTTATAATGCAGAGAAGGAGAGGGGAGTAAAAACAGAGAGATTTAATCTGCTGGTTCATACTGAATGCTTGCAAGAGGCAGGACTGGCCTCAGCTACAGTTATGATTCAGGAGGTCTCTCTGGGTCTCCCACATAGGCAGCTGGGACACATTCACTTGAATCTGTCCCCCAAAGCTTGTAAGTCTAAATGTATTTGTTACTTGATAACACTTGAATTATAGACAGAGATGAGATTAGAAATCATGACTCTGAATCGGGAGAAATATCCAGAACAATAGGTTATAATCCAGCAGAGGTGTGGCCTCAGTGGGATGGAATCAACAGGGTTAGGGAGATGGACAGTGATATGAAAATATGCAAGATCACAGAATGGAACTGTACCAGGTATGTACTTCATAAGTACACATTTAACTGAGTTCTGATTTCAGAGAAGTATGTCTTTTCTCTCCTTCCTTCTTTTTCCGTCTCTCCATTCCTGCATACATACATGCTAATTTGCCTAAATGTGCTCTAAATGTTCAACAACAGTTAGCTGAGTTTAAGTTAAAATAAAGCTTCATTTTTCTATTTTAACGTGTCAAAGCCTGCTATAGGTGTGCATAAACATATGTAATATATTTCACAAAGATTCCCCCAAATGCCTCAACTAGATTTTGATGTTCTTTTTTTGCTCTTTTTTATACATCATTTATGATTTTCACAGCTTCTTTATTTAATATGGAGAGAGAGAGAGCACAGATACTCAGAGTTCAGAAAGCTCCCATTTCCTGGTTTACTCCTCAAAAACATTTGTACGGGAATGGCTGGCTAGAGGCCAGTAGCTAAGAACGTTTATCCAGGTTACAGTTTTGGATGGCAGGGTATCAGCTGCTTGAGGTATCACCTGTTACTTTATAGCACCTGCACTAGCAGTAGGTTGGAGTTGGATGTTGAGATCAAACCCAGGTAGTCAACTGTAGGACATGGGTATCTTTACTGGTGTCCTAATAGTTAATTCCAACTTGATCTTTGTTTAACTGTATTTTTGGAATGGATGAATGTAGTTAAGGTTTACAGACCAAGGTTCAAATACAATTTAATTATCCGGAAACAAACAATGAAATTCAACTGAGGTCCTGAATCTGAAAGCAAGTCATTTTTAGGCTTTTAAAAAATTCGCTTAAAGCATCATAAAACCCATATGTTTATCTTTATATGTGATCATAAAATATACAATTCATAAAGTAAAGTATTTAAGCAAATTGCAATAATTTTCCAGCTTAAGTTGGTCTTAATTATTTTTCTTGAAGTTTTTTAGAAAAATTCTTTCACTGTGGTACTGTTTTTTATGTTTATTAGAAAGCCATATTTATGAAGGAGAATCAGAGAGAAACATCTGTCACCTACTGATTTACTCCTCAAATGGTCACAGTGGCCGGAGCTGATTCAGTCCAAACCCAGGAGCCAGGAGGTTCATCTGGGTCTTCCACATGGGTGTAACATCCCAAGGCTTTCCCAGGCCACAGGAAGGAAGCAGCATGGTAAGTGGAGAAGCTGGGACATGAAACTTGCACCCATATGGGATGCCAGCACTTGGAAGTAGAGCCATTGTGCTGGGCTCCACATGGTTTTGTTAAACCCCACTTACTCTCCTCTGAAATAATATCAAACACATCACCAACACATTTAGAACAATGGATAACAGAAAGTAAATGGTGAAATATCGAGACTTGGTGATATCTGTTGGGGAAACTCTGGCCATTTACCTTGCAGTCCAATTGCAGAATTTCACTCTATGATCATCTTCCCTCAGTCTATCTAACCATGAATGTTTTTCATATAGTATCCTATGACAATTGTTATGTCTTCATATCAAGCAGATATTAATTGGATCATGAGAATTAAAAAATGTAGGATCTGA
The DNA here is from genome assembly GCF_030435755.1 of Ochotona princeps. NCBI lineage: Eukaryota > Metazoa > Chordata > Mammalia > Lagomorpha > Ochotonidae > Ochotona > Ochotona princeps. The sequence continues at coordinate 60,240,902 of NC_080840.1, forward strand.
GTCTTGAGTCTTCAAATGTTTGGGATAAGTAAGAGTTTACAATGGGAGTTCAGACATGGAAAAAAATGTGTGGCTTTTCAAGTGTGTGTTCACACAGGAACCATAGGAAACCCTTGACAAGCTTTATGGATGCTGTGTTGTAAGATCTCATTCAACAAATATGAACAAGGAAATAGGTGGGTTCCCATGACCCATAGGCTAACGCATATAAAGTTTGCCACACATATTTATTCTTATTTCCTCATAACCAGACATTTAAGTGAAAATTGTGTCTTGGATGCACTCTCATCCATCACATTAAAACATCTTTAATAGCTTTAGCTTCCAACTTTTCCAGAAAGACTCTCTTTACAACATTTGACCCCATAAGTCTAGACTCCATGGGCGCAAGTCCGGAGATGTACTTAAGCAGCACTTGGAGTCCAAAGAGACTTGGCACATTAAACTAATAAAAAATGACTGTAAAATCATCTGTAAACATGCAGTGCCATATAAATGCTTATTAATAAGCATTTTTGCTCAATTTATATTTGTTTTCTTCCTAATATGCCTCTTAAAAATACTTTCTGGTCTGTCATATGTAATGCCTTTCAAACAAATTGTATTGAAGACATTTTAGAGAGTTAAATACATGTCAGTGTGTGGCATAAATTATATAAGGACACTTTGAATGGTAAATGAATTAGTACATTCAGTCATAGCCCAGAGAAAAATGGATTGTGTAAGCGTCTGGGTTGAAATATCTAGACTCCCTGGAACCAACACTTCAAATCCCAGCAGGGCAGCTCTGTCCTTCATCCTTCTGAGATAAGAGTCCATTCAGTTTACAGTCGGCTGAGTTTTTGAATGATCTCTTGGAACAGTAGGCATGTCTGCTCTGTGTGAACATTTTACAGAATCAGGATAAGGTAAAAAAAATCATGTGAATTTAAGCAGTGTAAGACATTATTTTACTTGGACAATGTTTTAGGAGTAACAAGAGGTTGACTTAGGAAACAGCAGGAATATGAGTTTGAGATGGCTTGAAAAGGTTTGAAAAGAGAAGAAAATTTTGTGTGTTATTATTATTGGTCCCTATAACTGTTTTTAAATATGAGGAGATGGGTTCTGTTATAACTGTAGAAATTACCATATGGAATTGACCCAGGCTGAATGTGTGATATTTCATATCAGTTTATAATGTTTATTAAGTATTCATCAAATATGTTAGAAAACTCATTTGTAAAAAGCTCAAAACGTGTAAGATATTAAGTACAAAGAAGAGCAAGATACTGTAACACAATAGAAACGATTCAAGTCACTTAATGTGGCTGTTTGGAACATTTGAACAAGGTACTTCTTAAGTGGGAATTTTCAAGTTTCTCCAGGGTCCAAAAATTCTGTCAAATATGATTTACACTGAAATTGAATTCAAATAAGCTGCTACAGACATCACAAACTTTTCCACATTTTTAATAAGATGTCTGCGGGGCTTTTAGGCTAAATCAAAACTAAGGATAGAGATAGAACAAGGATGATAGCTTCTACTCAGAAAACCTCCAAAAGTCCTGACAATAAGTAAAGAGCTGGGGTGATCAGCGTATCTTTAAAGTTCACAAGTAGATCTGTGATTGGCATCAAGTGTTAGAAAGAACTGCTTTTTCTTAAAACTAGTAATTGATATTTTCCTTTCTGGACTATTTGCTAAAGTTTACCTCTTCAAACCTCTTTAAACTTTCACCGTTTCTGAAATTTCCTCTTATTTTTTTTCCCCCTATGGGCCATTAGATCACCCATAAACACTCAGAAGTTAACATACAGATAAGTTGAAATCTCTGTGTACTGATCCTGAGAGGAATACATTCACAAATATACCACAGAATTTTGAGGCTATCCTCTGATCTATCATTAAATATCTCTTCACTATAATGTAGGTATATATGTGGGCAATCCTGAAGCAATTAAAGTATTGGTGTATGTATCAATAAAAGAATCATACTATAAGCCTAATGGGTACCTTTCTCCTTAAACTTTTCACCTACCTCAATCCTTTCACTTTCTTCAAAAAGTTTTTTTTTTAATATCACGATTTTCTTAATTGAATTGCCTGGTTTATATTTTCTCCCCAAATTCTGGTAGCATCCAAGTTTCCCTTTCATATTTAATATATCACCTAGCAATCACTTTCAGTTTTTTGTGTGTGGATTTTTCTCTGCTTTGTGTCCCTAACACAATACACAGAGTATACAACAAAATAACAATTTGAAAAGGAGTTGCATATTGCAGTCTATGACTTTCTGTCTGTTTGAAATTCAAAGACATGATTTGAAATGAACAGCTATAGTTTTAAAGAATTCTAAATGGTCAGAATAGCAACATATACTCATAGTGCATTTTAAGTAGAATAAACAGTCATGAATATTTATGTGATTTGGAAAGACAGGAATTACACATTTTGTATTGCTGAACCAAATAATTATGCAAAGATAGTTTCACTTAAAATTACAAATGCCATATTTTAGTTTGTGTTCAACAGTTTTAATGCATATTGATAATGGAAGGAAATAGCTTCTATTTAAAAAAACAATACATTTAAGTTGGAAAAATGCCATTGCAGCATATTTTAAAATGTTAAAATGTCTGGAATTGTGTTAGGGTAAGATGCTGACTGATGTTTCAGAGCAAGGTATAATTGCTTCTTTTGAAAGAAACTGTTTTCAAGATTCAGTTTGACAAGTCCTTATGCACTGCTTTATGCACATCTTATGCCTGTCCAGTTTGACCTGTACACACAACCAAGTGCATAAGGACTTCCAAATAGATGTTGTTATGGGTTAAGTTCAGAATGACATGTCTCTGCTAGGAAATTATGTGAATGGCAATTTCTGTAATATATCACATAATTAAGCTTTCATACAAAGAGTTTGTAGTCTTCATGTTCAAATAATAATCATTTGAGGATACAAAAAGTTACTTGAAGCACAAAAGGGATAAAGATCACATCTGTGAAAATACAAAGCATTTCTACCTCTTTACTAAAGGACAAAATGGTTTACATGAAATGAATGTCCTTACATTGTTGTTAATATGAAAAACATGGACTTAGGATTGAGCTAGATATAGTTTCAATATTAGCTCTGTGCCCTTGCATAAATTATTCACATCTTTGACCTCTGTTTCTATGTCTGCAAAGCTTTTTTTGAGGTAAGAGAACTTGTGTGAGTGCAAGTTCCCACACTTTTTTATTCTCTCATCTCATCTCATCCCATTAGCTAAAAACAATGCACTAATGTACACATGGTGTCTGGAATTCATATTCCCTATTTGTTTCTAATGAAACTGTAGTTCATTCAAACATCTGTCATTGCATGATAGTTTCCCTCGTGCCTAGAGGCAATGCTATAACGATAGCATATACACAAAATGTTTATGATAAACGTATCATGCTTATAGAAAACTTTTGATAGGCTTAGAGAAAATTTTTACTTTCCTAGTAGCAAATAAAGATCCATCAATAAATGAAATTGAAGAGATCCAAGATGGCTGAATAGTATGTAGCTACACCACCCTCAGATACTCTAGGACAGGCACAGAACAAAGGAAGGATTGCCATTCCAGTGGCCCGACTCACAAAAAGCAAGCAAACAAACAAAATGAAGTAAATGGAGTAAAGGCAGATACTGCTGCAGCCATCTGTGCAGTGCAGCCTGCCAGCACTGAGGTACCATCAAATCACAACAAGTTAGGGATAACTACATGTCCTGCCACTCACAATTTTAGTTGAGAAAGAATCCTGCAGCCAGCCGGGATCTGCCTTGGATTGGATCAGAGCAACTGCCAGACTTGGAGCAAGCAAACTGCTTTAATTCTTACCCATTCTCAACTTTGCAGAATGCCAGACTGGGCTGTGGAGTCAGGCAGAGCTAACAGTATGAGAAGCAGCGTCGCGGGACTGCAGCAGCCGCTGTCACAAGGACTTTTGAGTTTCGCCTGGAGTGATAACTGATGGAAAAGAGGTTACGGGCTGTACAGTATCAATCTAAACCTGTGAACCCAGAGAACATCGCTGTCTTCCCATGGCCCTCCGCTCCCCCAGGAAAATAACAGGGAGGAAGCACCATCTTAAGGTAGAATAGCAAAAGACTGCTGACTTTAGGAATGCCTAGACTCCTTCCATGGACAGTGCAGCCTCATGGGGCTAAGGGTGGCTCTTTGACTTCATTTAACAATGGGAGTTCTGCACACTATGACAATGGGAATTCTGTGATTACACAATAGTCTGGTGTGCGGCTGGATCTCTGGAACGGTATGTCTGTATCTAATTCCAGAGACTTGGAACTTTCTGAAGGTACGGGGGGGGGGGGGGGTCTTTGCACAAGGTTTTTTCTCATATGGAGAACCACACAGATGCTGTGTGAAGTTCTTGCAAAAGTCTGGATGGGGTTTGTTCTCGCTATGAGTTCTTTGAACTTTGATCACCTTGGCAGAAAGGAGGTGAGTCATTGAGCAAAGTAATGGATGAAATGAGATCATACCTTTCCCCTGGCTGTCAATAGAAGAAATGTACCACACAATGTGGGTGATACCCTGGAGTCCTGAGCCACACACACAGGCTCTGAACAGAGCTTCCTGGCCAGACCTAGCAAACAGCCTTGAATATCCACTGAATGAGAAGATACATGACTAAGCCACAAATGTATATTTCAAAGAAAAAAGCCATTGGAAAAGAAAATCAATAGTGGTTTTACAAGTGCCTAAAAATAAATGTGAAAGCACTAGAAACAGGACAAAGAAGGCAATATGATTCCCTTAAAGGAACACAACCGCACTTCAACTTTAGAATGAGAAAACATTGATCATATACCTGAAAATAAATTCTGAAAAATGATGACTTTTAAAAAACAACAAAAAACAAATGCATGAATTAAGAAAGTCCATACATGGCATGGTTGAAAAGTCTTCCTGTGAGACTCAGATACTGAAGAGAATTCATACTGAAATATAGTAAATGAAGAAGTCAGTGTCAAATAAAAGATATGGTGGGACGTCTTAACAGCAGACTTGTTGAGGTCTAATAAGGAGTCTTGGAGCCAGATGACACAGAAGATGCAGTTTTAGAAATAGTCAGATCCTGCCTCCATTCCTGAGAGAAAGAGAGAGAGAGAGAGAGAGAGAGAGAGAGAGAGAGAGAGAGAGAGAGAGAAGAGAAAGAAATGAGAAACACTGAAAATAGTGTTTGTGATTTATTGGATGTTATTCAATGACTTAATATATGAGTCTTGGGAGTACCTGAAAGTGTGGAAGAGATAAATCGATCAGAAGGCCTATTCAGTGAAATAATAACTGAAAAGTTCCCTAATTTGGAGAAAGGGATATCTAAGTACAGGAAATACATAGAACTCCTCACAAAAGGAGAAAAGGATTTCTACTATGGCACGTCATAGTCAAACTTGTAACAGCAAAATGTAAATGATGCTAAATGTGCACAAGAGAAACAACAGATAACTTGTAGCACATTTCCACTCAGACTTACAGCCAGTTTCTCATCAGTAACTTCATAGGCTATGAGAGACTGGAGAAACACGGGCCAAATTCTAAAAGAAAGACATAATTAAAGGTAAAGGAGAAATAAATAAAGTTGAAACCAAAATTGATATAAAAGAGTACTGAAATAAAGTGTTGCTTTGCATGCTGGACACATACAATTTACTAAAATTGAATCATCAAAGGATAGAAAAAATCTGTTAAAAAGATTGAGATAGAATCAGGAAAAAATAAAAATACTTTACGCCCAGGCTCAGATGGAGTCATTGCTGAGCTCCACCAAACTTTTAAAGATAAATTAATTTTTTTAAAAAATTTATTTATTATTTTTAATTCATTAATTACATTGTATTATGTGACACAGTTTCATAGGTACTTGGGTTCTCCCACCCCTCCCAAAACCCTCCCACCATGGTGGATTCCTCCACCTTGTTGCATAACCACAGTTCAAGTTCAGTTGGGATTCTCCCATTGCAAGCATATACCAAACATAAAGTCCAGCATCTTATTGTCCAGTCAAGTTCAACGGCTTCTTAGGTATACCCTCTCTGGTCTGAAGACAGAGCCAGCAGAGTATCATCCTGATCAATTAAAAGCTCCAACATACTATCAGCAAAAATTTGTATCATTATGGAATTAATTGACATAGTAATGAGTAACCACAATTCCGTAAGTATTCAAATTGAAATGGAAGAAATTCTACCAACTCCTTTTGATGGAGTCAATATTAACTTCTTTCCCAAAATCTGAAAAAATCACAGTGATGGAAGGGAATTATAGTTTAAGTGTCCCAGATGAACAAAGATGCAAAACTCTTCAACAAAATATTAGTTAATCGAATCCAACAACACATCAGAAAGATCATTCATCTGATCAACTGGTTTTTGTCACTGTCATTTAGGGATGATCCAACACATGTAAATCAATACACAAGATACATCACATCAACAAATTGAAGAACAAAAAGAACATAATTATCTCAATAGACACTGAGAACGTATTTAATAAAATAAAATATCCTTTTATGAGAATGAAAGAAAAAAATCTTAAGCAAACTCCTTAGCACAATTGAGGTGATATATTTTGAACCCACAGCCAGCACCCAACTGAATGAAAAAATGTTGGATCCAGATCCAGTCAAGGATGTCTATATATGTATAATCACAACTACTATTCAATATCCTTTTGGAGGTTCTAACCAGAGCTGTTAGGCAAGAAGTGGAAATCAAAAGGAAACAAATTGGAAATGAGAAAGAAAAATTATCCATGATTACAAGTAACATGATCCTTTACATAGGGAAATCAATGGATGTTACTGAGACTATTGGAACTCATAAGAAAGTTCAGTAAAATTCAAAAATCAATGGCCTCGGGCCCGGCGGCGTGGCCTAGCGGCTAAAGTCCTCGCCTTGAAAGCCCCGGGATCCCATATGGGCACCGGTTCTAATCCCGGCAGCTCCACTCCCCATCCAGCTCCCTGCTTGTGGCCTGGGAAAGCAGTTGAGGATGGCCCAATGCATTGGGACACTGGACCCGCATGGGAGACCGGGAAGAAGTTCCAGGTTCCCGGCTTTGGATAGGCGCGCATCAGCCCGTTGCGGCTCACTTGGGGAGTGAACCATTGGATGGAAGATCTTCCTCTCTGTCTCTCCTCCTCTGTGTATATCTGGCTGTAATAAAATGAATAAATCTTAAAAAAAAATCAATGGCCTCCATATACACAGTATTGCTGATGAAGAGCTTGTAATATCAGTACCATTCACAGTAGCTACAGAAATTTAAATACATTGAAATAATTCTAATGGAGGTTGTGAAATATCTCAATAATAAAAATTATAATATATTAAAAAAAGAGATAAGACACAAAAAATTGGAGAATTTTCCATGGCAGTGCATTGATTGAATTAAAATTGAAATTGTCCTCCTGCCAAAGAACATTTACAAGTTAAATGTGATTCCAATAAAAGTAACAACATCCTCTTTAGATATAAAAAACAAGGAAGGAATCATCACAATACCAGATTCCAGGACATACTACAGGTCTGTTTTAATCAACACAGTCTGGTAGTATTGTAGAAGTAAACCTATAGACCACTGGGACAAAACAGGAATTACAGAAGTCAATCCACCCATCTGCAGCCCACTATTCTTTGATAAATGATCTAAAATCAGCTTCTACAAAGGACAGTCTCTTCAATAAATGATGCTGGGAAAATGGAAGCTCTATATAAAGAAATATGAAACAAGAATCCCACCTTATACAAAGATAAACTAAAAATAAATCAATGATCCAAATCTAAGACCTGATACAATCAAATTGCCAGAAGGAAAACAGGAGGAAACTGAAAAGAACAGAGTTTGGAAAAGACCCCGAAGCACCAGCAATTAAGCAAAAATGAACAAATGGCAGTACATCAAGCTAAGAATCTTCTACTCTGCAAAGCAAACTTTATAAAATGAAGAAGCAACCAAGAGAAAGATAGAAAAAATAATTCATTCAAGAAATGGGCAAAGGATATGAACAGAACAGACATTTTTCCAAGGGTGAAATGCAAATGGCCCACCAGGCGTGAGATTTAATTTTAAACTGAAATTGAGGAGATGGTAAACTTGCTTTATAAAAATAGAAGAAGGAAATTGAGATAGTTTTGTTCTTAAAATAGAAAAATGAAAGTTAGTTTATATTCAGGATATAAAGAGGGCCTGTCAAAAACATATGATTTTACTTGTCTCATTAAAATAAAAACTTCATATAAAGTAAAAGATTTAGGGGGTGAATATAAGAAAGCCATGTAAGACAAGACCAATGTACAGAATAACTAAAAAAAGTAATTCAAACTTTTTTTAATTCTTTCCTTGGTATGTATTAGATTTCCTGTTTTAAATTTCAGAATTTGAAAATTCACTACTGGAATTCTTTGTATTTCTATAATTTTTAGAAAAAATAAATACATTTGTTAAATTCTGTTACAAAATTCCACAAATCAAATAATTTGTTATTGCTAATAACTCCCTATAATTGATATAGCTCACTTGACTGATATTTATCAACACTTGATAACATATTTAATGATTTTTCTAATTTTTGTACGAGTGTTTTCATGAATATAGTGTGAAATAAATTTGCTGAAAATACTAAGGTTTTTACGGTAGAACTATTGAACATGAAATGAAGTGAAGATTATAAAAAACTATAATTTCTATTACTTTGATTATTTTGTAGTTTTCTTGAAAATAGACACGGAAACCAATGAAATCTGAAGTGTAGGTAAAAATAGAATATATTATGAAGCAAACTATAAATACCAATCTCTCAATTTGTAGTCTTTATTACATGAGATAATGTTTTCCACATCTGATATCGAAAATGATCCTATTCTGTCTTGATTGACATAAAAGAGTCTGCAGACAATTTAGTTGAGGCAACTAATTGATTAGGTGAATTTTCATTTCAAAAATGACCTTGAGCCTTTGCTGCTTTGAAAACCCTCAGTTCATGTCCTGGTGCTCTAGTGAAATCTATCACCAAATCAATTACAGAAAGCATGGAACATCTGATCCTTCTCTTGAAATTAACTAGCGAGAGTAGGTCAACACACCTTCCAATTCACAATGAATTATTATATTCTCAATGACCCAGGAAGGAAAGCACTGATGATTGATGGGAGGGGGAATGTAAATCAGAATTGAGTCTTTCTGGATTAAACTTATACCATTGACCAAGCAAACCATGAAAAACTAAAACTCTAACAAATCTTTTTCATTATAGTTATGGAATTGTTTCCTCACTGCTGTCTATGTTCTGGATAGATGTCTACATATTGACATTACTCTTTTACTTTTTGATAGTCAAACATTAAAAACAGTAGAAAAAATAAAACTATGATTATGTGATTAGAACCGATTTCTCAGTTTTGTTTACATCAATCTACAATGAAAATACATGAAAAATAGATGATACATTTGCTGATACACTGCTTTATCAGTATATAATTTGTTTCCTACTAAGACAATTCTACTAAATAAAATTTCAAAGATATGGCCAAAGTTTTATACAAGTTTTAAAAGATATGGTGAGTATAAAAGAATCAACTAGGGGCCAGTGCAGTGGCCCAATGTCTGTTCTCCCTCTGTAGAGCCAATATTCCTTATGGGTACCAGTTCTTGTTCTGGATGCTGCACTTTGATTCAGGTCTGTGTCTGTGGCCAAGGAAAGCAGCAGAGAATGGTTCAAATCCTTGGGCTTCTACACCCGTGTGGGAAGCCCAGACGAAGCTCATGATTCTTGGCTTCCCATCAGCTTAGCTCCAGTCATTGTGGCCGTTAGGAGAATGAACTAGCTAATGGAAGAAATTTCTCTCTCTGTCTCTCCTTCTCTCTGTAAATTTTGCTTTCAAAGAGCTAGATTATCTTTGTAAAGGACAATTTTTATTCAGAAAACACTCTCCTGAAACAAGAAGTTTCCTACATTTTCTATTTTTATGCTCAGTGATACAGATGAATTTTTTCTACTTTATTAACATAGGTTCCTTAAAAAAATCACAAAAATGAGTCATAGACAAACTCACATGTTGTCATCTTTGGTTTCTGAGAAGTCTTGAATTTTAATTTTAATATAATACCGTCACTGGATAGAATCAGAAAGTTCAGTTAATAATGGATAATCTTTCCAGCAAGTTTTCTTTTCTGCTTTGAAAAACTCCACTACTAAGGAAATACCATTTCAGGCTTGCTTTTGCTGATGAGAACTCCTCAAGTGAGATCTGTAGGATGCCAAAGGGTGTCTTAAAGTTCCCTGTTGATTTCTCAATCTCTCATGAAAAAGGACAGGGAAATCAGTGAAGAACAAACATTTTTTCACATAAATATGAATTCAATATTGCAATGATGATAAGGCATTACACTTTAAATGACTAGAATAGTGTAATCATTATAATGTGTAAATGTGAAAAATATAGAAGAGAATTTGACTTTTTAAAATTATGTTTCCAAAAGAAACTAATTTTTACTGAGAAGCTTTTAAAGATCTAACAATTGGGGTAAGTGATTGGTAGCCAAGGTAGGTTGTTTGCATTCCATACTGGATGGAATCTCTGAGTTCAAGTCCCAGCTTCACTTTCTGCAAGTATGCACCTTGGGAAACCTCAATTGATAGCTTCAATACTTGAATCCTTGTCAATCATATAGGAATCTAAAATGAGTTCCAGCCTCTGGCTTCAGACTGGGATAGTCCTGACAGTTGCAGAAAAGTTTCAAGAATAGAGATATAAAGGAGAACAAAGTTCTTTGCGTCATGATAACATGAAACTGAACATAAGTGGTTGAAGTAGGTGCAGAGCTAGAAAAAAATGTTACCGGTGACACCTGTCTCCAATTTGTATCATGTGATAGTGTATACAGGAGGAATTGAAAATATTTATTTTTATACGTATTGTTTAGATACCTTGGTGTCTTCAGATATTAGGAAAGAGAATGATGTAAGATACACAAAACGAATTTAAACAAATATTCAATGGTTAAAAGCAACTGGGTGTGATTAAGATAAGAACTAGTACATATTCATCAGTTTCCCTGTTAGAAAAAAATGTGCTGTGTAGAAGCATTAAAGAATACTGTGTATTTTTGGTGGTTGACTATATTTGAAGTTTTGCTAAATTGATCCTTAACTATGTAGTTTATTCCACTCTGTATATTTAGCTAGTCTCAGTTTAGTATGCGGTCTTTATAATCTGATGAGAAATATTGCTGTGTTCATCTAGTATCTAGACTAGACAGAGCAATGTGTAAACCCAATTATGTCGCAGAATTATTTAGGTAAACTGCATTTCTCAGAAAAATGGGGTGTGAGAAACCATCCAACATACATGTAAGGAAGAAAGTTAGGCTTATAATTAGGCAGATTCATGACCTTGATGTTCCATATGTATTTTTCATTGCTTTCAAACACACAAACATAGCAGTCACTTATAGCACATGTAGGCATGGACTTTCAGATTGGTTTCCTTCAGATTTTTTTTTTAATTTGCTAAGTAATTACATGGAAGTCATGATGCCATGCAGAGATGCAGTTCTCCTTCAACTCTTGGGGACTTCTCTGTGTTACTTCTAGTAAGAAAACTACTCTTAGGAGCGGTGGAACAATGGTTCTTAACCTCCAGATGTTTTTTTGCAGTTCTCTATTGTGTCTTTTATGCACAATAAATTGGCGGTTTGTCCAAGATTAGTGGGTGAGCATCTCTGCTGTTTTGAGTCATATCTTCATGCAAGACTTGGACTCTGTTTTCAATGGTTCATACAATTAAGGCAATCCCACCAGAACAATCTCTCCACTGTAGAATTCAAAGACACTGAATCAAGAACCACAAATACACCTAATTTAAAGAAATAGCATTTCTCCATATTCAGAAGTCCTGCCCATACTTAAACATAGGAGTCTTAAGATGTATTCTAGCATTCCATGTTACAAAATGATGTGATAGTCATTTACAGAGGAGTTACAGACAAATATGATAGCCTCCCCAATCTCTTTTGCCTCATTCTGTGGAGTTAATGATAATTTCATTTCATATGGCTATAAGAATTAAATAACATAATATTTATGCAGTACTTGTAACAGTGCCTGGTCATAGTAACTGTGACAAGTATTTAATTAATGGAACCATCACTGATGAACTGTTACTATGTTGAGACTGTATATTGGTAAAGTTGACATCTTTTCATTTGATTGATTTTTGTGTCTCCTGCCTGTATTTCTAATTTTTCATTTGATGAATTCTTAATTCAGTGGGGCTTTGAAGCTCAAATTGTAACATCAAATAAAAACTTCTTATCTCTAAAAAATAATAATATTCAAAAAGATAAAATTAGGGTTACAATAATAACAAAGGAATGTTAGTTGAAATTATTGTTTTTTAAAATTACTGTTAATCCCTAAATTATAATGTGTAGTTAAAAATGGTGGAATTCGGGTACATGTCTCATATAGCTAGTGTAAGGTATAAATTTATATTATATATTACCTTCACTTTAATGTTCTGATTTCTACAATAAAATATTTAAAATTAATATATTTACATATATATTTGTGACACACTAGCTCAATAGCCACCCAATAATTAAGAATGGTTTGCTTAAACAGCTGATTAATTTCAAGTAATGATTTCCCAGTACACAGGAGACATGGAACACTTTTTGTATAATTAGACTTTGAATGCCAAGATTATGATCAATAAGAATTAAAAGACCATTTGCAAAAGCTTCATTTGTGGAGTTGATATGAACCGTCAGATTTTTCTTTTAAGAAAGTCAAAGTTCATTGTTAAAAGATACGTATGGTGTGATTAGGTACTCATCTGTCTATTATTTTAGTTTTAATCATTATTTGATGAGAATGTTTTTCAAGTGAAAGAAAAAATTGTTTTACTTTGGCAAGTGTCAATTTAATTAATAATAGCAAAATGGCATTCTAAATTTGCTTCAGATGACCGTTCAATGTCATTTATTGATTTTGCATTATTGGATTGAATATTAACATTATTAATTCTTTGTGACATGGTTCAGCCAGAATTTGAATGATGTCATATCATACAAAATTCTTTTGTTGGTGAAATGTATATTGTATCAAATAACGTAAAATTCCATATTAATAAAGCAAGATTAGCTTTCTTGATGAATTATTACACATAGCAATGTATGTAAAACACTTCTACATTGTTTATAGCTATTACATAAATTCTTCATTCATTCAGCTTCTGTTATTATTCTTACCTTTGGCTAAGTACTCTGCCAAAGATAATATATATTACCCATGCAGCAGGATCGGAAAGAAGGGTCAAGGGGTGTGGCATTAGTGAGGTCTGAAAAAAGTTACCAAAATGTAGATGGAGGGCTTCATACTTGGGAAGAGTATTTGGGTTTAATAAGCAGCTCACCTGTTTCCTGCTGATAAAGAACTCAGAAACAGTTGTGATGGCTCCATTAATTGAATTCCCACCGCTCATTCGTATGGAGACCTGGATTGAGTTTTGTTTCATGGTTTTAATCTGCCGAGTCCTGGTGACTGGTGACATTTACAGAGCAAACTGGGTGATGATAACTTTCTCTCCCACACATATAAACAAGGAAAAACTTCAAAACACCACATTTTTAAGATTTATTTTATTTGAGAAAGTTATAGAGAGAAATGAATAGAAAAAAATGTACAGAAAGATAATCCTCCATCTTCTGGTTAACTCCTCAAATGGGCACAATGCTGAGAACTGAGCAGACTGAAACCAAGAGACAAGGGTTTCTTCCAGGTATTCCCTGTAGGTGCAGTAACCCAAAGACTTGGGGTGCACTGTGTTGCTTTCCCAGGCCTTTAGCAGAAAGACGGATCAGGAGTGAAGGTGCTGCAAATTGAACCAGCACCTATATGGGACGCAAGTATTGCAAGTGGAGGTTTAGACTTCTCTGTCAGCGTGCCAGTCCATAAAAAGGAAACAAAGCAAAATAGAAACTGTTAAAGAAGAATATGGATACTGTCCCTTTGGAAATTAGAAATTATGACATTTCCACACAGCAAGCAAATAACTGGAATCATATTTTATTTCTTGCTTTTCCTCACATGTGCCTAGAAAATCTTAGATATATCTAAAATCTATATCTTAAAGATATATTTAGTATCAAAAAAAGAATATATCCAGAATATGAGCCCATTTTGCCATTGTTAAATATAGGCTCCCCCAATATAATCAAATAATCTCTGTGTTTTTCCTTTTACATTAGCTTACTTTGAGTTAGCTTAACCTTCTTGCAGAAACAGATGATCTTGAGGAAGCTGTCCCGGAATTACTATTGTTTTAGTTCCATATTTCCAGTGTTTTTTTGTGGGTTTTTTTTTTTTAAGAAACGCAACTTTTGTACAGAGAGGGGAGTTCCATCTGCTGGTTCGCTCCCCCAAAGGGGCCCAGAGTTGCTAGTGAAGAGTTAGCTGCAATGTTCCCAGGATTCCTCAATCCCCTTCCATGGCTTCCTCACTTCTACGAAAGTGAAGGGCAAAGTCATAACTATCTGAAGGCTGTTCTGGGGGCCCATCACATCTCTGACCTCATTTCAACCTTCATTTCCAGTCATTTTGAAAAATGGTTCAACACGAAACTCTCCTCATGTCTGTCACTGTATGATGTTCACTTCCATCTCAGGGTATTCCCTTTCTTATTTGCTATTTGCTCCTTAGCTGGTACATTCCTTGCTTGTCCACTAAATGTCTTTTTGTAAGCAGGGATTTCTCTGGACACATTCTGTGAAAAAGGGATCTTTCTGCCAACATCATTTTCTTCCTTTTTTTTAGTTAAAAAATTAACCAACCTTAACCTATGTCAGTATTGTTGGTCTTCCTCTCTGCCCCAAACTGTTACTCCAGTAGAGCAGACATTTGGTTTTGTTCCTGTCTGTGCCTCAGTCTTGATAATTGCACATGATGCATTTGATGCTATTAAAATTTTTCAAAATTTAGGTTGACAGTAAATTATGTTTCTATTATACCCACAAGCTTTCTTTAAATGAAGCAAATAGATAGCCTTGTCAAAACTTTTTTTTCAGATTCTGATAGTGTTTTTGTTATTTTTATATTTGTGTGTATGTGTGTCGTGATAACTGTTTTTGGAACTGAGAACATGAAGGAAAACTCTGGATTAAGATGATATTTCAGTCAAATCAAAACATGTAAAAGTAAATCGCTATATTTGGTTTGTATTTCCTATTGCTTTCTCCCTAATTCTTTTGTCTTTCTTCACTCTTGGAGTTTCTTTTCATTCTCTATATTCAATCATGCCATAAAAATATGTATATTCTCTGGCTAAATTTGAGGAAATAGGGAGATTTTTACCTTTTTACTCTGAAAACGAAAGGAAAAAAAAAGGGAAGCAAATAGTATGCCCCAAAATCTTCCTCACAATAAAATAAGGCCATGACTCAAAGCAGAAACTACAGCTCAGGAAACAGGCTGCGATGTCTCGTAATCACTGAGCAGAAGGCAGAGGCTAAAGCTGTGCCTCCTGAAACAGCCTGCGGACTGCAGATGTCCCTGCAGAGAATCAATAACAGTAGAGCTGAAAACATTAACTTTCTACTATTTACAAATGCATTTGTGTATTTGAAAAGCAAAGTGGTACAGATTTGGAGAAAGAGGGAGGAAAGAATGTTGGATTGGAAGTGAAAAAGAAAGAGAGAGAGAGAGAGAGCATTTATCTACCCATTCCCTTTCCCAAATGGCCATAATCACTGTGACTGAGGCAGACTGGAATGAGGAACCAGGAGTTCCATCCTGCTTCCCCACATGATGGCAGGCACCTTAGCATTTGGGTTATGCTTTGCTGCATTCTGATTCATCTTTCCAGGGAACTGTATAATTAGCATAGCAGGCCAGAGGTTAAACCTACATTCAGATTTGGAATACAGATTTTGAAAAAAGTGACATAGCACACTTTTCCACAACACTCATTCCACTCTTATTTTTGATGAAACATTTAGGGAGAGGGATCTTCTGCGAGTTTACTCCACAAATTGCTGCAACAATGGAGGCTTGTCAGGTCAAAGCCATGAGCCTGGAATCTTGTCGTCCTGTGGGTGGGTCCCACTCACATCATCTTACATTATTTCTATCCATACCTACCCACTGGCTAAAAACCCTTGTGTAGCAGAATGAAGTGGAGCTACACTTGCCAAGCTAAATGAACTTTTGCACGTAGTAATAGTTTCAGAAATAGTGAGATTGGCTATCTGTTGTTAGAGGCTCCCCTTTGAACCTGTATGTACATGAATTACTTTCCATTAACGTCACTGTTAGGCCAAAGCCAAATACACAACAAAAAATTTCTCAGAATTTCTATAGGTTCATACCTGGAGTGATTTGAATGGGTTCCTTGAGTTAAAAAGCCATTATATCTACAGAGGTATGTTTTTCATTGAGTATCACTGAAGGCATCCACTTCCAAATTCATTTGAGGTGCTGGCTGGATTTAATTTCTTACAGTTGTAGGACTGAGGATTGAGCTTATTTTTTTTTTCCTCTGTCAGCCTCCGTTGGTTCCTCACTGTATAAGCTTTCTGCACGCTTCAAATTTTTCAGGTGTTTTTTTCCAGCAATGGAATGGGAATTCCATAACATTTCAAATCTCTGACTGCCACTGGAAGAAGTTCTCTTCTTTTTAAGAACTAATGTGATTAGCTTGCCTTCTCTTGATTAATGTGCCATAATGGGTTGAATAATCCACCACATATAAGCACAGCAAGTTTGTATTAGCAAATTTCCGTTTGTCATATAATTCAACAGCTTTACAGGTCTCAGACATTACTACTACAGTATTTGTGTGGAGCCATTCTGCTGACTACAAGAGGAATTATTAGATCAAAAGATATCATAAGACAAAAAATAAAAACAACAAAGCTTACAAGTATTACAAGATGGGTTCCCTGTAGTGCCAGTATCCATACGGAAGCTGATTTATGTTCCAGCTGCTCCACTTTTGATCCCTGCTTATGACCAGGGAAAGCAGTAGAGGTTGATCCAAGTCCTTGGGACCCTCCACCCAAATGGGAAACCCAGAAAAAGCTTCTGGCTCCCAGCTTCAGAGCAGCTCAGTTCTGGCCATTGAAGGCATTGGAGGAGTGAACCAGCAAATGAAAGACCTCTCTCTCTTCTTTCTATACAATCTGCTTTTCAAATGAAAATAAATGTATTTTAAAAATCATTCTGGGAAAAATCAATATATAAGCAGATGAGTGGAATATTGCTTACATATCTTCATATTCTTTGTTCAATTTAATGATTTATTTTTGGTTTACAATTCTTAGCCAATGTCATAATCAGGGAATTAAAATGTATTTTGTAAACAAGTTTTTATGCAACATAGAATCAAGTGACTCATTTTGTAAAATTTTCACGTTTAATTGGTCTTTGACACAACAGTTTTTTGTACATCTGGAATCACATTATTGTGAAGTGTATACAATTTGAATCTAAGCCATTTACAAAACAATTGAAATAATTGTTACATGTATTTTTAAAAGTATTGGAACACTTAATTTTATTAGCTCTTAAATTCGTGAGTGATCAAGGCTTTGTGCTTGTGCTATTAAAGATACTTCAAAATTGTTAAAATACTTCACATATTAAAACCTTGTCTGTGGGGGAAATGATTATGTTCTGAAAATGGCTCAGGGTGTAAAATTATCACAGAGCTTAAGTGTTTGATGGTGAAAGTGATCGAGGTTCTTTGCTTGCACATCACAGAGCAATTGAAAATTTCTGAAGTGGTTCAAGTGGCTCACATTTCCAGAAGAGTTTCTATTCTTTCATCCTCAAAGTGCTTTATATGTTTGAGTGTCTGGATAATTCCATAATGTTGCATATATGTCTCTGGTCCTGATTAACTTTAGAAGTCAGTGTAAATATTGAACATCTGAGCTGAATGTAGGCAAATAGGAAGTGATGGGAGATCATGGATTTCAAACAGCTCAAATAAATCCATTCAACACTATCTAAATTTGAAAACCACATGTAAAATCTAATCTGCTATTCAGAAAATGGCCAGTAATATTTATGCTTGCTTTTCTGAAGGTTGATATCACTGTCTGTTTCATTTTTCAAAAAATTCAGCCAGGATGCTGTTTTCTTGCAGAAACCTGAGTAATAGATATGAGAAAATATCTAAATGCAGACAGTTGGTGACCTATAAAATTCTGAAGTCATGAGAGACAGCACTGGGAAACAGCTTGATAATTTGCCTCCTCACTCCAGAGCTCTTGAAATGCCAGCAACAGTTTCAATCCTGGCTGCTCCTCTTCTTACCCAGTTCCCTACTGATGCACTTGGGAAGGCAGAAAAAGGTAGCCCGAGGGTTTGCTCCCTTTCACCCACGTGGAAGACTCTTGTGAGAAACTCCTAGTTTCTGGTCCATCCTGGACAATTGTGAACATTTGGGGAGTGAAGATCTAACTTTCTCTAATTCCAACTTTCAAATAGATATATTTAAAAAAATCTGATAAGCAATCATGTGACACATATTTAATGAACATTTACTGTGAGGCAGGTAGTTTTTTTAGGCACTGTAGACAAATATATCTCTACATCTATATCTCTATCTATCTATCTATCTATCATCTATCTATCCATCCATCTCAGGAACACCTGATTTAGTAAGTCTTAGGATTCTAAAAATCTGTAGGCATCTCAAGACACTTTCCTAGTTTGCAAACAAGAAAACCGTGACTTAGAAAAACAATCTGATTTGCTGACAGTCGCAATCCTATCATAAAAGCAAAACAAAAACCATCATTCTGTGAAAGTGCTTCTCCTTAAGATAACCCTGCTTCCTTCTCCTAATCCCATTGCTGCTGCATTTCCCTGGTATTAGTCAGTATTTGAAGTTTGGTGGTGGATAATCTCACAGGTTAGGAGACCAACAAAAATGCAATATTGGTGGTTGCAGTGTACAATATGATCTCAGATCCCCTCTGAAATATCATGAGTGAAAAGCATAAGCAAGGACTGGGCATGCCATTCAGAATAATTACTGATATCTGAGTATCACCTTTTCGTGATGTAGATAGAAAACTTTGTATATTGGGCCCGGCGGCGTGGCCTAGCGGCTAAAGTCCGCGTCTTGAAAGCCCCGAGATCCCATATGGGTGCCGGTTCTAATCCCGGCAACTCCACTTCCCATCCAGCTCCCTGCTTGTGCCCTGGGGAAGCAGTCGAGGACGGCCCAATGCTTTGGGACACTGCACCTGTGTGGGAGACCTGGAAGAGGTTCCTGGTTCCTGGCTTCAGATGGGCGCAGCACCGGCCCGTTGCGGCTCACTTGGGGAGTGAATCATCGGACGGAAGATCTGCCTCTCTGTCTCTCCTCCTCTGTGTATATCTGGCTGTAATAAAATGAATAAATCTTTAAAAAAAAAAAAGAAAACTTTGTGTATTGATAATCTAGAATTCAGAGAAAGTATGGATGCACAATTGAGTGTATATTATTACAAGATCAAAATTCTGAAAAATAATGAGCATAGAATGCATATGCAGAAATAATATTTAAAAATAAAAAATGTATAGGAAAGAGAGCAATTGAATGCTAGTAGACCGTATTCACTAAACTATAGATTTTAAACCAAAATATGTTCATTAAAAATATAAATAGCATTGTAGGGAAAATAGTAGTGAATCAATTATATAGTCATTTAAATCTTTATAGTGGTTATTTCATGTACTTTGTATTTAAAACTATATAAAATAACTAGGAATAATTTTTAAATTTTAGTGAGATTATTTCACTTAGGATGTCAGGGCTTCATATAAAATTTCTTTTTGTGAATACTTTATACTCTTGTGAGTATAAAGTAAAGGTCAAATGTCATAAGAAGCAATAAAATTATGAGAAAGAAAAACTTTAAAATGAAGTTAATGTAAAGGATATTCAACCCAGGCATACTAGAGAATATCCAAAAAATCAGTAAAAGGAGGTTACTGAAAAAGCTGAGTTTTTCTCTCCTCTAAGTCAAAGATTTGAAGTTCCAAGACAAGAACACGAGAAGAAAACAAGAATCATATTTTAAATATTTGTAGCTCTTGGCCAATTTAGTAAACAATTTGGATAATGTAGCTACATAAAAATTTAATGTAAAAGTGTAATACTGTTTCTAATAACTCAAAACTGTAAAACAAAGTTAAGGATAGTTGAATTTGTTAACTTAATTCTGTTAATAAGTGCCTCACAAATTATTTTCGCCAAAAGCTCTCTAGAAATGTCTCATTCATTTAGGAGTTTAATTATATTTTAGGAGTTTAATTATATTTCTGATCAGCACTGCTCTGTCTCACTGTCATAAAATATATAAGCTACAATTGCAATTTCACCAATACAGAGATAAGGACAACATTTTAATCATAGGAATGAAGAAATGCTTTGCTATTTCGGATAGCTAATGTGATAAAAAATTATACCTAAGCATATGAAGATGCAATGGTCTCAGGAAACTTCGAGGGAAAGTAAAATATAGATACCCAAAGTGTTTTGAAATATGTGACAGTTGTGTTTGTAATAATTAACATGTATTTGCTGTGACTCTGAGAATCTAATGTATTAATATGTTAATAAATTCTTTAAAACACACACAAACATGCACATTTGAAGAGTCTATGCCTACAATGGATCAACTCAGGAAAAATCCTGTCGTTTTCTCACTTTCACTTATCAGACATAGGGGAAATTAAAACACTTAAAATTCATTAAAATGTTCCATAGTCCAAATTTGTTCTTCATGAGATACTGTGTAAAGACTACTGTGTTAAATAAATTTGTTAATTATGAATGACTTTGCCTGAGATAATGTCTAAATACCACTTTATGATGAAGGCAACATACATGTTAATGAAATGTTAATTTTGCGAACCATTTTTAACAAATACAGCAAAATGGGGCCCTGCGGCGTGGCGTAGCAGCTAAAGTCCTCGCCTTGAACGCACCGGGATTCCATATGGGCGCCGGTTCTAATCCCGGCAACTCCACTTCCCATCCAGCTCCCTGCTGTGGCCTGGGAAAGCAGGCGAGGACGGCCCAATGCTTTGGGACCCTGCACCCGTGTGGGAGACCAGGAAAAGGTTCCTGGTTCCCGGCATCGGTTCGGCACAGCACCGGCCCGTTGCGGCTCACTTGGGGAGTGAATCATTGGATGGAAGATCTTCCTCTCTGTCTCTCCTCCTCCTCTGTATATGTTACTTTGTAATAAAATAAATAAATCTTTAAAAAAAAACAAATATAGCAAAATGACAAATTCATGTCATAGAATAGTATAAAGAATATTTTCTTAGCTGTTTAAAGTTTCTTATTTATTTCTTAGCTATTTATATAAAAAGAATTCTAAAAATATTACTTTCAGTATCCAAGGAGCTTCTGAATTTTCCTTTATAATTTTCTATACTAAAATGTTAAAAACAAATTATCTTTAAGATACAGTGAACATTGGGCCCGGCGCGGTGGCCTAGCAGTTAAGGTCCTCACCTTGAATGCGCCGGGATCCCATTTGGGTGCCCAATCAAATCCCCTTAGCTCCATTTCCCATCTGGTTCACTGCTTGTGGTCTGGGAAAGCCGTCAAGGATGTCCCAAAGCCTTGGGACCCTGCACCTGCATGGGAGACCTAGAAGAAGTTCCTGGCTCCTGGCTTTGGATGGGCACAGCACAGGCTGTTGCGGTCACTTGGGGAGTGAATCATTGGACGGAAACTCTTCCTCTCTGTCTCTCCTCCTCTCTGTATATCTGCCTTTGTGATAAAAAAAAAAAAAAAAAAAAAAAGATACAGTGAACACACAAAAAATCCTATGTCAAAGCATAAAATTTTTGAGTGATGTTGGTGAAAGTTATTTAATTGAAGCTCTAATCTTTATGAATAATCAAGTAATTTGTTACACTGAAAAGTAATAAACCTCAAATTGACACTTAATCCCAAGTAAAATGGTGTAAATTTCTTTGCCAAGAGTTTTACTGTAGTTCAGATATTATGTATCCATTTTACTTCTTGGATGAGCCAATAGAATGATACTAACAAAATCTGAAAATAGCTTCAAAAGCTATTTTCTTCTTTTTTTCCCCCCTTTTTGAAAAATATCAAGAATGCAGCATGAAATGATACTAAATTGCAGTATGAATTTCTACTTTTTTAAGATTTATGCATTTTTATTGCAAAATCAGATACACAGAAAGGAGGAAAGACAGAGAGGAAGATTTTCTGAGCAATGATTCACTCCGCTAGTAGCCGCAACAGCTGGAGCTGAGCTGATCCGAAGCCAGGAGCCAGGAGCTTCTTCCTGATGCAGGGTCCCAAGGTTTTGGGCCATCCTCTGCTGCTTTCCCCGCCCACAAGCAGGGAGCAGATGGGAAGCGGAGAGCCAGGACATGACCTGGTACCCAAGTGGAATCCTGGGTTGCAAGGTGAGGATTTAGCTATTGAGCCATTGCACTGGCACGAGACCATGGTTTCTACAGAGACTTCCTTGCCTTGATAAGGATGGATTGGATGGATGTAAATGATTCAGGCATCACATTATGTTTGGGCCATAAAAACTATTTTCTATCATTAAGCAAAGCATGGTGATATTCATTCATATACTTATTCATGTTTATAAATATATATGTATATATATAATTTTTTCTCTGAATTCATGTAGGATATCTTTACAGGTAGTCACTATATCGAGGTTTGTGCCTATATAGCATATAAGAACACACACAAAGTATCTATGTGAGCATGTGTGCATATCTGTATGAAACACTTTAAAAATTCATAGAGATGAATATTATGAAAAACCATTTAAGGATTTCCAAATTTTTTCTAACAAAATACTTTTATTTTTAGTTCATTTTTCTTGAACATTTTAATGTTCCTTTATGTTAATATTTAGTAAAACAACAAATTTAGGGAAACTTTTGTTCAGAATTTATCAAATAACTCAACATATGGTTTACTTAAAATTTTTTTTTTTGCTTATTTGCAAAACAGAAAAAAAAATCTCATGTTTTCTGGTTCACTTCCCAGATACCTTAAAGAACAAAGCACAATTAATCAAAGTAAGAGAGCTTGGAGTGACATCCAGGTTTTCAACATGGGTAGCAAGAAAGAACTTTAGCTTTCACTAATGCCTCTCAGGCATGTTTTCACAGAGCTGTTTAGCTTCTATTTGAGCTTCAGTGACCTTGGTTAATCTCCCATATGAGAGTGATTAGTTTGGGGATTCAGAGCTGCCACTTACGAGTTTTCTTTTATCTGTTCATGTCACTTGTTTGAGGTTTACCTTTTTCTTTATATTTTAACTTATTTTAAGGATCAAATCATAATTGAATGAAGTTCTACTAATTAAGTGACTGTCAAAGAATCAAGTCTGATATTTGTCCACAGTAGTTATAAGTTAAGGTTCAGAAAAGTTGAGGTTCAGAAAGCAAGTAAAATGACGCCATGGTCACACAGCTAAAAACTGTATAGACTGTGAATCCAATGCTTTAGAAGTCCCTACAGAGTTTTCAGTTTTCAACACCAGAGTTGGCCTGACTCTCTCTTGATTCCAAGGGAAATAAATGCTACTCTTCACTATTGTGTATCAGACACTGTTGTAGCTATTTTTATCTAGCATTCTTTCACTCATTGTAATCTATGTTTAATCTTGAATTTGAATTATGTCTCACATTTTCAATCTTGTTCATTACATGGTTAAATGTTAACTTTTTGTGATAAAACAAAAGAAGACATCTAGGTTCCTATGTAGTCTAAAAAATCTATGGGAATTTTCTGAGGTAATTCAAATAAAACTGTGTGTTATTCCCTGGAAACAAAATAACAGTTTATCAAATATCTTGAAATTTATTTTATGCTTTACATTGCCCATGGCTAAATCCCAGTCATCCCATTTTGCTAAGAAACAAGTATTATTATGTTAGTTTTGAGTAAAATAGCTGTCAGAAACGTCTTGAAGACAATCAATAATATTAATTGAGTAATCACTTTGCAGAAAATACTGAGCATTGCAGGATAGTCTTGATGTTACCAGAGGACCAAGTAGACAGATTGTCACAAGTGCACAGCTTGATATTATTTTGGTGTTGTAATAATTATTGTGTTAGTTTTGCTCTAACGTTTTAAAAGTTGCTATGTAATTGCAAAATTATCCACATATAAGATCAAGCGGAATGCTATCAACAACCTAGCACCCCAAAAAGAATTCAATACTCATTCCTTCATTACAATCCACTATCTTCCAACACAAAATTTTCTAGATGAAATTGCCCAAACACAAATGCAAGCATGTCATTCCCATGCCTCAAAGTTTTCAAGAATTCTGCATTATATTCTTCACTGCTTTCCAAAGCAGTGTTCCCATAAACACCTGCAGCAAGATCTCCAATGCTATGTGTTTTCACAAACAAAATGTCTTCTCTGGTCCAGCACAGTAGCTCCGTGGCTAAAGTCCTCGCCTTGCATGCTCCGGGATTCCATATATGCTCTGGTTTTAATCCCGGAGGCCTCAATTCCCATCCAGCTCCCTGCTTATGGCGTTATATTTTAATGATGATTTTTTTGAAGTTCTATGTTTTTAGAGACATGTCCTGCATATGTATTCTATATAGGATTCCATAGCACCGGCTTTGTGCTATATATTTTTGAATTTTTATTACTATTATTTTATAATACAGTTCCATAGGCTCTGGGATTTCCTGGCCCACTCCCAAAGTCTCCTCCTTTCCAACTACTGATTTCCCCTCTAGTATTACAATGGTAGTCCTTCATAAACAGTCATAAATCCATCATTCTGCTATTGAAGTGTTACCCAATGCTCTAGGCACGGACAGTGTCAGGGAGTCCAGTATCCTACTGTGGACCTATTTTCAGCTGTTTCACTGGGAGTCTGTCTTTGGTCTGGATGCAGAGAGGCATACTGCTCTATATCTTCACATTTGGATATGTCAGTCTCTGCTACACTTCTATTATATATCCCCTTAAATACAGAGCCAGAAAATACAGTCCACAAAAGGGAGAAAAACAGAAAATTTACATCAGCATGAAGTTAAACAATATGCTACTTCATGACCAATGTGTTGTTAAAGTGATGAAAAAGAAAATAAGAAACAATTTTGATGCTACTTCATGATGCATATGGCACTGAAGAAATGACAATAAAAGCAAAAATATCAGTGCCCATGAGATGTCTTCAGTTATGCTTATTCCGAGGTGTTTCAGTATGGGCTCTGCTGTTTTAAAGGTACCCCGCTGATTAGTTCTTTTTCAACCTTAGAGTTGTTGGCATACACTAAAGCTGTTGATTTCTGTTCATTTATCTTTTACCCTTCCACTTCATCAAACTCTCGTATATGTTCTAGCAATCTGTTTATTGAGTCTTTTGGTTCTCCTATGTACAGAATCATGTCACCTGTAAATAGAGATAGTTTGATTTCCTCATTTCCAATTTGAATTCCTTTAATTTCTTTCTTTCTTTTCTTTTCTTTTCTTTTTTTTTTGTCTAAAATCTCTTGCAAGTACTTCCAGAATGCAGTTTAATAGTAATGGTGATAGCGGTTCCAGATCTTAGTGAAAAAGCTTCCAGTCTTGCCCCATTTAGTCTGATGCTGGCACTAGGGCATTCATAAATTGCTCTGATTATGTTGTGGAATGTTCCTTCCATGTATAACTTGCTTAGAGTTTTTAGCATGAAGGAGTGTTGAATTTTATCAAGTTCTTTCTCTGCATCTATTGAGACTGTCAAATGTTTTTTTGTTTGTTTGTTTTTCGATTTCTTGAAGTGGTGTATCACATCTATAGATGCTAAACCTTCCCTGCATGCCAAAGTTAAGTTCCACCTAGTCCAGGTGAATGATTTGTCTGATGTATTGTTGTATTCTGTTGGCTAGTATTTGGGTGAAGATTTTAATGTCAATGTTCATCAAGGATATCTGTTGATAGCTTTATTTCTCTGTTGTATCTGTCTGGTTTTGGTATTATGGTGATGTGGGTCTCAGAGTTTGAAAGGATTGCCTCTTTTCCTATTATTTTGAAAAGTTTAAGAAGAATTGGGGGTCAGTTCCATTTGGGATGCTTTATAGAATTTAGCAGTTAAACCATCTAGGTCCAAACTTTACTCTGTTGGGAGGAATTTAATTACTGATTTGATCTCTGCTTTGACTAGAGGTTTGTTTAGATTTTCTGTTACCTTGTAACTTAGTTTTGGTATATGGTATGAGTCCAGGATTCCATCCAGTTCTTGCAAGTCTTCTTATTTATTGGCACATAGTTTCTTGTAGTAATTTCTGATTATTCTCTGAATGGCTGAGGTACCTCTTGTTATGTTCCTTTTACTAAACATTGATACTAATAATGATTATTTTCTCCTGCTTTTTTGTTTGATTGGCTTCGTGTCTTGTATAAAGTTTAGAACAATGTGTTCTGTTCTGTAGATAAGCTAACACTCTGTAGTGATTTCGATAACACTGAACACTCTAATGTTAGAAATTGGACCCACAACAGTGTGTATTTCTCATTGGCAGTTAAACACTCATCACCTGTTGATGATGATTGCTATTCACATGTGCCATAAACCATCCAAAAAGGCTATGCCCTTTAAGGGCGTAAGTCTCATTACTTATCTTTGGAGCCATTCAGTGCCTCAAAATACTGAATGCCTGCCCTAGGAAGCTGCAAAGTAGGAGGCTGTCTAGAAGAAACACACATGGCATTGAAAAGAATATAAACACGATTTCTAATTTTAAAAAATCTTACTTCTTTTTATTATTATTATCATTATAACATGCAGTTAGATAGGCCATGAGATTTCCATTATCCCCTCCCCAATTTCTTCTCCAGCTCCTTGCTGAGTTCCACTATATCATTACCAAAGTATAGTTCTTCATACACGGTCATATGTCCATTATTGTGTGTATGAATGATGACAGAGAGTCAAGCATCCTATTGTCATATAGTAAACAGTTTCATTGGGAGCTTTAGTCTGGAAGTAGAGATACATATTGCAGTGTATCGTCACATCTGAATATGAGAATCTCCATTACACTGTTACTATACATCCCCTTAAATGAAAAGTCACAGTACAAAATCAACAACAGGAAGAAAAAAGAAACCAACGACATCATGAAGCCAAATAACATGTTACTAGATATGATAGTCTCTATTACACAGCTACTATACATCCACTTAAACGAAAAGCCACAAAACAAAATCAACAACAGGAAGAAAAAAGAAACCAACAATACCGTGAAGCCAAATAGCACGCTACCGAATGACCAACGTGTTGCTGAAAAAAATGTAAAAGAAAATCAGGAACCTTCTTGAAGAAACGATGCTACTGTATGATCTATGAGTCATTGAATGATTCAATTAGAAGAAAGCGTTTTGAAGAGATGAAACTAATGAAAATAATCAAAACCCATGAGATATAGTAGCTGCTTATCTTTGTTGGTGAAATGTGTCTCCTATATGCAACAAATATATGAGTTTTGTTTTTAATCCAGTCTACTAATCTATGACATTTGATTTGTGGATGTTTGTTTTGAGCGAACATCAAGCATTTTCTCAAGTAAGTAAGCAGTTATCAAATTATATTTTGAAAAAGATGAAAATTAGTTACATGGTACAAGTACACAGGGAAAGTCAGCATCAGGAATGGAAATATTTTCCATATAGTATTTGCTTCTCAAAAGTTTATTCAAATTGCTCATATTGAATTTTAAAATATTTAATTTTTATTTCATTCATAAAATAAGCATAGTTGCAAATACTGTTTTCATAACATAAACAATTGAAAGTTTGTACTGCTTACAAAATGAGTCCATGTTTGGTTTCTCAAGTGAATAAATACAATTGCTTTCTTTGTGTTGTAGTACTATTTTAGCAATACTACAAGAATATGTAGTTATCTACTATCACCAGCATCATGTATGGGTGCAAGTTCATTTCCTTGTGGCTCCACTTTCAATACGGCTCCCTATAAATCTCCTGGGAAAACATCAAAGATGGTTTTCACCAAAACTCTACCATCCACATGGGAGACCAGAAGAAGTTCCTGGCTTCTGGCTTTAGCCTGAGCTGGTGCTGGCCAGTGCGGGAGCAGGTGGGAATCTCCCTCTCTGTCACTTGTGTCCTTTTAGAACTCTAACTTTAAAAATCAAGCCAGAAATTTAAATGGCCAATGGGTATGCATTTCTGAAAGTTTCCTCTGTGTCATATATATTTCTTCAATTTTCTGGCATACATAGTTTCGTAAAATGTTGATATTTCACTGTGCACAAATATCTTTATTAATAATAACAGTAAAATGAGTAATTTTTGCTTTGGCACAGTGATTAAGCCATCGCCTACAACACGTGCATCATACATTAGAATGCTGAACTGAGTTCTGGCCCCTCTACTTCAGATCCAGTTTCCTGCTAACATGTACCCCAGGAAACACTGATTATGGAAACCTAACCGGGTTTCTGGACACTGAGATGGTAAGCTGATGGTTGTAGGATTTGTCTCTGTTTCTCTCTTTCATCTCTTCAAACAAAATAAATATACAAATACATTTAAAAGTTTTAAAAGATTATTTTCACTTTTTACATTTAAAACATCTGATTCTAGAAAATTGAACACTATCTCTAATGCTAAAATGACAGCTCTTGTCCTTCATATATTTTATTTGAATTAAGTTAAAACTACTGCTTATTCTATATATTGTGACTAAATTATATTATTGGAAAATGAGTAAAGAAAGATAATTACATACATTTTTATTTAACTGTGCAGATGGCCACCTATGTATGTTCCTGAGTTTAACTTCTACCTCCTGTTTTAATGTGGCCCAACACTGGCTCCTATGAGCATTTGGATAGTGAAGTACTGGATGGAAGTTCTTTTTTCCACTGT
Source organism: Ochotona princeps (assembly GCF_030435755.1). Lineage (NCBI taxonomy): Eukaryota > Metazoa > Chordata > Mammalia > Lagomorpha > Ochotonidae > Ochotona > Ochotona princeps. The sequence goes on from NC_080840.1 coordinate 60,269,857, forward strand.
CTCTCTTAGAAGAAAATAAAGGTATGGAAATTGCTGTGCCTAAAAATCCATGGCTTAACATTGCTGTTTTAAAACATATTGTAATCATGCAGAACTAAAACAGGCCTGTAAGAAAACAAGGCATATAAAGACAGAGTTCACAGAAAAATGCAACCTAAGGGTGAATGTGTTTTTTGCAAAACTGTTTGAAATTTTGTGTAGTTTTTTTTTTATAGTACACATTTCCACAAACTATTGTATGAACCTGAGTATACCATTGAGATGATGTCAGAATTTTTATATACTACAATTTGACATCCTTCTTTCACTTCTTGAAGTATCATGAGTCGAACTGAATTTTTGCAATAAGATCTGCACTCAGTACCACAACATGGCCTAGTGGTTTAAAGGCTGGAGTCACAATGTCTGAGTTAGACTATTCCCTCTGGTATTTAGTAGCTAAGCATTCACTAACATGCTATTTACACATTCTTCTCTCCAATTTTATTATTTGTTGATAGAAATATAAATAATACCTGCTTCCAAGTTTCGTTGTATATATTTGATGGTACATTACTTGGAACACATTACTAGTTTTTTCTAAAATTGTTGAAGTGCTATGATTAATAGTTTGGTTTCTACCAAATGGCTTAATTATAAACATATGTGTGTTTAATTGTTACAAGTTCCCTGTACATGATTTTTCACTAGTTTGTATATTAATTTTCAAAAGGAATTTTTTTCTACTGTGTTTTGCTTGCATCTATGAAGGCACTTTGTCTTCTGGACAATGATGCATGAAAAGGCTTAATTGATTAACAAATGAATAGATGCTAATGGCTTTGGATTGCCTGCCAGCTTTATTTAATACAATGAAACAAACTAGCTAATGATGCAAAATCTACAAATTTTATTGGAAAAAAAAAAGTTCTGTTTAGGTGTTTACAAGCATGACTCACAAATAGTCATTCCAAAAACATTTAAAATGCATACTCATCTCTATTAGCGTTCTGAGTGTTCATTTGTAACTCCTTCTGTTGCTATCATACTGATTTCTTTCTTTCTTTCTTTTTTTTTTTTTTCATTTTAAAGAGTTGCAGTGGGGGAGCAAAGTTCACAAAACCATACAAATCAGGATCCTATTTTTATTGCACACTTATTCCTGGTATGTATCCATGTATCAGAACTCACCTTTCAAAAGAGGGAAGATTTGGGTTCTGCAAGATTGTTAAAGATGTCAAAATGCAGTGTCTAACATCTCTTATCTTTGCACATATCATGGTCAGTGATCAGTACTGTTCACTGATTTTTCCCACAACAGTGTAAAAATAAAATACAGAAGTATTGCTGCCAGTCACTTAGGGTTATTGTTGCATTTTGGAGCTGTCACCAAGCAATGAAAGTGAATTCATTACAAGTATTAAAGTTCCACAATATACTTGAGAAGAGCACAGGTTGTTGCAGGGGCCTTGCTTTTTCCATTTAATCTCATCCAGCTCAACTGAATGCATGAAATAGCTTACTTTCATTACAGGATATAGATGCAACTTTTTCTTTACCAAATTTGTATTTTTTTTAAGATTTATTTGTTTTTATTGGAAAGGAAGATTTATGAGAGAAGGAGATATGGAGAGAAAAATCTTCTGTCTGCTTGTTTACTCACTCCCCAAGTGTCCACAATGACTGAAGCTGAGTTGGTCCAAAGCCTGGAGTCAGAAGCCAGGAGCTTCTTCTGGTCCTCCCACATGGCTGCAGGATCCTAAGTCTTTTAGCCATTCTTGACTGCTTTCCCAGGCCATAAACAAGGAGCTGGAAAGGAAGGGAAGGGAAGAAGAGCAGCAGGGACACAGAACCACGCCCATATGGGATCCTGGTGGGTGCAAGGTGAAGGTTTAGTTGCTGAACCATTGTGTCGGGCCCCCAAATATGTATTTTCTTTAATTATTTCCTGAAAAAAGTTTGACTACTATGTTTTTGTTTGTTGAAAGAAAGATACTAAAGGATTTCATGAAGAAATTTGTGAATGCATATTACATAAAATTTGCACATCAACCTCTGCCCCAGATTTAGAATTATTTGTCTGCTAAAACAACTGTGGACCCTAAGGTAATTTTACTATTGAAGCTGTATTATTGCATCTACTTTACCTTGAATAATATGATCATATAATTTTTCCTTCACTAGTCATTAGTTTCATGTTTATCTTTTCATTCTTTATCTGAACATGAGTGGAACGTATCTGAAATAATTCTACTTACTGGTTTTTATAGAATAGTTTCTCTGTTGCTCTACACAAATGGAGTTATCTTCTTCTTGAGGATGCCAACTAAAAATTTCAGTACAGCATCATGCTAGTCAAATGTTTTTAGGAGCTAGCACATTGACTCAACAGGATAATCCTCCACCTGCCAGGGCGCACATACCATATATGTGCTAGTTTAAATCCCTTACAGTTGCTCCACTTTCAATGCAGCCCTCTGCTAGTGGTCCAGAAAATGTCAAAGAATGGCTCAAGTCTGGGCCTCCACAACCCTGTGGGATACCTGGATGAAGCTCTTGGCTCCTGACTTCAGTTCAGTTCAGCTATAGAAGATGCAACCGTTTATGGGAACCAGCAGATGGAAGATCTTTCTCTCTATCTCCCCCATTTCTGCACATACCTGCCTTTCCAAGAAAAACAAATGATTTTTTTTATTTTTAAAAAAAGGAAGGGGAAAGAGAGTAAGAGAGAGAGAGATCTTTTATCAGCTGGTTCATTCCCCAAGTGGCAACAAAGGCCAGAGCTTCATGGAACCAAAGCCAGGAACCATGGAAGAGTTAGCCACTGAGTCACTGTGCTGGGCCCATAAATCCCTTTTTAAATCTTTTTTAAAAAGATTTATTTATTTTAATTGCAAAGTCAGATATACAGAGAAGAGGAGAGAACGGTCCTCAGTTCGAAAATTCACTCCCCAAGTGACCACAATGGCCAGTACTGCGCCGATCTGAAGCCTGGAGCCAGGAACTTTTCCTGGTCTCCCATGAGGGTGCAAGGTCCCAAGGCTTTGGGACGTCCTCGACTGCTTTCCCAGGCCACAAGCAGGGAACTGGATGGGAAACAGGGCCACCGGGATTAGAACCAGCGACCATATGGGATCCCGCCAGGTTCAAGATGAGGACTTTAGCTGCTAGGCCATGGCGCCGGGCCCTTTTGGTGATGACAATATGATTTTAAAATATTTATTTATTTGAAAGAGTTATGGGGGAATTGGTGCAGGGCAGAGATATTTTCCATCTGCTGGTTAAGTCTACAAATGGGCAGCATGGTCAGGGCTGGTCCTGAACAAACCCAGCATCCTTAAGCTCCATCTGGATTGCAGATGTGGGTGGTGGAAACTTAAGTATATGTATCATTTTCTGATGCTCTCTCAGTTTCATTAGCTGACACTCATAGGTAATTGAGCTGCTGAGTCCCGAGCCGATGCCTATATGGGATGCCAGCATCACAGACGTTGGCTATGCATTTCGTGTTACAGTGCCAGTCCCATGGTATTTTTCAAGTTTGCTTTCACTAAGCACACCTATCTCTTGCTTTCTTTCCTACTGATTTGTGGTGTAGTTTGGATCTAGAGTTTGCCTGTTGGAAACCATCCTCAATACAACCAGTCCTGCTGGGCTGGCGGGAGCGGGTGGGGGTTGTGGAGACCTAGGTTAACCTGAATAAACTGCCCTTTAAGTGTTAAAAAATAATCCCCAATACAGTGCTGAGATGGTGCCTCTGTGGGCTGATTAGGTCATGAGGGTGGAGAGCTCTACATTCTTGAGGTATAGGTTCATAATTAGTGAAACAATATTCCTTTAAAGACTATGTTCAGCATTCCTTTGTCTAGGTCTCTCACTCATCATGATTCCTTCTATTATATGAAGATACAACAAGAGATTTTTAGCAAATATAGCCCTTCAATCTTGGACTTCTTCAATTTCTTTGTCCTTTAGAATTAATCTCTATTGTTTTAACTTGTTCAATCTCTGATATTCTGCTATAGAATCATAAGTGGACTGATTGGTTTTTTTTTAATCTGGTAGGCTAAAGTGTTTTTACACATAAAATTCTGTATTCTTATGATTTCCAACTTAGCATTTTGTTTCCCCTCCAAACAGGTACATGTTGCGGCCTGGGTTACTCTTTTGACTATCTAATCAGACTATATACAAATTGATCTCTGTTCTTTGAATGAACTGAAGTGAATGAAGTTCCTTTACAGATTGTGTAAACTTTGATAAGTTTTTCTGTTTCCATAAATCTGGTTTTCTTCCTCTTTATTCTCTGCAACATCAGTCTTGGCCCAAAACTCAGCAGTAGTATTTGGTCATAAGCACAGGGACTGTCTGACCATTGACACAAAAAATGAAACTTTGTTACTGCTTTAGTCTTTTCTGCCTTTCTCTTTCTACTACTTTTTCACGAAATATTTCTTTTCAGCATGAAAGAATGAAATATATGCCCAACTTGCAGTTTGGGTCTCACTTTGATTCGACCTACAAGAGGTTGCATACACTTCAGATCCTCTTTACTTACATCAGAAGCGAAGGATAGCATGACAAAATATGTACACTATCTGTTAAACAGCAAATACTTAATGGATATTCAATCCCTCCTCTCTAGTTTACAAAGTATGACGTTTCATACAAATGTTACATTTAAAAACTGAAAGGATATCACCAAAATAACATTTAAATTGACATCCAGAAAGACTCAATGAGCAATTAACTTCTCTAACTTTTTTGGAGCTGTTTGCAAACATGGTGCCTCAGATCATGTGGAATAGACCTTTTCTCTCACCTGGACATGGGGAAAGTATTTCCTTCTGAGAATCCGCCCTGCCAGTTGTCTGTAATACAATAATTTTGCATAATTTATTTGGGCTTTGATCCTTTCAAACACTCTTCCAGTGATGAGATCTTATTATCTTAGTTTAAAATATTACTCCTTTCTGTATACATGAATTCCTTTCATTCACCTATTAAGTAGACCCACTTCTGCTTGTTATATTATCTAGTTTTGTATTCCCAGAGCTGCCTTATCAGACCTTAACAACAGTCCCTTTGATCACACCACAGTGTCCTATGAATAATTGCGTTCCCTGTTATTTTGCTATCTCGGCTCACACTCTGCCATGCCATGGTTATTGTGGTATTTTCCTTCATTCTTGGCCTTATTTTCCTATTTCTGTTTCGTTTACTCCTCAGTCTTTCTGATTTTCTATTTTCAGAGTTTCCTCCCTTTGGCTTCTCAAACATCCACTTTCATCTTTGGTTCTTTGTCACTTCTTCCGGACTGTGATCCAATTTCCCCCACTTTCAAAGCAGAAATGAGGGCTTTTATTGTCTTTTTGTTGTCGTTTTCCCACACAACTCAGAGTCAACTTATATACTTATATGCATATACTTATAGAACTTATTGTAAAGAATATAAGTGAATATGTAACAAAACATGCCTAGAAAAAGAAATATGCTAACCTTGGAGGTGATTCATGTGACTAGGTTCAGCTTTCAGTGGTGATTATAATTGTAACTTTCAATTTCCAATGCTAATGCATAGAGATGTGATGTATGTCCAGTAAATGAGAACACATCTGAGGAAACCTTGGAAAATTCACAACCTTGTTGGGAGGTAGTGTAAAATTAATTCTGAATTTTTTGTGCTTTCACTTTCTCAAAAGTGATTACATTGTTGTGACACACCTGTCACTTGACAACTGTGCAAGGTGGCTTCCTCATGTTCTTTCTTGTGTTTCATTGTAGTTGCCTACAATGTATTTAGCTGCTCATACTGCTGCCTGTTTTCTTGTGTTCTTATTTCTTTTAAGTCTTCGTTTCTTCTGCCCCTTGTTTTGGGTGAATTTGCAATATTTTCTCAGCTATTTGTGAGGTTGAAACACACAATGTTGACATATTTTTCTCAAGTGTCAAATTTTTGAGGATTTTTTCTTACATATTTTTGAAAGAAAATTCTATGTTTGGATGCATAAATAAGAACTTGTCCCAAGTCACTGCTTTAATAAATTCATCACTAAAGTCTCATGAGATATTTATTTGATTTCTCTGTGTAGATAAATATGTAATTCTGTGAAATGATTTCTATGCCTTGTGTTTTTATACAGAATTATAATGGTCTTACATGTATGATCTTCTTTGAGATTCACAACTACACTTTGAAGCAGGTAAAGCAGATGCTTTCCCTCACGTTGACAGATGAGAAAAGAGAGACAGGGAAGCTGTCTGACACTCTTATGATGATGTGGTTGCAATGGAATCCAGACTAGAATAGTGAACTCCTCTACACTTACTCATAATTTATGCCCTTGTCTTTCAGCATTTAGTGTCTCTTCCCTTTGTACAAACAAAATAACAGAATCTGGATCACTTATATACCATAGATACTCATTTCTCACTGTTCTGTGGAATGAGAATTCCAAGATTGAGATCAGTGTCTGATGGGGATTCATCTTCTCACTAATCTCACGTGGTGGAAGGAGTGACTCCTGTTACTCTCTTCTAAGGGCATTAACTGGTAGCCTAGTGGCTAAAATCCGCCTTACACATGCTGGGATCCAATTTGGATCCAATTTGTGTCCAACAGCTCTGCTTCTCATCCAACTCCCTACTCGTGTCCTGGAAAAGCAGTCAAGGATGACTTAAAGTTTTTGGACCCAGCACCCGCACGAGAGACCCAGAAGAAGCTTCTGACTACTGGCTTCTGTTTGGTTCAGCTCTGGCTCTTGTGGGCATTTGGAGAGTACATCATCAGATGGAAGATCTTTTCTGTCTCTCCTCCTCTCTGTATATCTGACCTTCAGATAAATACATCTTAAAAAAAAAAAAGAAAGGAAAAAAACAAAGGCACTAACCCTAATCATAAGGCCTCAGCAAATTCAGGATTTTTATCATACTCCGAAGGTTCTGCATCCTAATATTGACTTCCTGGGGATTATGGTTCAGTACAGGATTTTAAGGTAGAACACAAATCTTTGCATCATAGCACATCTCATATGTAAATATGTATAAGATACATGACTTGTTTTGATAGCTTCAAATAAAATAGGTAGTAGTTTGGCCCCAGAGTGATACTCTAATGGCTAAATCCTTGCTTTGCAACTGCTGGGATCCCATATAGATACCAGTTTGCACCCTAAATGCTTCACTTCCCATCCGGCTCCCTGATTGTGGCCTGGGAAAGCAGTCTAAGATGGCCCAAAGCCTTAGGATCCTGCATTCATGTGGGAGACCCAGAAGAACCTCATGGCTCCTGGCTTTGGATCGGCTCAGGATCAACTGTTGGGGCCACTTGGGCAGTGACAGAAGATCTTTTTCTTTCTGTATCTTCTTTCTGTATTACTGCCTTTCCAAAAAAAAATACACTTTTAAAGAAAATTTCATATTTCTGCCATCATTATAATAATAATAGCAGCAGTTTGTCAAACGTGTTATCTATATTATTTATTGTACTTTCCACGATCTTACTTAGGCCAAGTCTAGTTCCAATGCATAGTGGAACTTGGTGTCAGATATTTTATGCAATACGTGCATAGTAAAAAAAATTCAGAAAGAGGTGAGTCTTGCTTTATAAACTCATTCTACATGCATTTCAGAATGTACTAATTCTACTGCCCTGTATATGAACTGATCTCTAAACCAGTTCCTCAGTAACATTTTCTTTAACAATGTGGAGACTCAGTTTAGGATTTCCATTTAATTAAAAGAAAAAGAGATTTGTTTATTTAGAAATAACAGCAGAATAATACCAGTAGAATTTCCAGACTAGGCTCACTCAAAACCTGCCTTTCAAATAAAGCCACACAACATTCTATAGCACGGATAAGTTCTGAAAATAGGTCATTAGGTGAATTTTGATATTGTACAAGCATAGAGAGTACTTGCAAATACTAAGATTGCAATATCATTGCCAGATGTTATAATCTTATCGGACCATTGTTACAAATTTAGTACATCATGGACCAGAAATATCCCTATACAATAACTTAGGTTTGCAACCCGGGGTCCTCACAGTGTCAGAACTTGTCTGTATATGCTGTGATCCACCTAAAGGTCAACATGAAGCCTGCTACAGATTGTGCTAGATATAACATGAGAGGGATCAACAAATCCCACTTAAGTATATGCACATGGACACGCATTTCAACCAATTGCATTCCAGCTTTATCAACCACGTAAGGTTTTCTATTGCTGGGAAACAAACTATCACCATTTGTCAAAAAATGGAATAAGGGGCAGAGAGCAGAGAAAGGGGAGGGAAGGGAGGAGGATTACTATTGTATTCTTGGAATTCTGTCTACAAACTGTATTGAAAATTTTGAAAATTATTTTTAAATAATAAAGAAAACTATTTCCTCAGTTTCTGTGAATAAAAACTCTGACTGCGACTCACCTGGTTTCCTGCATAGAGTATATATGTGCCATCATTTCAGGTCGTTTGTACATGGGATTGTTAGCAGAAATGTGCTTATCCGTGCTAGATCTGAAATCTCCATTTTATTACTGACTCTTAGTAAACAACTTGCTCTTCCTAGACAATTTGGCACAATTAGTATCTTTCCATGAGAAGCACTAATGAGAATAAAGTTTTTCTCTTGTCTATTTGGTAAATGACATATTTTCACTCATTATTCTCTGTTGAAAATTATAATCGTGGGCCTGGTGCAGTAGCCTGGTGGTTAGAGTCCTTACCTTGCATACACTAGAATCCTATATGGGTATTGGATCTAACCCCGGCAGCTCCACTTCCAATCCAGCTCCCTGCTTGTAGCCTGGGAAAGTAGTCAAGGCTGGCCCAAAGCCCTGGGACTGTGCACCCGCGCGGAACACCTGGCAGATCCTGGCTTGTGGCATAGGATTGGCTCAGCTTCAACCATTGTGGCCACTTGGAGAGTGAACCAGTAGATTGAAGATCTTTCTCTCTATATTGCCTTTTTGTGTAAATCCAAACTTCAAAAAAGATAAATAAATCTTTATATAAAAAAGAAAATCATAACTTGCCATTGTGCTTTATTATTTCTCCTCTATTTATTATCTAACACATTCCAAGGGATATATGGATACAGTGAAAAAATGAATTATTAGTACAGGTTAAGTTTAATATATTTTGATGCTTTCAGATGCTTTAAAGTGTTAATCGGCTACGAAACTTTTTAGTTAAATCTACCCCTTTCGTTTTGAATTGCTTACAATAACAATACAGGGATATTTATACACATTTTAACGTGATTTTATGTAATTATTTTTCTGTGAATCTTGTTTAGCCTTTGCCAAAGCTGCGAGGTTAACTTCCTCAATAATAGTTTCTGGATCAGTAAGATTCTTAATGCTGTGAATTCAAGGATCATAGCCTAAGATTGATAAACAGTGGCCTAAAGTATTGCAAGACAAGTTGTATTTGTAGTTCAGTCTCTGTATTGGCAAGGATAGTAAAGAGTGTAATACTGAAGATGATTTATTGCATAACATCAAGGTTTTACTATTGTAGCACATAAATTAATCATGGAACAGGGTGGATCTTTTCTGTTCTTTCGCATTCAAAGACATTTGTTGGAGTTTTATCTTTACTTTCTCATGTCAGAGAAAACATTAGACATGATTAGCTGTAGGTATCTGTGACTCATGATATCCAAGCAAAGTCCTTTTTATATTTCATCTTATAATTGTATTTGCAACTTAATGTTTGAAGTGTCAGTCTTTGTAAAATTAGCTCATCTTGTTATGATTTAGAGCTTTGATGTGAGTGAAAGGCTTCTATTGCAATGCAGAGTCACATCTGAGAGTAAACTGCATAGACAAAGACACTTACAAGACCAGTAAATCAAATACTCCGAGCTGTCTATGTGGATTATGAGATAGTATTTGCATAACTTTGAAGTATTTATACTGATGAAATTACAATAATTAAAATCATTGCTGTGTCAATTGCTGGATGCCACAAGGCATAGCAATTACTAGCATGCAAATCAGACTTTGTGTAAGCATTTTAAAGAATAATTACCTTATTTGATTCAGATGTGCCTGAAAGGCATTAAGAATCATTTGAGCTATTTTGCCTTTAACAATTTTAAGGCTTGTAGATAATGTTGTTGTTATTATCAATTATTTACTTTTGTATACCACTTTTCCTTATTTTTGTTGAAACTAAATGCTACCAATAAAACAAAAACATGCAACTTTGCTATAACTAGGAACGATTTACAATATCAGTTAAATCTTTTTCTTGCATCAGCAAACATTTTTCTTTCTAATGAGCTTCAGTTTGCTATGTCATCAGTTTCATACGAGATGGCTGATGTACACCCAATGTCTACATTCACAACTGAAAATAGGATTGTGAATTGTAGGAAAATGCCACAGTAAGAAATCAGGATCCAAGAGGTTCCACAATATCTTTTAAAATATATTTGTCCCAGGATATATGTAGGTGGATACTTGGCCCACTGGAAATTTTAGTCTTTAAATTGAAATTACTTATTGTATGAAATCGACGCAAAGCAGGGTAGATGATGATTTAGAAATCAAGAAGCACTTCCTCCAACAAATCAAGAAGTGATGGTTAATGTAAATTTATTCTGTATATTTCTTTCATGAAAGACCAAAAAAGTTCTGATTCACATTTTCACAATAGGACAAGAAATTAAAATACATCTATGAGAGCTGTTACCTAATATGCTTTCTATTTTAGGGCTTGCTCAATTTCCTTCTCAGTTTATAAGTGTTTCCTCTAAATAGGTGAATGTTTATGTTATTCGTTGAAAACTTAGAATACTTCCATAAAACATTGTTACTTGCACTTGTTACTTTGCTTTATGTTCTGGAAACTCCCAAAACATACCAGCACTTAGTTTTCTATTGGTTCAAACTTTAACCTACAGGGCTGGCTTAGTGGTGCAATGTGTCAAGCCACTGTTTGCAGTACTGATGTTCCACATGTATGACAGCTTGACCCCAGCTGCTCTACTTGTGATCCAGTTTCCTGCCAATAGATATGGGAAAGTAGCAGATGATGGAACATTTTATTTGGAAGGCAGGGACTCAGAAATAAGAGTAGAGCAAAATCTTCCAACTCTTGTGCCCACATCAGGCAGGAGGTTAGTCCTAATCAAATCCAGGAACTTCATCTTTTTCTTTCAGGGAAGGGACCCAAGTAGTTAAGCCATTGTCTGCTGCCCAAAGAGTGCACATTAATAAGAAGAAACTCAGCCTGAAGCAGATGAGCCAAGAACTGACCCAGACACTCTAGTAAAGCGTGCTGGTGTCCCAAGAGGAAGTATAATAATTGGGATTTCATCCCTCCTTTTGGGTTTGTTCTGAAGATGGTGTGTGATTCTGATTTTACAAAAGTCGTATATTTTGAACTGTAGTATCCATTAATAATAAATATGAAAATTCATTTAAAATTATTTAAATTAGCACAATAACATTATATGGAAAACAAATTGTGTAAAATACATATGGAGGTACACTGAGATAGCTATGAAACCCATGAGGATTTTTATGGTCTTTTGTATCTATACAATTGGCTTGCTCACTCCGGTAAGATGGAAAATACAATGGACAAACATGTGTTGCTATTGAAGAAAAGCTCTCTAAACATAAGTTCTACAATTACATAAGACATAGCTTAGTTTATTGCATTTCTTAGACACTCATGAACCTTTTTGTCCATGACTGAATATAGTTATCCATATAAGGAGACTCCACATTTACTAGGATGACTATTTTGAAAAAAATTTAAAAGAAGTAAAGTTTCTTATGTAGCAGAAAGTTCCAGGTGCCATATTTTATGAACAAAATGCAGCCTGGATCATCTCAAGAGAGTTCTAGATTCAATAATAAGGTAATACCTGAATTTGGATCTCATAATTTCTTGGAAAGTGTTGAAATACAGAAAAAGTGCATAGAAGCCCTAATAAAAATAAATCTTATCATATCTGTAACCACAAAAAATTAAGATTTATCGATTTTCCATTTCAGCATCATTTTAAATTCAGGTTTCTTTGTAATGGGCTCTCTTCTCTATTGAGTGACTATGGTAATCTGTTTAGCTTTTCTCATGTACTTTAAACTCATTTTTCAATTTTTTAAAAAGATTTTATTGTTATTGGAAAGCTGGATATACAGAGAGGAGGAGAGACAGAGAGGAAGATCTTCCATCCGATGTTTCACTCCCCAAGTGAGCTGCAACGGGCCGGTAGGCGCCGATCCGATACCGGGACCAGGAAACTCTTCCAGGTCTCCCACTTGGGTGCAGGGTCCCAAAGCTTTGGGCCATCCTCGACTGCTTTCCCAGGCCACAAGCAGGGAGCTGGATGGGAAGTGGAGTTGCCGGGATTAGAACCGGCGCCCATATGGGATCCTGGGGCTTTCAAGGCGAGGACTTCAGCCGCTAGGCCATGCTGCCGGGCCCTCATTTTCAATTTTTAAATACGGTTTCACAGACGTGTTGTTTCCAATTCTTTTCTTTCTTACAAAGAACATGGAAAATAAAGTTGCACTGCCGATTCTTAATTACACTGGTCTGTAGCAACATTTTATATGACTTAGTTACAGGGCATGGTAGAGTAAAAAATGTTCTTTTGTTTCTTATAGTAAAAGAAATCGATCATTAATGTGTACATTCTGTGCAGAAAGTCGGGCAACACAAATACTTTCAGCATCACAATGCATTTGAATAATAGTGTCATTACTGTCAGCCCTCTCTTTAATAAAAGATGCATGTGCTAAACAGCAATGAATCATGGTTTTTGAGAATACATCGAATGAAGATTTACAAAGCAAGCAAAAGTCTTTGAAATTTTTCTAAAGTTTTCTGCTAAGATGTTGGCTAAAAAGTAACACTGACCAAATTGTACATCAATTTTGCCTTATTATGCCAAGAAAAGGAGATAGTATAGTAGATCACACACACCTATGCATATATAGGTATATATTATTTTATTTTTACATTGTGTTGAAAGTATACTGCATATTATTTAGAATAATACGCTTTTTGTTTATATTACTAGTAATTCCAGAATGACATAAAGTTATAAACTCAGCTATGATGAAATACAGCCATTAGATGTTCCAGAGCAACAACTCCAAATAGCTCAATCTCCAAGTGGCTTGGATGACAGCCGAACAATGGAGTCCCTTTCTCTTTCACTTAAGGATTCATTTTAAATGGAAGTCAGTCCTTGAATTCTGCAATATTAAGAAAAGTTCTCTGGAGACACTTAGTATGTCTAGGTTTGGGAATCACCATTAGGCTTCCATCGCATGGAAGAGTTTTGGGGAGCGCAGATGAAAGGCGCTCCAGAGATCACCACTACATGGGATATAACTTTATATATTCTGTGTAGAGTTTCAGTACAAAGTCACATTTAAACATTTTAAAAAATAATTGGTTTGCCTAAAACACTTTCAAATTATCTCTTTTAACCAGTTGTTTTTTACGTCTTTTCCTTTGTTTTAAATAAGAACAGGTGACAATTTGGAAATTACTAAATATATGCCTTCAAAATAAAATATAATATCATGATTAACAGTGACAGAGCAGATTTCTTTAAATAAAATTCATGGTCATTTAATATTTAACAGTGTGGGCATTTAGTATGTAAGCTATCTAAAGCAAAACCTTCTTCCATATAAGTCCTAACAATAAAGACTAATCATTGGGTAAAATATAATTGAAAATAACAATAAATACTACAAAATGGTTTAGCACCTTATTTAGATTCTCACAAAAATAAAATCAATCCTATTGATGATCATTGTAGAATGATATTACAATGAGCAACATAGATGTACCTTACTTCTGGATTGGATAAAGTGTTACAAATGATGAAGAAAGTACTATAAAGAGGTTTAATTTATCACAATACATAAATTCAATGAAATGCTATTAGAAAGTCAAGATAATTTGCTGAAGGTATCTGGTAATGGCTATAAAGTTCATGGGGAGGAATGAACCAATGGAATCAGAAAGTTAGGAGAAATAAAAGTTTAAACATTATAAATAAAATATATAATTTGTAGTAAAGGGCCTAAATCAAGTGTGACTGTATTTCATAAATTCATAAACATAGACAAATAATTGAGCCTATGTAGCAAGGCAAGATAGCTTCATTAAGGCCATATATTGTGAATCTATGGGCCTGGGATCACATTATAGCAGGGAAGGCTGCTACCATTAAAGACAGCAGCCCATAAGGTCACAGGTCCTTGTCCCAACTGTTCCAGTTCTAATCTTGCTTTCTGTTAATGTTCTGGGAAAAGCAATAGATCGAACAAGTGTTTGGGCCCCTGCCACACACATGGGAGACCCAAATGAAGCTCTTAGCTGCTCGCCTCAGCTCAGTTCAATTCCAGCAATTATGGCAATTTGTGGTGAATGAATCAATGGATAGAAAATCTCTTTGGGTCATTTTTCTGTAACTCTGACTTTCAAATAAACAAATAAACAAAGATTTTTAAAAGTTAAAATAACATACAAATCTAAACAAAGGAATGACGAGCATGGGAGTGACAAATATTAAAAAATCATTTAAAAAATATTTTTAAAAAACATAGTGTCAAGATAGTATATAGAGGGAGAATCAAGATGGCAGAATTGTGTAAGGATGTTTAAACAGACGTAGAATCAGTATCGAGTGTGAAGCAGAGAGAAGTTTCCAAGAAATTGGAGAGGACAGACTGTGGTAGAGGGGCACCTGGAGACTTACAGACATGGGGAAACAGTGGAGACAATGAAGTGGTGTTGCAGTGACCAGAGACTGCAGGGGCAATCAGCAAGTGGAGATAAAAGTTCCACCAGAGGCCAGAGCTCCACCAGCAGCCAGGTGGGAAGGGGGCTTCACTGGGAGCTCAGGAGGTAAAATAGGCAAAACAACAACAACAACAACAAACCAAAAAACAAAAACAAAAACAAACAAAAAACCCTGCCCATCCTACTGATCTGTGTGATCCAACCAGGAGCAAAGACGGAGCAGCACACCCTAATCAGGCAGTGAAGGAACAAGGTGGATTTCACAACCCAGACCACATGTGGCAAAGACTGTGGATTGGAAGGACAACAAATGTGCTGATCTGGGATTGAACACACTTTCAGCTCATTGCCTTACACTACTCTCACAGGGAAAATAATACTGACTTCGGCAGCCTACAAGACCCACCCAAAATAGTTCTGGGTGACCCTCAGGCCTAATGATCAGCAGGTTCTGGCAAGAAAAGTACCACCAAGAACCTAGATCCTTAGGAAACCTGAGGTCTCCCTAATCCTGGGAACTGCTCAGACCGGAAGTGGGAGAAAGATTGTACAGCCACAGCGCAGGATCACAGGATGTTGAGGGTGGTGAGCCAGGAGGTATGGCTACAGAGATCGTGATAGAAGCTAATCACAAGGGTCCAGGCCTGAAACTCACTGAGGGGAGTGGCAAAAGCAACCCAACCACAAATGACGAGCTGGGTACCAACTGCAATCCAATTGTAAACCTGTTGGTGACACAGCTTAGAATCCTGCCCTAAAGAGAAGAATCTTATAACCAATATAATGAACTAGAGCAAAGGAAGAGACAGAGCCACAATAACTTACTGAAGACTCCCCTGCAAAGGAACAAAAGCTTCTGCGAACCTCAGAGTTAGCTGAGAACTACATCGAGGATATGAGGATAAAAGAACTTAAACAACCTGTTATAAAGCTTCTTATCAACAATGAGAAGCATGTACAGGAATTAGAGGAATATGTCACATAGGAATAGCAACACCGAAGCAAAACCAACCAGAATTATTAGAAATGAAGGTCACAATGAGTAAATTAAAACTTCAGTGGAACGCTTCAACAATGAAATGAATGAGGCAAAAGAAAGAATCTCAGATTTGTAAGATAATTTTTGCCACCATGGTGAAACAGTCAAAAGTTGCAGCTGGGTCAACCTACCAAAAATATTCAAGTTAATTCAAGACACTATTGAAAGCCCAAGTGTAAGAGTTATAGGAGTTCCAGAAAGTATAGAAAGAGAAGCTGGGTTTAAAAAATGTGTTTAATGAAATAATAAATAAAAGTTTCATAAATCTGGAGAAGGAATTGGGACACAGAATATTGGAGGGGCACAGAATTCCCAACAGGGTTGACCAAAAGCAATCTTCACCAAGACACATGATAATCAAGCTCACTTCAGTTGAACATAAGCAAAAGATCCTTAAACATGCACATGAAAAAAAAAATCAATTGACCTATCGAGGAACCTTAATCAGACTCACAGCAGACCTCTCACAGGAAACTCTACAGGCCAGAAAAGAATGGAGCAACATATTCCAGATTCTAAAAGAAAGTCAGCCCAGAATAATGCACCTAGCAGAGCTTTCCTTTGTCTTTGAAAATGGAATAAAATTGTTCTACAGTAAAGAAAAACCTAGAGAATATACCTTTTCCAGACCTGCCCTACAAATGATAGTTAAAGATGTTCTCTTGACAGAGAAGACAAATAGCACCCACCAACACCAATGACAAATGTGAAGAACATCTCAGTAAAATAACAACAGAAGACTAAATCAAACAATACAGCCTTTTGCTAAATGACAGGACCAAACTACCACTAATTCATATTAACCTGAGTGTAAATGGCTTAAACCTATCAATCAAATGTCATAGATTATTAGTAGACTTGTTTAAAAAATAAAACCCATGTATCCATTTCTTACAGGAGACACAGCTCACCAATAAAGATCAGTAAAACTATATCTCATGTATTTTTGATGTTTTTGTTTTTATTTTCATTTCTTCAAAAGAAGTTTTTTTCTTTTATTAAATTCTTCACTGACTAATAGATCATACAGCAGCATCATTTTCTTCAAGAAGGTTCTTGATTTTCTTTTATTTCTTCAGCAACACATTAGTCATTCAGTAGCATGTTACTTAACCTCATGGAATTGTCAATTTTAATTTTCTTCCTGTTGTTGATTTTGTTTTGTGGCTTTTAATTTAAGGTTATACATCATAACTGTGTAATGGAGACTATCATATCCAGATGTGAAGATACAATGCAGTATGCATCTCTAATTACAGATCAAAGATGGACTCCTAATAATACCGTTACATTTATCTTGACAAAAGGATGCTGGATTCTCTGCCATTGTCCACGCCCGCAATGCTGGACTTGTGGTTGTTTATGAAGAACTGTACTATTATAATAATGTAGGGGAAATTTGTTTTTGAGGTAGAGGGGATTTGGGGAAAGGGTTAAGGAAGATGCCAGAGTCAATCAAATTATACAATAATAATAATTTTTATAATGTAAAAAGAGTTCAACAGGTGGCAACTAATAAAGTCCTTAATGTATAGACAAATGCTTTAAACAGTAATCAAACTTCAACATATCAATTTTGATAACATAACTAACATTTTTTGTACTCTTTGTATTAATTACCACAGTTCAGGGAAAACATGTTATTTGTCTTATGGACTGAAATAGTATAATTAAAATCCTCACGATCTGGTTTTCAGCCTTCCCTTCCTCTCATCATTTTGTGTACCTCTTTAATTTCATCCCTTAGGAACTTTACCTCCACCTCCACTTCATATAGTGCAATCTCTTTGCCTGCACTATGCCTAGTTTTTTACCTATAGATAACAAATGATTCATGTTACCTGTAATATTTTATGTATAATCTTATCAATAAGATGTTCCATGATGATATTCTTATTTAATATCTCAATAATCTCAATGCTTTATAATATTAACCTCCAACTGGCATACAACAAAATTTAATTACATATTTTCTGTCATGTCCCACTAAAACATATATGCCATTTTAATTTTAATATTTCATTTACTATCATATCTTAAATTCTAACGTAATGACTGAAATGTAAAACATATTTCACTGACAATTGTGACAGTTAATGTTTAAAGGGGGTACTATAGAACATCTTTAGAAAACAGTTTTTAACAAGTATTTTATAAGCATGTGGATTAATAATTCTATTTATGGATGACATAGTTCTTTAATACGTCTACCAAGATAAATTTCTAGAAATGAGTCATTTGATTTAACTTCTAGTTACACTTACAAAATTTTTATTGTGGTAATATTATAAGATTTATATATTTTGCAGTTATAACTTTATTTTGAAATGGGAAAATTAGTAATGGTGACAGATAACAAAGTATAATCTATAAATCTTAAAATAATCATTAGATATATGCTACTATTATTAACTGTAAACCAATTTTTCTTATATTCTCGTGGTGCAAATTATGTTAAAACATGCAAACATAAATGACTATAAATTGTCAACTTGCCTGTAGTCCAGCTCCCCAATTAAAATTTGATATTCCTATCAATAAGACTAATATTTCATTCTACATACACATATTAAATAATAATTTCTAATTACTGACAACTTACTCTTTTGTAATGTCCTTGATATGTCAAGTTTTCTTGCAGAGTAGATATGTATTGTATCTTACTGCCAAAATAACATGTTTCAAATAGTAAAACTGTAGGGGAATATTGACTGAGCTATTAATAAAACACACCAGCTTTTAGCTGGCAAAGCAGCCTTCTTTCCATCAAACATGTCTCAGCCTTTAATAAAGAAACTCAAGTGGTGTAGCTGAAAAATTACTTTTCTCACCCGGTCATCTGTCTGTCATGTATTATTCAGGTCACCAATGTTTGTCCTGAACTGTATCATTCTGAAGTTGTGTCAGGTATGAGATATGTTCAGCGTGATTCCATCAGACTTCGTGAAGTTGATTAGAACAGATCACCTTTCGGCATGGGCATCAAGTTATCTCAGCAGATAGAGTGAAAAAGACTTATGTATCTTTGGTGTATAAAAAAGAATGGGATGAGCAAATGTATCCATTAACTTGAAAAGAGTCACATATTGGCATGAAAACAAACCATAGTTTGCAGTTCTACTGAAAATACTATGGTACATGGATGCTTCTTTGAGAGGAAAAATTTATATTGGAGTAAGTATTTAATATCATGAGATATTAACCAAACCACACATTTTTTGTTATAGTCTTTGAAATGGTAAACGTTCATTACACAGCAAAATAACAGCATGCTAAAATGTCACATCGTTGATGGTTTTATGTTGGTTTTTTGCAGGCATTCTTTTAAAAAGTAATTTACCTGGGCCCGGCGGCGTGGCCTAGCGGCTAAAGTCCTCGCCTTGAAAGCCCCGGGATCCCATGTGGGCTCCGGTTCTGGTCCCTGCAGCTCCACTTCCCGTCCAGCTCCCTGCTTGTGGCCTGGGAAAGCAGTTGAGGACGGCCCAAAGCTTTGGGACCCTGCACCTGTGTGGGAGACCTGGAGGAGGTTCCTGGTTCCCAGCTTCGGATCGGCGTGCACCGGCCGTTGCGGCTCACTTGGGGAGTGAGTCATCGGACGGAGGATCTTCCTCTCTGTCTCTCCTCTCTGTATATCTGACTGTAATAAAATGAATAAATCTTTAAAAAAAAAATGTTTCCCATCCATGCATAGCTTTAAAAAAAAAGTAATTTACCTTTGGTTTTACATCAAATACTATTCAATTTATGTAATCACTATACTATCATGCCTTAATTAAAATGCAGACTATCTTACTGTAGGCATTGAAAACATTCATGTGTTTAAAAAGTTCTGTAGAGGTTTGGACTGATAAAAACCTAAGTAGGTGTTATAACCCCAGGATCTTGCTTGACAAGACCTGTGGTCTCCCAGTTGCATATCAAAGGAACAGGTTGAATATATGGATTCGGAGATGTCAAAGGATCTGCATGGTGCATAGATCAACAGAAGAGGTAAATCTCTTCAGGTGTATATTCAGCTACCTATTGTTTTCATGTGGAAATGCTTCTGAAGCTAGAAAGTGCCACAGTCAGCACATGACATGGGTACACATTTAATGACTGATTATTCCTTAACTATCAAATTAAGATAGCACAAAGTGGAAATCAGTGTTTGCTCTTTATCCTAATATATTTTAATCTTTGTACGAATTCTTAAAATAACTTTTGAAAAATACAGAACACTGCAACTAAAAGCAAACGTAAATGTTCAGTAATTTTGCAAAAGTATAATTTGAATTGCTATTTAAAAGGTAAAATGCAAATTTTTAATCCACTGAGGATTTCCTTGATTGTTCTTTTAAAATATATTTTTATCTCTAACAACCAGGAAATTCTATGGAAAATAAGGTTCATTTCTGTTAAGTTGTTTTCAATCAAGGCAGTCTGGGAAGTGCATTAGAATAGAATACATGAGAACATGACTTCTCTGTCACTGATGTATTTTTTGCTGTAATTTGTTTTTAGAAAGCAGAACAGGGCTTGTTTTTCTCCCAGTCTTTAAACCTATATTTTCTTTTTCTAGGTGTCATATCTCAATGTAAAAAAATATATATTAGGCTTCAGGGATGTGAAAAATGCTATGCTAGGCTCTGGAGAACACTTGACAAGAATAGTCTCTGTCCACACTAAGCCAAAGATTTTTGAGCAGTTGGGCAGGAAAATGCATCTGTGAAACAAGTAAGGGACAATACAGAGCTCATTCAAATTGGGTCTTAGGTTCTCAAAAAGAAAATTAAAATGCAAGAAAAATTATGAGAGGTGGAAACAGAGTTAATATGGCATAAAAATGAAAATTAAAAAAGAAGATCCAAAAAAAGGATCAAAACTGGAATTATGCTTTGATGGTGAATTTTTAAAGAATTAGCAGTGTGGGTGCCAATGAGTCAGTGTAGCATACTAATCTTCAGCTTGCAACACCTGTGTCCCTAGTAGGACTGTTTTGAACCCTGGCTGTTATGCTTCAATCTAGCTCTCTGTTTATGATCTAAAAAAACAGCAAATGATGGCTCAAGTCCATGGACACCTGCACCCTTGTGGGAGACCTGGGAGAAGCTTCTGGCTGCTAGGTTCAGATCAGCTCAGTTCTGGCCATTGAGCCACTTGGGGAATGAAGCAACAAGATGAATATTCTTTCTGTGTCTCCTCATTTCTTGTCGCTCTGTGAAATCTTCTTTCAAATAAAAGTCAATAAATCTTTTAAAATGTTTTGAAGAACTCTCCATGAAAATTTTCAATTCTTCCAGGTTTGGAAAACAATTACATCTATTTGTTGAAACCACAGCCTCTTCATTGTTTCAATGTAGGATTGCATTTTTAAAGGAAAGATTAGTTTGTTTAAAAGGGTAAGTGAATGTGACATATCTTTCATCCCTTGGTTAACTTCCCAAATGATCACAATATCCAGGACATGCCAGGGTCTCTCACGTACACGTCAGGAAGCAAAATACTTGGGCTGTCATCAGCTGCCTGCCCAGGTACAGTAGTCATCATGCTTAAAGAGAAAATAAACCATTCATCTTTTTATATAATTAAGTGAAGAAGGGCCATTAAGTCTAGTAATTGTTATGCAGCTGGGAAAGACCTAAGTTTCATAGCGAGGAATATATTATGGTGAGGGCAATGGGACTAGTGGTTGTGTGTGAGTTGGGATCTTCACGTAGTTTTTGGAGGTCGAAGGTCTCAGTATTCTGGCATTATTTCAATCTGGCAAGGGAACTCTTGGCTGCATTGCATCATGGTAGATGCTGGTGCAGGAGCGAATGCTGGAACAAGAAACTTCATCCTAACACCTAAAGCCATTAGGACACTATATTATGTCAAGTTTAGAGTTGTGTAGCAATTCTCTGGAGGGAACTTACTAGAGCTCAAAAACAAATACCCTAATCCTTTTACAAGTGCATTCCACCAATTGACTTAAGGACCTCCCAGAAGACATTATCTCTTTACAGTTCCATTGGCTCCCATAGCATCACTTTGAGAAACAAATTCCTAACACCTGGACCCTTGTGGGATAAACCACATCCAAACCATACCAAATACATTCAATAACATCTCATATCAAAAGCTTATTGTGTGCATGTATGTGTATGCAAAATCTAATAAGCTGGTGTTATAATTCACAAGAAGATGTAAAGGATGAAGTATATCTTTAAATGAGAAAATAGTGGTTAAAAATTCATATCACTGTATGTCAAGAGTTATTAAAATATACACAGAAGTAGATACTGTGGTCTTCACACACACACACACACACACACACACACACACACACACACACACAGTATGTAGAATAAAATTGAAATTCCGAAAACCCATGAATGAACCATTTATTTAACACTATGTTGTAAGGGAGAAAAAGGTCTTTCTGTTAAATAATGCTGTGAATTGAATGGCCATCTGGAAAAAGGCTCTCTAACATCATACACCTTTACAGAAATCATTCCGTATTCATTTGTAGCTCTCACTATAAAAGGTAAAACAATTAATCCTCTAGGAGAAACTATAACAGGTCAGATTTTACAAACTTTGGATAAAATAACACTTTCTAAACAGGTCAATATTGGGACTTCAAAATAAAATGTTTTAAATTTGACATCTTTAAAGTTTCTATTCATCCAAGGCACTAGTCACATCTTTTATTTACTAATTTCTAGAATTGTATACACAACCATCTTTTAGAAGTGCCAAAGATCTGTGTTTCAGTACATGTATGAAAACCAAACCCTTGATCTTGATTCAGATCTTATCCTGTGCCATTTTTTGAGAATTAAGTGGACTGGGGCTGTCATCCTTTTGCTTAGAAAAATCATGAAACCTACACGGCATTCTGACATGTTTCCCAATGATACCTCTTCAGGGAAGACAGGTAGGTTCTTTCTCATCCTCAAATTTGTGTTTATTCTGTTTGACTTCTCTGGCTGCAGCATTATAGTCTCACAGATGGAACCCCTGCAGTAGGCCACAAATTGATGTACAAGTTTGTTTTTTTTTTTTTTTAGGTTTGCTTGTTTTTTTGTTATTTGCTTTTGTGTGTTTTTGTTTCTCATCACTCTTGTAATGTACTCACTCAAATTAAAATGGAATAAACATAATGACCTCTCACACACGAGAATGCATCCAAATGAAATAAAATCCCCCACACACAGTTACCTGTATTCCCATGTTTAGAGTAGTTCAATTCACAAATCACCTCAAATATCCATTAACTGAGGACTGGGTAAAGAAAATGTGGTATATATACACTATAAAATACTACTTAGCCATAAAAAGAATGAGATCCTGTCTTTTGCAATGAAAGGGGTACAATGGAAACTATGTGTTTAAAAAAATAAGATAGTTTCCAAAAGAAAATTATATTTTCTTTGTTCAATGGTAACGAATATATGGAGAACAAAAATGTAAATGAATAAAATTGACATTTGGAGATTTGATTATTGTTAGAGCCTTTGTCTATATGTTATTAATCCATTTTTGGTATTCTTTTTTCATAAATTAGCCACTCTCTACACTATTTGCTTAGATATATATCATATGAGAAAAGTTTAGGGAGGTATCATTCTCCTCTTTTATTTTAATTTGAAATGTGGTTAAAACAGTTGGGAGTCATTTCAGTGTTCTGCCTTTGTTGTCATCTACTTGTTAATTATTTTTATCAAAGTATAAGATATACCATAATAAATGTCTATGTAATGGGGAGGGAAGGCAGAAAGGAATGTGGTTACATTTATACTGCTTTAATCCTGGAATAGATTTATATTTTACATTTGTTCAGCAATTATTATTTCTAATCACAATATTTTGGGCATTTGATCAAATGAACAGCATTATTTTGGTGATATGTGTTTCTAATGAGTTAAAACTAATCAAAACATGTTTTCATTCCTTGTAGATCTTCCATTTTTATAACACATTTATGTGACAAAACAGCATGTTTTTTTCAAGAGATAATTTGAGTGGTGCTTATGAAGATGATCACATTCATAATCTACTATTTCTTTTCAAGCATATCTCTGTTTATGACCCACATCTTGAAGATTCATGAATAGGAATTTCTCCCTGTTTTTTCTTTGGCTTTGTTTTTCTGGGTAACCTCAAGAACTGATGAGGTCTGTGCCAGTCCTGACGTTTGATTGAGATGTCACTGCCCACACTTCGTGGGATGAGGATCGAGAAAATTGAGCTTGTTTGTTTTACTACTTCTGCGTCTTCCACTGTGTTGACTTTGAGATTTGCTGCATTTGTTCTCAGCATGGTTTCAGAATCCTTCGCACAGTCACTCAGAGTTGTCTGGTACCACATAGAAGAAATCACCAGTTCTTTGAACAAAGTATCTGAGTCTCTGCGGGTAAAACGGAGCTCATATTTCTTGATGATGACCTTTAACTCTCTTCAATACCGGTTAAAGCACTGAAAATACTACTTAGAGCAGAACAAACTAATAAAATAGTAGAAAGATACATTTTTTTTTTCTGGCTGATACACTGTTTAAGACCATTATTCCTTACGTGGATTTAGAACCAAATATAATTTCAAGGAAAGGTTGTATCTGCTGTATAGTTCTGTTAGCATATTTGAAATTCGATCCTAACATTTTCTTCAAGGCTCCCAAATTTAGATTTACTTCACTGGGAATATGGCATGCATAACCACTTTGTGTTGAACTCTTCCCCAAACTAAGTGAAAACCGTGGCTGTGGTATTGCAACTCATTTAAGTATATTCTTTCCACTTTGACAGACTGCATGTTCAGTTCCTTCCCATTATTGCACTTATTTTTTTTTTGAACCAAATTAACCGAAACTGGATAAAAATCAGAAATGCTGGATAACTATCTGAAGGGATTTAAATTGCAGACCTACCGAATTCCTTCAACTTCATTTTAGACTTATCATTAAATAATGCATGTATTTAGATTATGCAGTTGCCAGATTTTAAATAGCCAAATTTATTCTTTCAGCAAGATTATGATAAAATAAAAAAATTGCTACATAAAAGTATTTCATTTTTTTTAACTTCAGAAGAAGCTAACTTAATGGTTTTAAACTTAAGACCCTTTCACTCTTGATCCTACACCCAGATATATGCAAACATGTTAGGATAAACACAGAACAAATTCTCAAATACAGGTCGGACTCTGTTCATTCATTCAATACAATAATGCTATTAAGTCACAGGTTTTTGTAAAAATTATGTTGATGATCCTTTAAAGAAATTATGCCTCCTGACTGTCTTCTAACTAAATAACATTCATTGAACTCTGAATAGACCATGAAACCACATTTAGAGTTTAAAATTGTGTATCTAAAAAACCCCTTAATTCCAATCTTGCCATAGGTATTGTTGACTTCCCCTGCAACCTCATTTCATTTAATTTACTTAGAATTAGCTTAATCACTTTGGTTTGCCTGTAGAAATAAAACCACTTGCATTCTTCATGGGGGTGCCATGTAATTAATGTATGGAAATTGTGGATTAAATAATATTGGAGTGCTTTGAGTAAGTGAAGTGTTTTTTTTCCTCTAATGGTTATTTTATTCTGTATGTGTGCACAAATGCAATCCCAGAGGATGTATCAGTACTCATTAGTGGCTATTTAAAAGCTCTCTTGTAGAACCCAAAGAGAACTCCTGTGAAGAACTAAGTAGACGGGGTTGACATCCATAGCAAATGTACACTGATGACACATCACTGAACTCTGAGCAGCTGGTCAGATCTGAAGAGGTCCCTCGGCTGTATCTTGCTCCAGATTTTAGTGGATTATAATCAAACTACACCCAGTGATGAGTGGAGATTTCACCATACCAAAACCATACTATGTGGAGAAAATGGGTGATGTTCAACGTAACTGTGATTAGATAAGTTGGAATACTATGACTACAATTCAAAGAAATTTAACTAATTCTTTACCAGTCTCATAGTCCTCTTAACATATCTCAATAGGATTCAGAAATCACGATTATGTAAGTTGTAGAAAATAAAAGAAACAACCTTTTACCTGAGAAACATTTTAACATACGGCCTAATTTCTCTCTTTCTCCCTGTGTGTGTGTGAGACAGAGAGAGAGAAAGAGAGAATTTTTCCAGATAAATGCAATTGTTACAATTAAAAGATGGATAGTGGGAAAGAGATAGTGCAGTTTTATTTAACACAACTGAATAATCGCATGCACTAATGAAAGACTCCAAGACATAGTAGAAAATGCATTAGTTTTAAATGGAGACAATTAGATTTGAACTTCAGCCTGGCTTTTCTATCTGTGACCAATGCACAAGAAATACAACTTGTCTGCCTGTTTTCCTCTCCACCAAATGAGAAGAATATCTTAAACCAGAATTATTCCAGGAATTGATACAGGTTTCATCATAAGCTGGAAAGTATTTTTAACACATGTTATTTTTATTATAAATTCAACCTACACTGAAATCAAGTGTGTTGATAAGTCATAAATCATTTTGTGGAAGGTCTACATTCTACTTTGAGCCATCCTACAGGCAATATTTCATGAGGCTTGAAACTATAAGATATTAAAAAAATCAATTCAGGTCACTCAGCAACTATCTTTATTTGAGAACTGAGAATATTAAATACCAGAAAAATTAATTGATCTGTATTGGGCAACTTAACTATTAAATGGCAAAGTGAGACCAGAGTCCACATCTCTTACTTTCAGGTCACTAATCATATTTTTTTTGTATGTTGACTGTTTAATTTTTTTTTTATTGGAAAGTCAGATATACAGAGAGGAGGAGGGACAGAGAGGAAGATCTTCAGTCTACTGATTCACTCCCCAAGTGACCACAAAGGCTGGAGCTGAGCTGATCCAAAGCCAGGAGCTTCTTCCAGGTCTCCCACATTGGTGCCAGGTCCCAAGGCTTTGGCCATCCTCAACTGCTTTCCCAGGCCACAAGCAGGAAGCTGGATAAGAAGTGGGGCCACTGGTGTTAGAACTGGTTCCCATATGGGATCTTAGTGTGTTCAAGGTGATGACCTTAGCCGCTAGACTACTGCGCCGGGCCCTATATGCTGACTTTTAAGTTATAATTATTCATTCAGCTCTCTGAAAATCTTCCGCATCAGAGTCAAGTAAGTCTTAAATGAATTATTTACAAAACTAACAACAGAATAACCACATACATAGGTAGAATATCAATATCAATGATAAATATATGGTAAATGAGTGTAATAAAATTATGAAGTCTCTTCTTCAAATTTGACTCCCTTTTCTTTGAAACTTGTATGATTATTTTTTATATAAGAGGGAAGTATGTTTTTGTAGTCATACAGTTGGAAGTTGTGACAGTGGCCAACAACTTATTATAGTCTGCAATAATTCTAGCTTGGAAAGTTTTTCTCTTTTGAATTGAGCCTCTTTTTCATGTTTTCAAGACTGATCAACCACGAATACATTTTTCTTTTAAGGAGCACATGTCCAAGTTGTGGGGCAGGCTGAGAAACTTGCAGTTGTACCATACTCAGAATGAAGTACGAGACACATAGTCCAAGATCAAAGTTAGATTCAGCCAGCCATTTTACAGTCTGGTGTCGTCCAAAGTCATGTCTTTAGATGCACACTTGTGTGGATGAATTGCATAGAAAACTATTCTGTTCTTATGCAAATTTGTGCATTTCTTAACTAACAAAAATACATAGTCTGTCCAACTCTGCGAATTCTTTATAAAGCAGGTATACATGTTGAATTTCTGAAAAAGCCTACTATGCACTTTATTTTATTTGACCAGTAAGTGCTGCTTATAAGGATGACTATTCTGACACATGGACTCTACAATCAGTATATTTTTTGAGAAAATCATTGTAAAAAACTAAAGGAAGATTACATTTTAAAAACATTTGCTTAATTTTTAATTTAAAGGCAGATTGCTAGCGATGAGATAGCATGGTAGCGGTCTTCTATGTGCTGGTTCACACCCCAGAGAGCCACAAAAGTTAGTTTGGAACCGATCTGATCCAGGAACAGGAAATTCTTCCACGTTTCCCATGTGGGTGTAGGGGCTAAAGCACTTAAGCCACACTTGCTGCTTTCCCAGGCCATAAGCAGGGAGCTGGATCAGAAGTAGAGCAGCAGGAGCATGAAAAAGTGGCCCATACAGGAAGCTTTAGCTTCTATATCCCTACACCGCACCAGGCATGGGAGACTACATTTTTGTTGTTAAATTGTTTTAAAATGTTATTTTAGAGGGAAAGAGAATATATATGTCTGAATGTGTGTGTGTGTGTGTGTGTAATAGAGAGAATGAAAGAGCTCATCTACTGGTCCACTCCCTATGTACACACAATGGCCACAATTAAGCCAGGCTGAAGTCAGGAAAGAACTTGGGTCTCCCACATTGAGTAGCAGGAATGAAGATTCTTTAACTGTCAACTGCTGCCTCCCAGGATGCACTTTTGTAGGAAGCTTATTTGGATTGAAGAGGACTTGGCTTCCCAAACTCATAGAGACATTCAATTTCCAAAGCCTTATGTTAACACTTGCTAGATCAAAGACTAAGATGTCACCTGATTATGGTGTCTGAGAAGTGTGTATGATGGGAGACCTTTAGGTCTCTGGGGGATTGCCCATGGCTGTCAATTCTCCTGACAAGTCTGGCTCCATAACAAGTATCTGTGCTGTCTATGCTGTATTCTTCCTCACTATGTGCTTATGATGCCACACGTGCACTGCAATTTCCAGCCTCCACTAGACACTAGGATAGTGGAACTGCCAGAACTTAAAGTGTGAACTTTCAAACTGTTAAGGCAACTAAACCTTTCATTTCTAAGAAGCTGCTGTTAAGCATTTTAATAAAAACAAATAAAAGTCTGACTAAAGCCAAAATTGGAAGCAGAGCCCTGGGCCCACACATTTGATATGAGATTTGGACTTTTTAATTGCTGTTGTAACCACTGTGTCAAATGTCTGTCTAAATGTTTTTATTAGTCATGATGTTTGGTCCTAAATGATCCATTCCCAGTTTGTCATTTTCATTCTTTTTTTTTTTTTTTAGTTTTTTTAATTTCATTTTATGATACAGTTTCATAGGCTCTGGGATTCCCCCAACCCCTCCCTATACCCTCACCCCATGTTGGATTCCTCCACATTGTTGCAGTATTACAGTTCATATTCAGTCATGATTCCTTCATTGCGAGCATGTACCGTGGGATGGATGAAGCCCAGCTCCTCCCTCACAGGATCCAATGTCACTGGAACAACAGCCAGGAACCCTGAGCAGTCCTCAGAAACAGAACAGTAAACTTCATTCAGAACTTGGGAGAGGAGCCTTCTCTGGTCCTTAGTTCCAAGTTTGGATCCCCATCCTCTCTTGCAGTGACCATCAGGGTCGATCCAGAGCC
Source organism: Ochotona princeps (assembly GCF_030435755.1). Taxonomy (NCBI): domain Eukaryota; kingdom Metazoa; phylum Chordata; class Mammalia; order Lagomorpha; family Ochotonidae; genus Ochotona; species Ochotona princeps. Next base: position 60,299,049 of record NC_080840.1, read on the forward strand.
CCCCCAAAATTAGATTAGATAGACTAATAAGAAAGCTTAGAATAGACAGGAAATGGTCAGCTAGGACTCACATACATATACCTTACTAGGCAGGGCACAAAGATCCATTACTCCTCACTAAGGTATTGAAGATTTCTCTGCACACCCCTCCTAAAACTGTTCTGTGCCTCAATTGTTAACATATGCCTTGTTAGAGTTTTAAGCCTGTTCAGACTATCCTAAAGTCTGCCAAGTTCAGTAAAAATCATGCTTCAGTACTATAGGCTGCTAAATATAGAAATGAAAATAGACATAAGACAGCTGAATAGTACCCTATAACCATTTTAAAGTGTAGAGCAGCCAGTTGTATATAAACTAAACTTGAAATGTCAATGAAGTAGTCACAGGATGTAGTTAAGAACTTGCATTTTCTAACATTTTGGTTACTCAATACCATGTCAATTAACTCCACAATGTTGTAAATTGATGTTGGTGTTATGTTGTAGCCTTTCATTGGAGGGGATGATATTCTGCCAGCTCTACTTTCAGACCAGGGATGGTCTCCCAAGGAAACTATTGAACTTACCTGGACAATAAGAGTCTGGACTCTATGCACGGTACATTTTCATTCTTGATAAGATGTTTTGTGCTTTCTTCAGAAATAATAAAGATAGATACAGAGACAAGAAACTAAACTTCTCTGTCCTCTGAAGTGGGAGATGCTTGGTGAAATATCTGTTTCTTCAGAATATTGACACTAGAAACTTTCTTTAAAGAGAAGAAACCAAAGCTTTCATTGCATGAGTTTTAAGAGAAGCACACAGTCGGCAAAACCCCCAACTGGGAAATAAGTAAATCTTACTTTCGACTTTCTTCAAGACTTCAGTTTCAGATTCAAATAATTGTAAGGGTATGTTTTACTTTGTTTTTAAGTCTTGTATGGTTCTTGTTTTTTCCCCTCTCATAGACATAAAGACTTAGGTATTATCAAACTCTATTTAAATTAATATTTGGTGTTGGGTAAAGGCCTCAAAGAAAAAGGAGTTGCTCTAAGGTGAAAGAACAGGGCCTAAATAATGCATTGTTTAATTTTATTGTGATATGCAGTAGTCTTAAGCTTGTATTATAAGTGCAGTTTTTTCTCTTTTTTTCTATTAAGATTTGTTTATTTCACTAGGAAAGTCACTTTTACAGGATCCAGTGTGATGGCCTAGTGGCTAAGTCCTCATCTTTCAAGATGCGGACTCCCTTTTAGACGCTAGTTCTTGTCCCATATACTGCACTTCCCATTCAGCTCTCTGCTTGTGGCTTGAGAAAACACTGGAAGGTGGCCCAAAGCCTTGGAACCCTGCACCCATTTGGGAGACCTGGAAGAAGTTCCTGGCTGGATGGGAAGCAGAGCTGCCGCGACTAGAACCTGCGCCTGTATAGGATCCTGGCATGTTCAAGGTGAGGACTTTAGCAACTAGGCCATCGCACCAGACCCAAATAGTTATAACTTTTATAATGAAGGGGTGCGCTTGCTCAGTGACAGCTCAGTGGCTAAATCCTTGCCTTACAAGAACCGGTATTGAATATGGGTGCCAGTTCATTTACAAGCTGCCTACTTATTGCCTGGGAAAGCAGCATAAGATGGCCCAAAGCCTTGGGACTCTACCCATATGAGAGACCTGGAAGAAATCTCGGCTCCTGGCTTCAGATCAGTTCAACTTTGGCTGTTGCAGCCACTTGAAGGGTTAAACTGTCAATGGAATATCTTTTATTTTCTCTCCTTCTCTCTGTAAATTTGCTTTTCATATATATATATATGTATGAAAATATATACATAAATATATTTTATAGAGCTTTGCCTTTTGAGGGAATGGAAGGGCACTAATGAGATTAAAAGTACAGACTTTGTGATGTTGAATATTAAATAGCAAATATGCACAAGACTCAGATTTATACATCTTTCAATTCTTTGTGTAGCTAAAGACTCAGGAAAAATTTCATTACTTCCTGTAAGTCACTGTAATTAACACAGTTCAACCTTTTATCATTCTCTGTTGCTATAATTTGCAATATTTTCTTCATAGCAATTAATATTGTATTATTTGTTTAACTTTTGTCAGCTCGTCCTCTGTTGCATAATGTATAAAACAAATTCTGGCCGTATTATTTATTACTATGCCTAATACAAACTCAGTAAATATTTAAAGTTTAACTCTCTGATGAGTTAACTCTTGAAGATAATGAATCTGTGAAATAATATAAAAATAGCATTTACTTTTGAATAATTTACTAATGAAAGATAATTGAAACCAAGAATTCAAGATATCTAAATTCATAGTAGTATTTCTGAACTCTAGAAGAATTTAAAACTTTCACAATGATGTTTTGTCATGTCCAACTAAGCAATGTATGAAAATAATGATTCTATGTATTATTAATTTTACTTTCTTGGAGCATGAAATTTGCATTTACAGTTTAAATTTATCCACAAAGTAGTTAAATTTCATTTTGTATAGATACATTGCTTGAACAGAAATATGTATTTTTCCCAGTACATGGTATTAGGGAAAGTGTATGTATGTATCTGTTCATCTATATAACACTTGTGGGGAAAATTCTGATTAACTTTGCAATGATATTCACTTTCCTAGATTCAGTACAGATGGATTCAGTGTGTACTATATTCAACCTTTGTGTTTCTTTTTTTGAGTACTGTAGTAACACATGCAGCCTTTGCCTTCAAGGACTATACAGCAACAAACAATGTCAATAAATGAAATAGACTGTTAGAACACCTCTGACTACACCGAACGCAACTGACTGAATTGCAGGGATAAACAGGTAAGTCAGCAATCCTAGATAAAGACTTTAACACATCCCTTTCAGAAATTGAGCTATCAGAGAGAGCAAAGACTAAATTGTGAAACAGCAATCTGAATAAGATGAGTATAGATTCAGCGTGACAAGACCACACGCTTTACTCAAGCATTCATAAAATGTTGTCATATAGTGGGGTCAAAATAATAATTGATTATTTTTAAACTCAATGTGATATATTCTCATCAAAATTCGGTAAAATGGAAATCTAACAATAATGAGAAAACTGTTGTGACTGAAAACTAGATAAAACAGTATTAGTAATTATTATATCAAAAGGAAACCGTAATAAAAGATATAAACCACTTACAATGATCTTTCAAAAATTATGTGTGTTGAAAACTGATACAGCCAGAGCAGAATTTGAGGGAAATTAAATTTAGGAATGTTTGCTATAGCATGAGAGATTAAAACAAGATGAAATTCTTATTCAACACTATATTAAAAATATTAGCAGGGCAAAGCCAAAGAATAAAATTAGAGAAATCATCCTCTGGTAATTCTACCCTTTTTGTTCTTTCTTAATCATTCCTGTCACTGAGTTGGACCATGTGTGTATATGCATGGCTAAACACTGCTCTGTTCTGGAGCATGTAAAATGGGCCAGCAGTGGCACCATCAGAGCACCTCTTGGATGGAGATTGAAGAGCATGATGGACGCACATTGGACTTTGGAGTAGAGACCAGACTGACTTCAAACAGAGCTCTGCTTTAGACCCTTATAGTTTACTTTCCTGCTATTGTGTTTCTCTGTACCACACTCCTGGGGTCTGTCCAAACTTTGCATAAGCCTTGAAATATCAGTTCCTTCTCATCTAGCAACCCTGTCCTGTTTAAGTGAATAAGGACTTGGTCAAAAGAAACATTCTGTCGTGGGATAGTCATGGGCATAGGACACCAGCTCTTCACTGCTTTATGGATGCTGGGTGTCAGAGATACCAAGAATGATGAACGTAGCTCAACACTGAATCTTGGTGCGGTGAGTCTGGATTAGATCTGTCAGTTATGGAGATTTTTTGCTAATGATTTCAGTTGAGTGCCATTGGCTTTTTTCTTCAATAAGAATTGAGAGAGACAGGAGAGAGATATTTGAACTCAATTAACTAAATGGCAGATAACTATATTCTTTCTCAAATATTTATTTTATGTATTTATTGGAAAGGGAGATTTACATAAAAAACAGGTGGGGAGGAAAATCCTCCATTTGCAGGTTCACTTCTCAAATTGCCTCATAGGCTGGGGTTGAGCTAATTCAAAGCCAGGAATCAGGAGCCTCTTCTGGGTCTCCCATGTGAATGCAGAGTCCTAAGATTTTGAACCATGCTTGACTGCTTTCTCAGGCCATATACAGGGAGCTGGATGGGAAGTGGAGCTTCAGGACATGAAAATGCACTCATATGGGATGCCAGCGCTTGTAGGCAGAAAATCAGCCAACTGAATCACCATGCTGGCCACAGACAACAAACTAGTTTTAAACTCAGTTCCTAATAGAGTCTCACCCTCACTCAAACATGTTTCACCACATTCTCTCTCTCAGGGTTGGCATTTCTATGTTTCACTTTGATACATTCATTCCCCTACTTCCATTCACTGATAACACTCTTTCTCTTGCACAGCCATTCATCACAGCCTTTTGGTTTTGCCTCCACTCTCATCGGAATCACAACCTCCTTTTCCATGCATTTTTTTCCCTCAGCTACTTAGCTCCATTTTATTTCCTTTGTTGCTCTCTTTCATTCTATTTGTGGAAATATCATAAAAAGAAACCCATGTAAATCTAAATCATGGTACAGATTTTTAGTGGTTTCTGTCACTCTCAGAATGAAATCAGTTATGAACAGTCGCGTTAGGCCTGTGCACACTTCTCCATCACTCTCACTTTTTCAACCCCTCTCCTACTATTCCTGTCACTTATTCTGTAAGTCACATTGACCTTCTTATTTGTCCAAGAGTTGGACATGAAAGTACATGTGATTTAGAGCCTGTACGTATGCTTCTCTCCTTTCCTGATATATATATTTGTTTTCATTGTCAGCATTTAAATTATTTCCTCTGATACCTCAGGTTATACCAATGTTACATTTTCAATTGTCCCTTCTCTAACCCAACTGTCTGTAATTTTACAAATGTAACTGTTTCTATCTACCTACTTTTGTTTCCTGTCCTATTTCTATTTTTTAGCATTTATCACTATTTTTAGCATAAGACACACATTACCAAAAACAGCTTAGTGCGTTGTTTCCTCGGCTTAGTATAGATAGAAAAAGCTGGGGATCAGTTGCAAACAGATTATTTGCAAAGTGACTAGTTAAAGGTAGAACAAAGGAAGGGGAAAGCAACTCCTCAAACAGGGTGGGATGTGGGGGCCCTCTAGAAAGGAGAGAGGGAGAGACGCTAAAGGTTGTCCGAAGGGTTTGGCATTTTAAGTGTTCTCTGACCCTCCGTTTCTGGGCTAGAACTGCAGGGATGATATTCCTCATTGGTATTCTCTCAACCAGTTAGGATATGGCTGGGCAATTCTATGTCACACACTTGAAGGTGTGACCAAGATTTCATTAGTTACTTTTATTGCTCTCTCCACCTTTAAAATATAAAGCTCATGATACAGAGATAGTCTCTGTATTTGTCATTGCAGACTCTCCAGTCTCAAGCATGTGATAGAAACAGCGAAGTAATACGTGGCAAAAAGCAGGTGAGTAAATTTGGTAATGATGGAATATGCTATTCAGAAAGTGCTTAATTCTGTTCTAGATGACCCATGTAGCTTGAATTCTTATCATATATAGTACTTGGCAGGACTCAATTAGAAACATACATGTGTAATAAAAAAAATAGATGATTCAGTAATGTCTGTTTTGAGAGACCAGTCAATTGAGTTTGACTTATGAGCCTGCAAATTGTGAAGCCAAATCTGACACCTATACATCACTGAAAAAGTTGGCAACATCCATGACTCTGCAAATCTTCATTCTCTGAATGTGCAAATGACTTGAATTCACAGGGCTGTAAACAGGGAGTCCTTCATAGCAATTAAACTTTGTTCCCAAAAAAAAAGGAATTATGTTATTTACACCCTTCATGGCCTGTTGAATTTTAACTGTAACTACTATTCCTTCTTGCCATATTACATTATTCTATTTATTTTAATTTTTGTGCATATTAACTTATTGTTCTTCAACAGGGTCTGGTAGTAGAAGAGCAAGACATATTCGCTGGAACATAACATACATTGAATATATTTTACTCTTTCAGTAACCCATGGAGAAATATTAAGGAAAGATTCACATAAAGTACCTGATTTAAGGTAGCATCATGTAAAGAAAAGTCTTCATCAGGATTAGTCCCCACTAGCCTCACCTTCACTGTAAACAGAACATAACAGAAAAAGCAAGCTGTCCTGTTTACTAACTTCAGTTCAAGTACTGAGACATAAGGTTCCCAATACATACTTGATATTGACAACTTTTGTAACTTTTTGTTTCCTAAGTCCCGAGACTCTCGAATGTTTTGATAACACAGAATAAATATTACTAAATATTAGGGAAACCTAATTATCTATATGTGTTTTAAGTATGTGTTCAGCAAAGATAAAACATATCTAGGATTAACATCCTGGCTGATGCTGGGAAATCAATGCTAGGAAATCATATGCCTTTATGGAAAGAAATTAAGGAAGATGTGCATATAAATGACTGATTCAAAGTTAAAGGAAGAATCAGGATGGAGACTTAAATTAGTTATCTTAATGGAAGAGTGAATTTCATGTAGATTTAAAACAGAAAATAGCAAGTGATTGATTACATACAATCGACACTGATTATATACCTACATTCTTAGAATAACACTTGAAAAATCAAAAGAAATTGATATTTGTCCTTTAATTATTGAGATTTATGCTGTGATTTAGACAGTTAAAAATATATCAAACAACTATTTAGGATTTCTCCATCTCACACTCCACTAAGAACTGAAAATTTTTTTGAGTAAAAATGATAATGACCTTCTGAAACACAAACACAAACATTCAGAGCTGCAATTTGACTGGTAGAATTCAATGAAGGTAGTAACACTACAGAAGAAATGCCAAAGAGGGAAACGTAAATATCTATTGCATCATGTCATTACAGTAAGTTCAGTAATATTTGGGAGCACTTGTTTTCTCTGTATGAATTAGGCAGTGTGAAAGATAGCACTTAGTACTAATTTAATCATTTAGTGATTCATGGCTTAGAAAGTCTTTTCTTTTCTTTTTTTTTTAAGATTTATTTATTTTTATTGGAAAGGCAGATACACAGACAGGAGGAGAGACAGAGAGGAATATCTTCTGTCAGATGATTCACTCCTCAAGTGACCGCAATGGCTGGAGCTTAGCCAATCCAAAGCCAGCTCTTCTGGGTCTCCGACGTGGGTGCAGGGTCCCAAAGCTTTGGGACGTCCTCGACTGCCTTCCTGGGCCACAAGCAGGGAGCTGGATGGGAAGCAGAGCCGCGGGGATTAGAGCCGGCACCCATATGGGATCCCGGGGCGTGCAAGGCAAGGACTTTAGCCACTATGCTATCGTGCCGGGCCCAGAAAATATTTTCACAAGCATTCCGCTTAGGTCACCTTCACATTATCTTATGTGTGATAATGCAGCCTCATTTCTGGAAAGTGAGAGGAAGCTAAGAAAGTCAAATAATAAATATTCAATCACACCTTACCTAGTGAGTGAAACCCATCCTCCATCCACAATTCATTGACTTTATCAACTAGTTGATCAAGAAAATCATTGCAAACCTCCATGAAGAGTCGAATTTTAGCCAGGATGTAAATTGTAAAACACTGTGAGCCACATCCCATGTGATGGCTCTGCAGCATCTTTCCCATATTTATTACATTTAATCCCTTATATTAGGAAGCTATCCTAGTAATGAAAAATAGAAAATGATCTTCTTTAATAGGCAGAAGAAATTACATTTTTATGGAAAGATATATATTTTATTTCATCAATTCCATTCATCAAGTATATTCATGAATTGGGTATTGGACTAAGTTACAGGGTGAAAGATGAATAAAATAAGAGCCTTTCATTATAAACTAATGGACAACAAAGAATAAATTGGGTGCTACCAGAAAGTATAATTACTCTGGGATTGGAGGAGACCATGAGTTTCTTTTGTTTATTTCCTTATCAAAGTGATACATAATCTTCTGGCAAGAATTTGTGGAATTTGATGAAGTAGCACAAACTTTTACATAAAAAATTCAAAGAAAATCTTAAGGAGAATGTGGCATCTAAATTGGCACATAAAAGTTAAAACATTAAAATTTCATCTCATCCATATTTAAGATGAGTAGAACAAAAAGTCATCTAACCAGAGAAGATTATTATACTTAACAATACATAACTTTGGTGCTATTCCTAGAATGTAATAAAGTAGTGATCATAAAACTTGAAAAGCTAATTTACTTTATTATAAGTTTATGCCCGTTACCCAAAAGATGTTAAATCTGGCATTTCTTTAAACTCCACAAAGCCTCCTGGATAAATTTAAAGACTTTAGAGACTGTTCATGGATTCATTGTATAAAAATTATCTCAAATGTGTCATAAAAAATACAACAACAACAAAAAAGAAATACAAAGAAACTCCGTTTCCATTCAATTGTTTATATGAAATCCTGCTGGTAAACGTATAACTCACTTTTTTTGTGAGCTCAAGACTAATGTATCTTCTTTGTAAAGATTAATGATTACAAAATAATTTTACAGATTTATTTTTATTGGGGAGGCTGATCAGATTTACAGACAGAAGGAAAAACAGGTATTATTTTCCATTCACTGGTTCACTTATCCAATGGCCACAGTGACTAGAGTTGATCCAATTTGAAGCCAGGAGCCGAGAGTTTTCAGTCTCCCACATGACCTTGTTTCATCCTCTACTACATTCCCATGCCATAAACACAGAGCTAAATGGGAAGTGGAGCAGCTGGGACATGAACCGGTGCCTATATGGGATCTCTGCATTTGCAAGGTGACGATTGAGCCACTAACCCATTGCTTCAGGCCACGTATAACATTATAAATCTCTTCCATTCTAAGAAATTTTCAAGTCAAAAGAGGAATTCTGAACATCAGCATAATAGATGGTTGATTAGAAGTAGGTCAACTCTTTTTTTTTAAATTTTTAATTTTTAAAATCTTTTTTAAAATTTATTATTATTATTATCACTTTATGATACAGTTCCATAGGCTCCTGGGATTTCCCTTATCCCCTCCCCAACCTCCCCCCGCACTGAGTTTCCCTATATCATTACTAAAGTAGCTCTTCATACACAGTCATATGTCCCACCATTGCAGGCCTGGACAATGGCAGAGTCCAGCATCCTATTGCCAAGATATAGAAAACAGTTTCATTGTAAGTCCATCTTTGTCTGGAATTAGAGATGCATACTACATTCTATCATCACATCTGGATATGTTAGTCTCCATTTCACAGTTACTGTACATCCCCTTAAATAAAAAGTCACAACACAAAATCAACAATAGGAAGAATAATAGAAATTTATAATGCCATGAAGTTAAATAACATGTTACTAGATATGACAGTCTGCATTATACAGCTACCGACTCTTGAGAAGGAATTCTGAACACAAAGAAGATTTAAATGTGTGTTGAATTTTTTAGAGGACTGATTTTGAGTATCGCTTGCCTTCTGGTATTTTGGTTTTGTTCCACATAAGATGATAGCAAGATTAGTTATTTTACCCAAAATGTTTTTTGTCAACCTATTTGCTCTACACTATTCAATGAAATAGAAGATGAAATGTGGGAGATCGCCCTAGATCTGTGCCTGCTTGGCTTATGTGGGAAGCCATAGGCACACAGCACACTGTGTCTCCAGGGGAAACCCCTGACAATAGTATTGACTAACCAAGGTCTGAACCTCACCTGACCACTGGCTATACAGGCAAGGGCAGTGGGTTGCAGCCCAGTCTCTATTTTCTGTCCTTAGATGAGCTGTGCTGGGACTTCCCTGATAAGCAACTCTGAGAAGCAGATGTGTCCCCACATTGCCTACCAGTCATACATGATGTGTGTGAACTTATATTAAGCTACAGCCAAATATCACACGTGGTGAACTTGAACTGTGGCGTATGCCTTTTGCATATGCATCTTGTATGTGATTTGTTACTTTATTGGAGGGTCCAGAGAGATGGACATGCCTTCTAGCCAATTACAGTGTCATTGTTGGGTGGGAGGACTAGCGGGAGACACCCTCTGCCTTCCCCTTTCTTAGTCTATATAAGTTTGTGCTTGTGTTACAATAAACAGAAATGCTCCATCAGACTGTCTTTGGTCGTTCTTGCAGCTGCAAAACACGGTCTCCTCACCACCTTGGTGATTTTGAGTGCCCCTTGGTCAGGAAACCCCTGAAAATGAAATACTTAAACTTTGGCAAAAATAGTATAGAGCTGTTTTAGGCAAAGAAGCAAAGTAGCTTAGGAAGAAGCATCTGCATTCTTGTCATAAAGTCGTGAATATTTGAAACTTGGCAAGTTTGAATATTTAGTTTGAGAATGATTTTTCAAAAAGACTCAATATTCATTATTGGTTTTCTTTTTAAAAAATGTAGTCATTGACCTTATAACAATGTAGTGTTAATTGAAAGACTTCGGCTTATTTTCAATCAGACACAATTCCGTCTTGGCATTCTTACCTTGGCAGAACTTATTCATGTGGTTCTCTGAATCTCCTTCAATGAGAGGATTGGGATGGGGAATCTGGAATAAGCAGGGATTCAGGGAATACAACCAACCTTAAAGATAACAAATATACTTCAATCAATACCTTAATTTGAAACCATTTCTATGATGAATTCATCCTATAGCTTCAAACACAATAAAAAATATGGTGGGTATTTTGAGTGATTATGAGTTAACTAAATCATTTACACTTGTGTTTTCTAAGACCGTTGTTTCTTATCATGTTGTTAATACTTTAAAAATAAGAAACTGACAAGCAGGGGGAATAGGGACTTCAAATAAAATAGTTTGCATTCTTGATTTTATCATTTGCTCATAGTCTTTGTAATTATTGTTATATGCAATGACAATGTCTACAGAATCTGAAAAATATTCAGTTATATTGATAATTATTCTAATTAAAGGACACACAAATCCTTACACCCTTGACAGATTATTAGGGAAGTCAATCAATGAAGTAGCATTATCCAAAAGAAATATGAAAAGCTTATATAATATTAACAATTCTAATATTCATATTAAAAGGTAAGGGAGAAATTGTTATACTTTTCATCATCTGTTTTATTTAACTCAATATATTCCAAATATTCTTACTTCATATGCAGTCAAAAACATAAGTTCTCAGACTCATCATATATTTAACTTAACTCTTTAAGATCTGCCACATTTTTGTTTTCATTTAATTTGCATTTGTCACAAGCATGTAGTTTTTCTTTTGAGTTTTTCTACCATGTGAAAGTGTAAAAACCATCTTTGGACCAGGAGCATTAGAAAAGCAGTTGCCTGACTGTGTTTTAGATATATAATTTGCTGAGCAGACATATTAGTTGGTCCAAATTTGATAATAGTTTTTAAATTCTGAATGACTGAATTTAGACTGAACAATCAAAATATTATAGAGTAAAAATTTAAGATGCAAGCACAGTAGAGAAGTTCTGCAACTATCATTTTATTTTGAAAAGAATTAAAGGTACAAATTAAATAAAATTTTTGCATCTATTCTGGCCAAGCTGTCTTTTTTTTTTAAACATATTTTATTGCATTTCTTTTTTTAAAATTAATTACATTGCATTATGTGATACATTTTTTATGCACTGGGATTCCCCTCGCCCCTCCTCACACCCTCCCCCCACGGCAGATTGTTCCACCTGTTTGCATTTCCATAGTTCAAATTCAGTTGACATTCTTTCATTGGAGGTATTTACCAAGCATAAAGTCCAGCATCTTATTGTCCTGGTAAGTTCAATGGTTTGTTGGTGAGACCATCTCTGGTCTGAAGGCAGAGCCAGCAGAGTATCATCCCAATCAATTAAAAGCCCCAACATAATATTTCCAACTATTTACAACATTGTGACATTAATTGACATGGTATTGATTAACTAATATGTTACTAGGAAAATGCAGGGTCCCAACCACAACCTGTAACTTCTTCATAGACATTTCAATTTTGGTTTATATTCAACCGTGTTCTATACACCTTAAAATGGCTATAGATTGCTATTCAGCTGTCTCATGCCTATTTTAATTTTAGTCTTTAGCAGTTTATAGCATTGAAGCATGTTTTCGCTGAACCTGGCTGTTTTTCAGGTGGTCTAACTCTATAATTCTAACAGGATATATGTCAACTGTTTAGGTGAGCATGTTTAGGAGGGGTGTGCAGAGAAATCTTCCATACCCCTGTTAGGAGTAATTAATCTTTGTGTCCCACCCAGTGAGTTATAAGTGCATCCCCGCTGACTGTTTCCTGTCTGTTTCTAAGCTTTCCTTGTTGTTCTCTGTCTATCTATTCTAGTTTTGTTTGTTTGTTTGTTTTGAGGGGTTTCTGGAGCGCTCCTGATGGCTATTACGAGAGGGGGTGGGGACCCAAAATTGGAAGCAGACAAGGACCAGAGAAAGCTCCTCTCCCTAGTCCCGAAGGAAATTTACTGTTCTTCTGTTTCTGTGGACCACTCAGGGATCCTGGTTGTTGTTCTGATGTCCTTGAATGCTGTGAGGAAGGATTTGGGCTTCTTCCATCCCATGTGGTAGATCCAAATGGGGGTGGGTGACCTCTGAGTTCTTGGTCTTCGAAGGCACTCCATTTCCCCCGTGGTCTCCTTGGCAGTTGGGATGTAGTCCTTGGTGCTCATACTGATAGTCCTTGGTGAGGATCTAGGAGTCTTCAGGCTTGGGATAAAAGCCTCCTTCTGTCCACCTGCTCCACTCTGGGGACCCCTCCCTGTTCTATGCACATGACCTCCTGTTAAGAGGTTGTTAGGATTACTCCTGATTCCCCCATATGCCTTTGTAGTTTTGCTATTGTCTAATGCTAATTCGAGTCTGTTGTCTATGAGTTACCAGTTATAATCCTGATAGGTTATATTTCCCATCTTCCTCACACCTTCTAGGGTGATGTAATATTTCTCTGCTCTCCCTCCCCATTTCCAAGTATCATGCGGTCTTACAAGTACATTAGGTTTTACAGTTCTTTGATGTAGATCATAAGCAATCTGCCTCATATCATTGGTTACTTCACAATATCTTATGGCATGAGATACAGGCTGTTTGGGGTTGAGATAATATTACTGTTTTTTGGATTGACATCATTTCATAACAGCCACATCGATCACAATAACAACAACAACAACATCAACAACAAATTGTAGCACCATGCTAAAATAATGTGCCACTCAGTATGCAACACATGCTTAACTAAAAGGGAACACAGAAGTCTTTTGGGAAATGTGATGCCCTCGTGTACTTAATGAATTCTACTAGAGAATAGAGATTATTTGGAAGCAAACAAACTGACATAAAAACATCAAAACATATGAGATACAGCCAAAAGAGCAAACAGACAATCACCGAAAAAAAAAAAGTATAGATTGGACTGTTAGAGTTATACTTTCCATGTTGGCCTTCTTATATGAAAGAGAATATGCGGTATTTGTTCTTTTGTGATTGACTCTTTTCACTGAGCATAATGGCTTCTAGTTGGGACCACCTGGATTTAAATAGAATAATACCATTCTTCTTAATAGCTGAATAATATTCCATAGAGTAGATGTACCACAGTTTCTTTAACCACTCTGCCTTGGACGCACATCTGTTTTGTTTCCATGACTTTGCTATTGTAGATTGTGCTGCTGTAAATATAGGATTACAGATCCCCTTCTCACATGCAGATTTCACTCCTTTTGGGTATATTCCGAAGAGCGGGATTGCTGGGGCATATGGCAGGTTTATTTGCAATTTTCCAAGCACTCTCCATACTGATTTCCATAGTGGTTGTACTAGCCTACACTCCCATCGGCAGTGAAGGAGGGTGCCTTTCTCCCCACATCCATGCCAGCAGGTGTCGTTTCTCGAGTTCTGAATGTAGGCCAGTCTCACTGGAGTTAGGTGGTACCTCAAGGTGGTTTTCATTTGTATCTCTCTGATGGCTAGAGAGCCTGAGCATCTTTTCATATGTCTGTTAGCCATTTGAACCTGTTCTTTTGAGAAATGTCTGTTCATTTCTTTTGCCCATTTTGCTACAGGGTTGGTTTTTTTACTGTCCCTGGGTTTCTGAAGCTCTTTGTAGATTCTGGATATTTTTCCCTATCACTCATGTAGAATGCAAAAATTTTCTCCCATTCTGTTGGTTGCTTCTTCACTTTGTTAATTGTTTCTTTTGCTGTAGAGAAGCTTTTTAGTTTGATGCAGTCCCATTTGTTCATTTTGGATTTGATTGCCTTTGCTTTAGGAGTCTTTTCTAAGAAGTCTTTCCCTGCTCCTATATCTTGGAGTGTGTTTCCTATGTTTTCCTTTAGTAGTTTGATAGTTTCTGGGTGTAGATTTAGGTCCTTGAGCCAGTTAGAGCTGATTTTTGTATGGTGCGACAGGTGCGGGTCTTACTTCTTTATTCTGCAAGCTGCTATCCAGTTGTCCCAACAGCATTTGTTGAATAGACCAGGTTTTATACCTGGATTGTTTTCCGTTTTCTTGTCAAAGATTAGTTGACTACACATGTGTGGATTCCCTTCTGGTGTTTCTATTCTGTTCCACTGATCTTCTTCTCTGTTTCTGTGCCAGTACCAGACTGTTTTGATAACCACTGCTCTGTAGTATGTCTTGAGGTCTGGAATTGTGATTCCTCCAGTTTGATTTCTATTTTTCAGGACAGCTTTAGCTATTTGTGGTCTTTTGTGATTCCAGATGAGCTTCTTTATCATCTTTTCTATTTCTGAGAAGAATGTTGTGGGGATTTTGATTGGGATTGCGTTGAATCTGTATATTGCTTTTGGTAATATGGCCATTTTGATAATGTTGGTCCTGCCAATCCAAGAACATGGTAAGGTTCTCCATTTTTCGAGGTCTTCTATTTCTTTTTTAAATGATTTATAGTTTTAATCATAGAGGTCTTTCACATCTTTAGTTAGCTTAATTCCTAGGTATTTAAGATTCCTTCCCTCTATTTTAAAGGGAACTGTACTTACAATTTCTTTCTCAGCAGTGGAATTATTTGTGTACACTAGTGCCATAGATTTGTGTTCATTAATTTTGTATTCTGCTACTCTGCCAAAGTCTCCTATGAGTTCCAATAGTCCCTTGACTGAGTCTTTTGGTTCTCCTATGTAGAGAATCATGTCATCTGCGAATAGCGATAATTTCAATTCCTCATTTCCAATTTGTATTCCTTTAATTGCTTTTTCTTGTCTAATAGCTCTGGCAAGGACTTCCAAAACTATATTGAAGAGTAGCGGTGAGAGTGGACATCCCTGTCTAGTTCCAGATTTTAGCGGGAAGGCTTCCAATCTTTCCCCATTTAGCATGATACTGGCATTGGGTTTATTGTAAATTGCTTTGATTATGTTGTAGAATGTTCCTTCTATGCCTATCTTGTTTAGGATTTTTAACATGAAGTGGTGTTGGATTTTATCAAATGCCTTCTCTGCATCTATTGAGAGGATCATATGGTTTTTATTTGTCAATTTGTTGATGTGATGTATCACATTTATTGCTTTGCGAATGTTGAACCATCCCTGCATGCCTGGGATGAATCCCACCTGGTCCGGGTGAATGATCTGCCTAATGTGTTGTTGGATCCTGTTGGCTAGTATTTTATTTAAGAACTTTGCATCTATGTTCATCAAGGATATCGGTCTGTAGTTCTCTTTTTCTGCTGTTTCTCTCTCTGGCTTTGGTATTAAGGTGATATTAGCTTCATAGAAAGAGCTTGGAAGGATTGCATCTTTTTCTATTGTTTGAAAAAGCTTGTGTAAGATTGGGGTAAGTTCCTCTTGGAACATTTGGTAGAATTCAGCAGTGAAGCCATCTGGTCCTGGACTCTTCTTGGTTGGGAGGGCTTTAATTACTGATTCAATCTCAGTATATGTTATTGGGCTGTTTAGATTGTTAATTGCTTCTTGACTCAATTTTGGTGGATTGTATGTGTTCAAAAATCTATCCATCTCCTCTAGGTTTTCTGATTTGTTCGCATATAGTTGCTTGTAATAGTTCCTGATGATTCTTTGTATTTCTGAGGTATCTGTTGTTATATCTCCCTTCTCATCTCTGATGCTATTGATGTGTATTTTCTCCCTCCTTTTTTTAATTAGTCGAGCTAGTGGGGAGTCTATTTGGTTGATTTTCTCAAAGAACCAGCTCTTTGATTGATTGATCTTGTGTATAGTCCTCTTGGTCTCTATTTGGTTTATTTCCGCCCTTATTTTGATGATTTCTTTTTTTCCTACTAATCTTGGGATTGCTTTGTTGTTGTGTTTCTAGTTCCTTCAACTGTAAGGTTAGTTGATTTACTTGGTGCTTTTCTTGTTTCTTGACATAAACACTGATTGAAACGAACTTTCCTCTCAGCACCGCCTTTATTGTGTCCCATAAGTTTTGATAAGTTGTGTTGATGCCTTCATTTGTTTCAAGCATTTTTTAAATTTCCCCTTTGATTTCCTCTCTAACCCATTGCTCATTTAGTAACATATTATTCAGCCTCCATATGTTTGTAAGTCTTCCTTGGTGTTTTGAATTCTTGGTCTCAAGCTTCACTCCTTGGTGGTCTGAGAAGATGCATGGTATGATTTCAACTTTTTAAAATTTGCTGAGGCTTGTTTTATGGCCTATAATATGATCAATTCTGGAGAAAGTTCCATGTACTGATGAAAAAAAGGTGTATTCTCTGTCTGTAGGATGAAAGGTTCGATAGATGTCAACTAAGTCCATTTGCTCTAGAGTTTGGGTGAGTTCTGTCATTTCTTTGCTGAGTTTCTGGTTTTTTGATCTGTCCATTTGCGTTAATGGAGTATTACGGTCTCCCACTATGATCGTATTGGAGTCTGTTTCTCCCTTTAAGCCCGTTAATATTTGTTTCACGTAGCTAGATGCTTTGGCATTTGGAGTGTAAACATTTATTATGCTGATCTCTTCCTGCTGGAGGCTTCCTTTGATCATTATGTGGTATCCTTCTTTGTCTCTTTTGAGGCTCTTCACATCAAAGTCTATGCCATCTGATATAAGAATGGCTACACCTGCTTGTCTTTCCTTACCATTAGCTTGAAATATCTTTTTCCATCCTTTCACTTTCAATTTTTTCTGATCTTTGTTGGTGAGATGTGTCTCTTGTAAGCAGCAGATAGTTGGGTTTTGTTTTTTGATCCAATCCTCCAATCTATGGCATTTGACTGATGAGTTTAAGCCATTTACATTCAGCGTTATTATGGATAACGGGCAGTTTGGTCCTGTCATTTTGGCGATGTGTTGTTCTATGATTGGGTGTTCTGTTAGCCTTTTAGTGGGATGTTCTCCACATTTGCCTTTGTTTCTGGTGGTTGCTATTTCTTTTTTCTTTCATGGGAACATCCTTGAGTATCATTTGTAGGGCAGGTTTAGATGAGACAAAATCTTGGAGTTTTTCTTTATTGTGGAAGAATTTTATTTCATTTTCAAAGACAAAGGAGAGCTTTGCAGGGTAAGTTATTCTGGGTTGAAAATTTTTCTCTTTTAGAATCTGGAATATGTCACTCCAGTCTCTTCTGGCCTGTAGTGTTTCCTCTGAAAGGTCAGCTGTGAGTTTGATTGGGGTTCCCCTATATGATATTTGATTTTTTTTCTCGTGCACATTTAAGGATTTTTTCTTTTTGTTCAACTGAAGAGAGCTTGATTATCATGTGTCGTGATGAAGTTTGTTTTTGGTCAACTCTGTTGGGAGTTCTGTAGCCCTCCTGTATATTACTTTCTAATTCTTTGCTCAGCTTAGGGAAGTTTTCCTGTATTATTTCACTGAATACGCCTCTAATCCCAGCTTCTCTTTCTGCACCTTCTGGAACTCCCATAACTCTTATGTTAGACCTTTTAATTATATCTTTTAATTCTTGGATACTTTTTTTTTAGCTTGACCTAGCTCTGCTTCCAGCTTTTTGCTTGTTTCCTCATGGTGACAGGAACTATCTTCTAATTCTGAAATTCTTTCTTCTGCCTCATTCATTCTGTTGTTGAGTCTCTCCACTGTATTTTTAATTTGCTCTACTGTGTTCTTCATTTCTGATATATCAGCCTTAATTTGATGTATTACTGCTATTTCTTCTTTGAACTCTTGTTTGTACTTCTCATTGTTGACCAGCAGCTTTGCAATGAGTTTTCTGAGTTCTTTGTCCCCCATTTTCTCAATGCCTTCCTCAGTTAACTCTGGGAGTGGGCAAAGCTTTTGCTCCTTTGTTGGAGAGACTTCAGTAACATTCATATTGCTTTTGTCTTGTCTTTTACCTTTTGTAGTTGCCAATCTGGTTGACGAAATCATCTCTATGGTGTATTACCTACAGGTCTATAAGTTGATTGTTATGTTCAATCAGTGCCCTGGATTTGGAGAACACAGCTGCCAGGAATAATTGCTTCGTCCGCAGCACTGATTTTGTAAGCAGCACTGAGCTTGTCGCCCCCTGCTGGCCAATAAGTCTAAGTACCTCCTGGGGTTATTTTGGGTGGAGTTGGAGGCGTGCCTTTTCGGGGCTGTTTTTTTCCGTGGAGCCTATGCAGTGCTCTAAGATGGAGGTATTTTTGTCCCCAGGTCAGCCCTTGGGCGATTCAGCTGACCTCCCTTCAGTGTAACAGTGTCTGGTCCTGTGACACTGTTATCTGAGAGTCCCTGAATTAGTGCATGCACAGTTTGCCACTCCTCCTCTTGCAATTTATCGGTGTTTGGAGCACATGCGTCAGTGTCCAAGATGGCGCCCGTATGGGGCGCCAGTAAAGATCAGGGGGCTGTTGCCGTCAGCTCCAGGGACCACACAGACCCCACAGGCTGCAAGGCTGTTGCCGTTGGCTCAGCTCCGCGCACTTAACCAGCAACACGCCCACTCTGGATCTCCGCTTAGGGTTCACACTTGCTGCCCTGCCACCCGATATGGCACCAGGTGGAGAACTGCAGCTGCTGGCTTTCAGTTCCAGGGACCACAAAGACCCTGCAGGGAGCAAAGCTGGTGCTCCCCTCCACCCTTGGATCAGTTCCGTATGAACAGCCAGAAAGGGGCCTGTGTGTTGCTCTGTCAACTCCGTGTTCCGCCTCTCCACACAAGATGGCGCCCTCAGTCCCCGACTCTCTCCGCCTGCAGCTGGTCCCAGTCACTCAGCTTGTCTGTCCGCTCCCAGACCACACTCGCTTTCCTAGCTCCCCACGTGGACACAGGCTCTCACCTGGCGGTCACAACGTCTGTGTGGAGGCCACTGCTGGATGTTTGGCTGGCGCTGGAAATGGATTGCTGGAGCCTGGATCATCGGAGACTGGATCACTGGGGTCTGAGTTGCTGCTTGCCGACTGCTGGTGGGTTCTTTGATCCACTACAACACTGCTGTCTCGTTTCCGCAGCTTCCCTGTATCCAGGGGGGTTCCTGGTACCCCCTGCTTACTGCCTGAGCCCTACTTATCCCATGTAATCTACTTATTGTACTTCTCCCTGCCTAAAGATTCTCCGCCTTATCAAACGTGTCTGTACTCTATGCTGCCATCTTGATTCCTCCAAGCTGTCTTCTTTTGTAATTTTATTTTTTGTAAAAGAAAAATATGTGTGTGTGTGTGTGTGTGTGTGTGTGTGTAACAGAGAAAGAGGAAGATAAAAAGATGTGGACAGAGAATTGATATTCAATCATCTGGATCATTCCCCAAATATCTGTAATAATGGAGAGGGTGTGTGTGTGTGTGTCTGTATGTGTGAGTGAAGGGGAATGGGAGTGAGATAGTACTTAATCTAAGTCTCTGAATTGGGCAGCAGGAGCCCAATAACTGGAGCTCCTTTCTTAGGTATTAGCAGGAAGCTGGAGTCAGGACCTGGAGTCACATAGTAAGCCCGGGCACTTCAATATGGGAAACATGTGTCTTAATAAACGTCAGACCAAGGCAAGATATTGCCACCTCACCCAGCTTAAGTTTCTATGATTTCTTTTTCTTAGTGAAATCTACAAGGTGTTTCCAACGTTTGCTATCTGTTTGCACATTGGAATTGCTATTTATGTTTTGATTCTCCATAAAGAATACATTAAATTTAGGTTTATTTACTATAGGCATTGATTTCTAAAAATTGCTTTTAAATATACTCACAGTTTGCAGCAAATAAATACATTCCAGAAAAACCTATACTCTGTTCCTGGTTACTTAAATTGTACAACACAGCTTAAAAATGATGGTTGTTTTTAAGTAACACACAAAATATTCCCAGGTAGAGATGTAAATGTTTTTTCATACATAAATTCCAACTTGAAAAAAAAGGTTGTGGGCCCAACGTGGTAGCTTAGTGGCCAAAGTCCTCGCCTTACATGCACCAGGATCCCATATGGGTACTGGTTTTAATTCCAGTGGCCCCGCTTCCCATTTAGCTCCCTGCTTGTGGCCTGGGGAAACAATTGAGGATGGCACAAAACCGTGGGCCCCTGCACTCACATGGGAGACCCAGAGGAGGCTCCTGGTTCCCTGCTTTGGATCAGTTCAGCTCTGGTTATTACAGCCACCTTGGGAGGGAATGAACGGACAGAAGTTCTTCCTCTGTCTCTCCTCCTCTCTGTGTATCTGACTTTCCAATAAAAATGAAAGAAATCTTTAAAAATCGTTATATAAAATTTTTAATACTATATGAATGAGTCTATAACTTCTTATTTAGCTGTCTCTATTAATTTGCAGTCCAAACAGATGAAAAAATTTAAATATTAAATTATGTTTTAATTTAAATTTTGAACTTTGAGTCAGATATCTTTTTAAAGACTAAACTGCTTTAAAATAGTCATTAAAACACCATTTTTCTTTTTACCAACTATTTCTAGAGTTTATCGGTCTAATAAAACCCCATAGATTAATTAGTTATGACCTGAAGTCATAATTTAAAATATTACAATGTAATGTTAATGTATTATTACATCAAAAACACATTTAACTGAAGTCTAAATGAAATGGATTATGGCCTATTATTAGAATTTTGAAATAATATCTTCAAAGTCAATGCACAATGTGCCAGTTTAAAATACCTTAAATGTCATTTTATCATTTTCTTGGGAAATTGAACATATGATTTATTGTGCCTACCTTACGCTATGCAGCAATTCACTTTGTTTTATATTTGTATTGAAAAAAGTATTAAATCACTTTGCTTCTTTGTTTATTTTTATTATTTTCTGACTTTGTGCTGCACACGGTTTATTTTTAACCTTCTGGTTATGAAATTTATTCCACTAAAACCCAGTTTAATGAGTGTTTTATATATATATATATATATATATATATTTCATTTTACACACTGCTTGACTTGCCTGTGACCTTTTGTATATACAATGATGGACATATGTTATGTTTACTATTGTCATTTTTTTAACCTTAGCCTAAAGGTAAAAGGAAAAATGAATAGGTCTAAATATTTTTTATGTGTGTGAAATGGGATGTTCTTTATGTCCACAGGAGTTAGATTAGTAGATACTTTAAACAGATTTATGTCTTGGGGGATCTAAAATAGCAAAGAAGCTCTGCACGTAAAATGAATCAGAAATGGCCCATTAAACTTAGAAAATTTTAGGAGAGCAGGGATAAATAAGTTCAAGGAAACTTTCTGGTGAATGATAATGCACACAGGGCATGGGTAAAGAGATTTCCATAGCCAATTTTACTAGTGGTAGTCAAGGAAAATCTTCATGGATAATACACTCTTGAATTTACTTTGCTAATAAACTATAAAGGGTAGCATTAACAATTATGTACTCAATAACATGACTACCTTTGGCATTAGGAAGTTAGTCAAATGTGTGGGAGTATAATGGTCGGGTGATTTGGGGATCATAGGAAATACTACAATGCAGGACACCAAAAAACAAATAATACAGGCTTTTGTCTGTTTTCCTAGGGATGTCCATCTCATCCCTATAGGCAAAGAAAGATCCCTGGATAATTTCAGTCAGTAGGGTGGCAGATTTCACACATGTTTGTTCTGTATTGATTAGAATCAATGTGAGGGGGTGCAGAGCAAAGACCAGAGATTATGCCTTTACTCTAGTAATACATTAGCTACTCTTTGCCATCCAATATTTCCCTGGGAATTTGCAAGTCTGAAATGTACTCGACAGTTGTAAAACGTTTACACCAGATTCTGCCACTGTGCGTGGCATCCAGGTGTAGAGGTTATTTCATCTGCTACATCTGTCTCTGATTGTGCCAGACGCTTCCTAATACAACACACTTCAAGTCAATGAACAAAGAACCACTTGATTTCAAGACACGTAAAAACCAAAAGCATTTTGTCAAAAGCTCAATTCGATTCTAACAGGAAAACAACAATAGAATTACTTGTTTTTAATCGTGTTGATATCTGTGCTTACTCAAGTTACAACTTTATGCAGTGTTGCAACTTGCTCTCTGGCTAGTTTGACCTTGCCTGGCAGGAAACCATAGGAAATCAAGACATGAGGATTCCCAGAAGGTCACTGTTACAAGCCTCGGTAGTTCTAGTCGATGTGGGATCATTTCATTCTCAGGTAGCTTTATTAGTTAGCAATTCAAGGGAAAACCATGTGGCCATTCGTTCTTTTTCTTCTGAAGTTCTCTATTCTGCTCTCTTTCTTCCACATTTACTGGGACAAATTTCCCCTGACATGCCATATAGACTGCATCTTTGCTGCACGTCAATTCTCAATAATGCCTGGAAACAAGAACAAGAGGAGAGATGAGTACATTCCTTTATTGCCTTTTGCTTTTCTCTTTTTGTTTATTTCTATTTTAAATACATGGGTTCTGATTACCTTATCTTACCCTGTGATACTTTTTTAGGTCTGCTGCATAATGTGGAATGGAAGTGATAAAGGTAAATGCTTTTGATTCAGTCTCAGAAGGCAGCTTTCAGTTTCAACACCAAGAGTTACAGGATACACAAAGACTCCACCCACCCCCACACAGAGGCATTCACTTATCCACTCATATTCCAGCACCAACTATGTGACAATCGACTCTGATCCTTACTATCCTGGGTTAACCTAGACTCCATAAAATAAGGAGTCAACAACACAAGATTGCCTTTTCACTGAAACACCGTGTGTCATCATGTGGTTTTAAAACCATCCACTCGAAAGCTGGGTCTGGGCATAGACCAGGTATGGCTGGGTTGCAACACCCAAAAGGAAGAACCAGAATGGGTGTAGGCCAGTTGAACAAAGCCACTGTTCCTACTGGTACAAGAGGTGGACAAAGAAAACTTGGGCCAAGGACTCATCCTGTGCATGAGAATTGCCATTGGGAGAATACCCAATAAAGGAGGTTGGGAAACTCCTTTGGCGGGATGCAATTCCTGCGGGTGAGCAGAAGAACCAAGTCAATAAGCAGCCCAGACTATGCCAGCTTACTTACCTGCCAGCAAACACGTGGATCAAGTGTGGGAATGGACCCGGCAGGGCCAGTTCATAATATCCACTGGCAAATGTAAGAACCAGGACAGGGTGTAACGGGCAGGTTGGGTCACATTAGGACCAGGACAGGGATCAGGCTGGACTGGGTTAAATTGTAGTGCTCACCAGCAGGTGCTGGAATTGGGGGCAGGCTGGACTGAGCCAGGATGCACAACACAACAATGGATGCTGAAGTGAGGTGAGCCATGCCAGCTTGGTGTCAGTGGGTACTGGGGTCATAAGACCTGGGGGCAGGTGATCCAGCAACCTTGGATTGCCTAGCTTAGGTCCTTGGGCCCACCTGTGAGATGGGTGCTGGGTTCATGAACCCCAGGGTCAGGGAGTCTGGCAGAACTTGCGTCACCTAGCCTAGGTCTCTCAGCCTGAGTGTGAGGTGGGTACCAGGTTTGTGAGTCCCTGTGGTGTGGGATCCAGTGGGGTTCAGATCACCTGGTCCAGGTTTCTTAGTCTTGCCCATAAAGTGGGTGCTGGGTTCATGAGCCCTGGGGGCAGGAGATGTAGAAATATCAGCCAATAGATATTGGGAGGGCTGCTTCACCCTAGGATCGGCAAAATTTACAGCATTTCAGAACTGTACAAACTACTTGGCTAGAACCCTCAGAACATGCATCACATCAGGACACTGAGTTGATATTGGGTGGCAGTTCCCCACCACTAGGTCATTTGGGAGACTGGGTGTGGACAACTTAAGACAGGTGCCTATTAAAGAATAAAAAAGGGGGAGATGCAGGGCCCGGGTCCCCAAGGGTTAACCTCACCAGGTATGCCTGCTGCACTAATCTTGCTTTTTCTCATACTGGTTGTGCTTGAGAAAGCTTGAGAAACTGCCGGCCGATTAACAGGGCATGATGTCCTCCCGCATGACTGATGGGTTCGTGTTGACCTAACTGCAAACTCCTTGATACACGCCAGACATATAAGGGCCAAAGAGCTGGGAAAAACTCCCCAAGAGGAACTAGGCAGGGTATATTAAAACAGCCTGAGTTTCCAATAATAGGCATTCTTACATGAATGACCCAGTGTGTGTGTGTGTGTGTGTGTGATTTTTTCTTTTTCTTTTTTTTATTTTTAACCCTAGTCCCCCCGCTCAGCTCGGGGTACACGGCAATGCGGGTGTTGCTGGCACCAAGTGTATGTTTTTAACATATATTAAAGATCAACATATCTGGGGCTCGGCAGCGTGGCCTAGTGGCTAAGGTCCTCGCCTTGATCCCATATGGCTGCTGGTTCTAATCCCGGCAGCTCCACTTCCTCTCTGTCTCTCCTCCTCTCAGTATATCTGACTTTGTAATAAAAATAAAATAAATCTTTAAAAAAAAAAAAAAAAAAAAAAAAAAAAAAAAAGATCAACATATCTGAGTATATACATTCAGACAAATCAACATTGTTAATAATTCACAAATGTCATCTTTAAAAACTATTTTTAAAGAGGGTGTTTTTTTGGGCCCGGCAGCGTGGCCTAGCGGCTAGACTCCTTGCCTTGAACACCCTGGGATCCCATATGGGTGCCAGTTCTAATCCCGGCAGCTCCACTTCCCATCCAGCTCCTTGCCTGTGGCCTGGGAAAGCGGTCGAGTATGGCCCAGAGCTTTGGGACACTGCACCCGTGTGGGAGACCTGGAAGAGGTTCCTGGTTCCCGGCTTCGGATCGGGGCAGAACCGGCTGTTGCGGCTCACTTGGGGAGTGAATCATTGGATGGAAGATGTTCCTCTCTGTCTCTCCTCCTCTCTGTATATCCGGCTTTCCAATAATAATAAATAAAAATCTTTAAAAAAAAAAGAGGGTTTTTTTTAAAGATTTGTTTTTATTGGAAAGCCAGATTCACAGAGTGAACAAAGATGTTCCATCAGCTGGTTAACTCCCCAAATGGCAGTCAAGGCTGGTGTGGGTCGATCTGAAATCAGGAGTTAGGAGATTCTTCAAAGGCCCCCACATGAGTGCAGGGACCCAAGCACTTGAGCCATCCTGTTGTTTCCCAGCTATAAACAGGGGCTGATTGGGAAGTGGAGCAGCTGGAACAGGAATAAGTATCCATATGGAATTCTGACACTTGCAGACAGGAGTTAGCCAACTGAATCATTGCACCAGCCCCCCAGAAATCTCAATTTTTCAAAACTAAGTAATTCAGGTTGGATATTTCTCTTTCTTTATGACTTCTCAATGAGTGTTTACTGCTGCATTGCTGCCTTCATTTTTGGCTGCAGAAAGCTTTCACAGCATTGTAATGTCTTTGCTTTTGCTTGCTTGTTTGTTTGCTTGTTTAAAGCATTTATTTTTATTTTAAAGTCAAAATTCCAGAGAGAAAAATCTTCCATCCACTGGTTTACTCCCCAAATGGCCTCAATGACCAGGGCTGAACTGAACTGAGACCAGGAGCCAGGAGTTTTTCTGTGTCTCCCACACTGATACAGGTTTCCAAGGCTTTGATCCCAAACATCCTCTACTGCTTTCCCATGCACAAGCAGGGAGCTGAATAGGAAATGCAGCAGCCAGGACAGGAAACAGTGCCATATGTGATCCTGGCACATGCAAGACATTAATTTTACCATCACACAATGCCCAAGTAATGTGTTTTAGCCCTACAAACATGGTCATGTTTAAGAAGATGTTGAATGAAAGCTGTCAGGTTACAACAGAAGTAGCAATTACAGGTCTATCTGACAAAGAAGTCCACAAATGCTATAAAAGGGTAAATGCAGGAATTAGACACAAAGTTCTTTCTCACAACTGACTAAAAACCATTTGAAAAGAAAATATTGTCTCTGATCATTATCCAGCATAATGCAGAATGTTTCAATAAACATAACAGTCAGAGAGGTGCAAGTCTTTGGTGTAAAGATTTAGTTTCCACATCGTTATAATTTCATTTCAGCTTTCTCTAATGTGCACCTTTGAGGCAGCAGTTGTTGGCCCAAGTATCTCCATGCCTGCCACTCATGTGAAATATCCAGACACAATTTCAGACTCTATGCATTCAATCTATTCTAGTCTTGGTTGTAGTGGGCATTTTTTTTTTTTTTTGAATCAGCAGATCGAAAATCTCTGCCTGTCTGTCTGTGTCTGTCTCTCTGAAGTTAAAATAAATAAATTAAATTTTGAAGATATTAGCAAAGGAAACAATGAACCTTATGATTTTAATCTTTTTTGGTAGGGGTGGGATATGTGAAAAGATAGTCCTACTTTTTTCTGATGCCTAACAAAAAGGGATTCCAAATGTGTAATCCAGAGAAAACAAGGGTGCCTAAAAGATTGATTTTCATTTTACTCAACAGAACAGTGTTTGCTGATCTTGGATTTTACATTCATTCTCAAGATGGGGATGAAAAACTGTTTTTATGCATGCATCTCACTGTTTTCAACTTAATAAACTTGCATATACTTGGAAATGCTGCCTCTAAATTAAAAAAAAATAATAATTTATATGGGTTTATGTTGGAAACAGCTGTAGATCTTCCTTCAAAATTTCCAGAAAACAAAACTACAGGTTTTGTGATTTTAAATGAAAGAGAGGATTGGTAGCTACTCTTGGAAATGAATCTATCTGGGAAAATTGCAAGAGAGGATTAGTGTCAGTGATGCCTGCTTTCTTAATTTCCTTGTTTCTTAGGCTACCCATTTAATGAGGATTTATTCATTTAATGAGTTGTTATTTAGCTTGTATTAAGTTTGAAATTTATTTCATTATAAAATGCAATGCATTCCAAATAAAATGGAGTAGTTATGAAAAATTTTTAATTTGGTTTTGTAATGATTCATCTTTCTGTTGGAATTCATTCAAAATCAGTTTGCCAGGATATAGGTATTTAGCTGATATTTTTTCTTCATCATCTTTGGACACTCATCTTCACCCCAACCCCATTTTTCGAGTTCATAAACAATTTTAATGGGATTTGTAGATTAAGGAATTTATCATAATTCATTGGTCTAATATTGTATTTTGATTTAGATCTTAGTCATATTCATTTATTTCTGTGGAAATAACCATATAAAAATGAAATTTGCCAAGTCTGAATATTTTGCTAGTGACAGAAATAGTGTTAGCTGGATCTGATAATATTGCCTTCTCTGTGGCATAATTTGTTTCCTTAAGTAATTTAACCTTAAAAAATGGCTATGGAGTCACAATTGTTTTATTTATGGAGCATGCATTTTAAGGTGAAACAGAAAGTTATACATGCATAAGAGAAATTATTTGTAAATGAAAGCTAATATAAGATGTAGACAAGAGTTCATGACAATGAAGCGGTGTGGATTTCCCAAGGAAGAGAGAAGTCTATATTATTTTTTGAATATAGTCCATCTTTCTGCAGTTGCTTCTTACAACTGTATTATGATTTTTGGTTCCTACTAATCATTCTTCTCAGTCATGATCATACAGGCAGTTTGGAGAATGTTGTCATTTAAGATTTATTACCTTTAATTCCTGATCCTCCTCATGGCATCCTCTTCAACAGCTTTGTAAAAGAAGATATAGGAGGACCTAGCATGATGATTCAGTGGCTAAATTCTCACTTGCAAATTCAAGGATTCCATATGTGTGCTAGTTTGTTCCCCAGCAGCTCTGCTTCCCATCTAGCTCCCTGCTTGTGGCCTGGGGAAGCAGTAGAGGACGGCTTAAAGGTCCCACACCTTGAAATACTGCATCCTTTTGGGGCACCTGTAAGAAACTCTTAGCTATTGGCTTCAGATCAGATCAGTTCCAGCCGTTGCAGCCATTTGGGGAGTGAACCAGGGGATGGAAGTTTTTTTCTCTGTCTATTCTTCTCTCAAGAAAATCTTAAAAGTTAAGAAAAGATACAATAGTTCTAAAGATCACACCTCAAAACAATGTCCATAAAGAATAAAAAAAGTGATGTCCTTATCAATGTCTTTGATGACATCTAGTTATTTTTTTCTCCATAAAACAGCACAGTTTTAGATTAGAAAAGCCATTTAGTCACATGCCACCTCATAATTATTTTTTCCCAAAATTGTTGATGATTTTAAAAAATTTGGTGTTTATCATGGTTATATGATTCAATAACTCTTAGACATCATTCACTCTTTTCAATATACACTGTGCATATTAATTTCAAATCTGAGGATTAAAGAGACGTTGGATCAAAATATTTGAAAAAAATTGCCTCTGTTCATGAAAAGATTTATTCTTTTCACTATTCATTCAAGTATTGCATAACAACTATTTATATAACATTTCACTCTATTAGGTATTATTAGTAATACAAAAATGATTCGGAGTATGCAGTTCAATGTGTGTAGGTTATAGACAAACTCTACAGAATTTTGCATAAGGAATGTGCGTTTCTAAATATAGGTGTCTGTGACCTCCTACAGCAAGTCCCCATAGATACCAATGGAGAAATGAAACATCATAGTTGAAATAAAAATGATTTCCCAAGTGATGATTTTTATGTACAGAATAATTTCTAAATACAGCACTTATTTAGGGTGAGCCTTTTATGAGGATTTTAATTCCTTGTTGTTTAATAAATTAAGTGCTTCAAGAAACCATCCTTTCTCATTGTACAATTGTCTGAAATTACATCTTTTAGAGATGAAATTTTAAAAAATTTAGCATCACAAAAGAAAGCTCGTCTTTGCAATGACTTTCTCATGTTATTTAACAAAGAGTAGAGTATAATCCGCAATTTATCTGATTTTTAAGTGACCATGACAATAGCGGTTATTTGCTTCCTCCAGGCACTACTGCTCTTTTTGCTTGCTCCAAAAGGCAAGATTTTCTTTAGATCTCTATACAATGCCACAGATCTGTCAGTTAAGCAGAACCATATGTTAGGTAATTCAGAGTTTTAAAAATAGTACTTTTATCATTGACTATGAGGGGAAATAACTTCTTCATCTTCTTCTTTGTTCTCTATTTTTATTTTTGTTTTTATTGTTCATATTTTCCTCTGGGGACCAACGAACCCCTGGGATCAGCTAAGTGAACTGAACTGCTGTATGCAGCATTGTACAGTAAGTTTTGGAAAGCCCTCAAAAACACTCAATTATTAATTGGACTTCCAGTGTAAAGACCGCGTTTCCTAGCCTCCTTTTTATGGAGATGTGGGCACACATGTAAGTGCCATTCGATAGAAAAATGAGCTGTACATATCTGTGTTATTGTGTGGCCCTACCCCAAACGGGAAGATCCGAGCCTCCCCTGTCCTTAGTCTCTTTCTTGCAGGCGGGAAGGTGAACTGGGTGGTGCGAAAAAACAGTCATTTTGTTCCGTTAGATGTTCAGCAGGACAGAGAAACAGACCAAGAGAAATCTTGGATTCAAACAGCCAGACAGACATGCACTCAGATGTTGCCTTTTATAATTTAAGTGCTGTAGTGTTGTGCAAGTTTCTGAAACTCTTTGAGCTTGTATTGTCATTTGAAAATGTGGATATTACTGTGAGACTAAGATGAGATTGTTATTATTGTAGGCATTAGTGTGTTGTCAGGACTGAATGAAGCAATGCGTGTAAGCTACCTAGTGCCGTGTACAACTATAGAAAAAGGTAATTTAGCTCTTATATTCTTTCTTATTTAAATTTAAGTCCATATTTTACCCATTTTTTCTGAACCATGTTCATTTGACATGTGAATATTATTGATGAATTAATTATAAAAGCATAATTCTTTCTGATGTCTCATCTGTTATCAATTCTACCCAGGGTATTTTATCTCCAACATTGTTTTCAAACAACAGGGTAAGTTTGGAATTCAATTTAATGGATTTAATTTTTTCCTCATTTTTGTGCATATTTTCTTGCTTCTTTGAAAGCCTAGCAATGTTTCACTAGATGCCAGACATTGTGATTTTTACTTAGTTGGATGCTGAGATTTCTATATTTTCACAAATAGTCTGGAGTTGTATTTCTGAGTGATGATGCAACTTAGTAACAGATTAATCATTTCAAAGTTATTTTTAGGAAGTTTGGTGGGATTGCAGAAGCTTTTAGTGCAGGGATAATTATCACCCACTAATAGGCAAGAACATTTTGTGTACTTCACACAGAGGCCTTTAAATTATAACATCAAGTTCATGGATGGAAACAGGTGCTATTCTTGATCTTATGTGAGTTGTCACACCTAACCTGTAATCCTTTCAAGCAGTTCTTGTCCTGGGTCTCAGATATTTTCACATACTTCTACAGATTAGTATTCATCTAAATAACTCAACAGGGGTCATTCAGAATTCCCTCTGTGCAGCTATTCATCTTCAGATTTTCTCATATTGATGTGAGCTACACAGGGATTAAAGGGCAAACAAGATTTTCAGCAATCTTTCTGCTATAGCCCTAAAGCACAGTGACTCAACTTCCTTTCGTTGTCAGTTTGACAAACCTATTCTTCCACAAGACACCTTCATCATAAACAAGATGCTGTATATAACATTATGAAGATGAATGTGTATTTATCAAACTCCTTGAACAAACGGCATGAAATCTTCACGCGCCCTGAACACTGCCCAGACTCCGCCTCGTTTGTATATTCAGCTCAGCACCTTGATCCATGCTGTAAAGGAGATGCTCACATTGCAGTGACATAACGCTTCTCATGGGGCTGCCGACTTCCACTGTAAGTGTGTACTAGCTTCTCTCTCTCATATTCTCTCTCTCTCTCTTGCTCTCTCTCTACCTTGAAATCATCTCCTATGCTAATACTACAAGTTTGGAATAAATGCAGCTGGGGATGCAATACTGTGAACGCAAGACCTGACCCCCAGCTTGCACTCTTCAACTCATGGAGCCCATCCCCCTCCATCTGTGTCCTCCCTCTTTGTGCCAGACATGACAACTTTCTAAGGAGAGGTGGAGCACTGGATTTATCCTCTCTGTTTAAAGATTCATTCATTTAAAAGATTTAGGGGAGACACGGGTGGGGGAAGAGAAGAAAAGATGGGAGAAGGAGTAAGAGAGACAGAGAGACAGAGAGAGAGACAGAGAGAGAGAGAGATTAGCCTTCCATATGCTGTCTCATTCTCCAAATGGAAATGATGAAAATGGCTGAAACAACCATTGGTACAACAACCGGGCCAAGGAGAGGGACCAAGATATTTCCCAGTTCTCCCACATGAATGGCAGGGAATCAAGTGCTTGGGAATCTTTCCCTGCCTTCCCAGGCATGTTAACAGAAAATGAGTATTGACTAAGTATCGTTTTTCTCCTTTGTTCCAGAAAAAGGAACTTAGAATATCTGAGGTTCAGGAACACATATCAAGGAGCCCAGATTCCCTTTAAAACAAACAAACAAATGAACGAACAAACAAACAAACAAACAAACAAACAAAGTGTTTGCTTAAACTTCAGTTATTTATAGACTATATTCACTCAGACAAATATTTAGTCTGAAGAGAAGGAAGACCAAAAAATGAACAGTTGAAATACAGTATAAAAGTATAGTAGAAACCCAGCATCATATTGTCAAGATGTGTTTAACAGTTTCATTGGAAGTCGATCTTTCAGTCAGGAATAGAGAGGCATACTCTAGTGTATCTTCACTTCCTGGGATGCTAGTCTCCATTACACAGTTCTTCTAGGTGAATACATGTATGTACATGTACAAAACTTATGAGCACACATAAATACAGTTAGCATGACATTTATCTTTCTTCTTGAACAAATAATAATCTGCTAATGGAAAACGTTATTACATAGAAGTGGATTTTGGCATATTAAGTGTTTTCACACATTATGAAAGGTAAGTTTTAAACTTGTGTTCTACCTTATGTAAATCAGTTTGGACCACACAATGGCACTTGTCTGCTCAATGATCCAAGAAGGCCCCTCAGATATGTTTGGTGTTTTCCTGAAAACAGCAAGAAAACTGATCTAATCTGAGGCCTTTCCTTCTCCATGGGACTTCCAACTTCCCTCACATAGTCATTGGGAAGCAAGAAGAATGAGTGTTCACATATGAGCCTCTGAACTAACAAAACAGATAAGACCATTCCTACGTAGTTCCTGAACTGAACAAGGAAATGGCAAAAACAACCAACCAAACAAGCCAAAAAAAAAAAAAAAAAAAGAACCAAAAAACCAAAAACAAAAAAACAAACACCCTGATTTCTTTTGTATATATGGATGTCCACAGAAAAACAAATGTGACAAACCAATATTGTCTCTGGTTACAGAAATAATTAATGAATGAACATATGGTTTCCTGTCATAAATGTGATATCTATTACATATTTTAATTTATTAAGGAAAGAACAAAACGCATGAAATGCCTGATTCATAATTCATTCAGCTAATCCAATGCAACAAATAGGCAATGATCACTGTAAGACAGGATTTTTCTAAAAAAGAAATGAGATACAATTTTGAAATTCCAGAAAAAAAATCTGTTGGGATGTTGCAAAAGCACCAACTTACCACCTTTCTAAAAATAATGCATACAACTAAATAATGTTCCTCACCAAAATTCCTGACAATTAAGATGCTCATTTCAATATTTAGAAAATCGGGCCAGGCACAATGGCTCAATGGCTAAATCTTCACTATGCGGACACCAGGATCCCATATGGTTGCTGGTTTATGTCCAGACTACTGTAATTCCAACCTTGCTGCCAACTTGTGGCCCAGGAAAGCAAAAAAACATGACTCACAGCCTTGGGACCCTGCACCCACATGGGAGACCAGAAAGAAGCTCTTAGCTCCCTGGCTTTCGGTCAGCTTAGCTGTGGCCATTGTGGCCATTTGGTGAGTGAATCAGCAGATGGAAGATCTTTCTGTCTCTCCTTTTCTCTAGAAATCTGATTTGCCTTTCCAATAAAAATAACTCAATCTTTTAAAATTTTTTCCAAAAGTTATATGTATAGAGGGGCCATAAAATGGTGATCTAAATTCTATGAGGAAAATATAACATAAAAGAATATGCTAAATTGTGGCTAAATGTTTGAAACTTGAAATAATATATATGGATCTTTGTGTAGCCCTGATTTTACTAGCTATTTGATTCTAATGACTTTCAATATCTTTTCTCCATACTTAAGTTTTTTGAATATGAATAACTGTAGATGCATTTACAGGTTTATTCTCTTTGGGATGAACATGAAAATGCTGTTTTCTGTAATAGTTTCTAGTTCAAGATTCAAGTCTAGAAAATACTGCATTAAGAAATTTATGTTAGAGAATGATATTAAGAATAAGTAAAATATGTATATACAGGCACCCTTCCCATAATTATGAACAGAGATGTTAAAATACAATTCCTCTGAGTTCTAATTTGGGGCCAATCTCATTAAGTTGTTGTATAAATAACTTTGAGATGGAGGTAAAGTTGACCCTATTATGGCTTGAAAACTATAGATGAATTTGATCATGGGACAAAGCTACAAGGAAATCTTCACAGAATGTATTTGTGACTGAGAATGTGATGAATGAAATTTAATGTGATGTAATCAAATTTTGTCATCATTGGGAAAGTCAAAGAAATCTGGTAGATGAATGACAAATATGAAGATATAATATTAAATTGAGATTAGAAATTTGTGTGCATGTATGTGTCTGTCCCAATAAATTTTTAAAATAATTGCATATTCTGTGAATGTTTAAATTTGGACAATTTATAGAGATTATAAGAAAACTAAGTAAATACATAAATGTTAACTATTGTAATTTATAATTTTGTACTTGAATCTAAATATTGAAGTCATGTAGGAATACATCTAGGGATTGAGTTTGTTTTTATTCCCCTCATTTTTAGCAAGAGTTCATGTAAAGACTGACCATGTTTACAAGCTACTTACATGACAAAGGATTAATATCCAGAATACATGAGCCACTGGAAAAGAAATCTCCACAATAAAAAAATCTATCAGTGAAGTTAAGAAACAGGCAAAGGACTTGAATAAGCAGTTCTCAAATGAAGGAATAAAATTGGACATAAATATATAAAAAGAATAACCAGTATCATCAGGGAAAGGTAAATCAAAGGAACAAAGGGATAGATTCTTAATGGTTATTACTCAAACACCTAGACAGTGTTGGTGGGAGTGTAATTTAGTACAGCCATTGTGAAAAACAGTATTGAGATTTCATTAAAAAAAAAAAAAACAACTGGAAATAGACTTGCCATATGATCCATTATACACACAGGGATATTATTCAGTTATGAAAAAAGCAAAAATGGTTGAAAGTGGAGGACATCATGCTGAGTGAAATGAGCTGTAGACAGAAAGACAAATACTTTACGCTTTGTCTTATGTGTGGGGCTAAAATAAGAAAAAGAGAGTAATGCATGTGTTTTCCAGTTTTGCTGTCTACACAGTGGGTTATTAGACTTTAATCACTTGCCAAACAAATTAATAGAATTATATACTATTATGGTTATAATAATTTTGTGACATTTTACAATTTATTTGAGTGAATTGATTTTTTTTTTTTTTGGTTATTCTTCTGTTCTTGTTGTAATATGAACTTTTTTTTGCTTTTTATTTGTGAAAATCTTTATTCAGTGGAGCTGTTAAGCTTTATTTATTTATTTATTTATTTTAGTTTCTATTGGAAAGACAGATATACAAAGAGAAGAAAAGACAGAAAAATATCTTCTTCTATCAGCTTGTTCACTTCTTAAGTGATCACATCTGTAGCAGAGCCAACCCAAAGCCAGGAGCCAGGAGCCAGGAGCCAGGAGCCTCTTCTAGGTCTCCCACAAGGGTGCAGGGTCCCAAGGCTTTGGGCTGTTTCCTGCTACTTTCCCAAGGCCACAAGCAGAAAGCTAGATGGGAAGTAGAGCAGCTGGTTATGAACTGGCGCCCATATGGGATCCTGACAGTTGAAGGAGGAGGATTTAGCCAATTGAGCATTGTGCCTGACCTTTCATTAAGCTTTTGACTACAAAATAAATTTTAAAAATTATCTATCAGTGAATTTCTTAAGAAATAATATAAAATCCATCTCTACTCATTCTAGAAATAACAATAAAATAGTTATCTCAAAAAAATGAACTAGTAAGTTAAAAATACTTAATCTTGTTTAAATGAGCCATGTAAATATAATTATTACTGATATGCTTCATATAAAGAAACAGATTGATAAGGCATATTGTATTGTATATAAAATAGTAAAATCTTATTTAGAAGTAGAATTAGATGTTGTGTAGGATAATACAAAGTTCGGTTAATGAGTAATTATTTTACTCCCTATAGTCAGTGTTCTTTAAAATTCTGCTGCCTTTGATCCTTCAGTAGTTATGGTAGCTCTGCTTTGACTCTGAGGAAAACATGTACAGTTAAGAAGCAATTCCTGCTACAGAAGCATTCAAATGCTGCATACTGCATGACATCGAATTTCCTGCTAGTAAAGATTTTGTTTTTTCTTGTTTGTTTGTTTTTGCTTTCATAAGTTTCATAAGTAAATTCATAACTAAGTATCTCCCATTTATTTTCTCTGTGAAGTTGGAATTTATGTAATGCTTAGGATATCCAATTA
Organism: Ochotona princeps; assembly: GCF_030435755.1. Classification (NCBI taxonomy): domain Eukaryota; kingdom Metazoa; phylum Chordata; class Mammalia; order Lagomorpha; family Ochotonidae; genus Ochotona; species Ochotona princeps. The sequence goes on from NC_080840.1 coordinate 60,334,966, forward strand.
TTTGCATATACTTTAAATTTTTTGTCCTGTGATTTGGGTGTCTGAAATTAACAATTCTGTTAAATAATATCATTTGAGGATATTATCACAAAAGAAGCAGAAAGACAGTGAAAACAGATAAAAATATCAGGCCTATTTTCTTCAGGTCAGGCTCCAAATTAGACTAAGAACTGAACTGGCTCAGAGATAGATGCCATTTTAAGAACACTGGGAAAAAAAATTGGAAACAATTGTTTTTGTTTTAATAATACATGAACATATGGCCCTGGTGCAGTGGTTGGTGGCTCAATCATCACCTTGCATGTGCCTGGGTCTCATATGGGCACCAGTTCATGTCCTGACTACTCCACTTCTCACCCATTTCCCTGCTTGTGACCTGGGAAAGCAGCAGGGGATAGCCCAAAGCCTTTGGGACTCTGTATCCTTGTGGGAGATCCAGAAGAAGCTCCGAGCTTCTGGCTTCAATCAACTGAGTTCTGGGTATTGTGGCTACTTTGTCTCTCCTTCTGTCTGTGAATGTGCCTTTCCAGTAGAAAGAAAGAAAGAAAGAAAGAAAGAAAGAAAGAAAGAAAGAAAGAAAGAAAGAAAGAAGAGAGAAAGGAAGGAAAGACGAGAGAAAGGAAGGAAAGACGAGAGAAAGGAAGGAAAGAATGGAGAAAAAAAAATACATGAATGCATTTTCCTTAAGCAACTGAGTTTTAGAACTTCAGAACTGAATCTGGCATCTAACTTGTATAAATTTTCTTTTACTTAAGATTTAGTTATTTATTTGAAAGTCACAGCACAGAGAAGGAGGCAGAGATGGAAACAAGAGACAGACAAAGAATCTTTCATCTGTTGGTTTACTCCCTAGATATCCACAACAACTTACCGGCCCAGGGTGAGAACAGAGCCAGGTGCTTCTTCTGAGTCTCCCACATGGGTGGGAAAGGCCAGACACTTAGGTCTTCTTCTGATGCTTTCCCAGGTCCATTATAAGGCAGCTGGATTGAAAATTGAGCATCCTGGACATCATCCACCGGGTTGCTGACACTGTGAAGATTGACTTTTTTAAAAAAAGATTTATTTTATTTATTTATTGGAAAGGCAGATATACAGAATGGAGGAGAGACAGAGAGGAAGATCTTTGTCCCCTGGTTCACTCCCCAAGAAGCCACAACGACTGGAGCTGATCCTATCCGAAGCCAGAAACCAGGAACTTCTTCTGGGTCTTCCACATGGTTGAAGGGTCTCAAAGCTTTGGGTATCATTGACTGCTTTCCCAGGCCACAAGCAGGGAGTTGGATGGGAAAAGGGGCTGCTGGGATTAGAACTGGTGCTCATGTGGGATCCTGGTGTGTTCAAGGCAAGGACTTTTACCACTGCAGTATCGCTCCAGGCCCTGACTTTACTTTTACTGCTAGCATTATAGGTAGTGATTTTACCTTGTATATCATACCACCTGTTCACAGAATTACTTTTTAAGGCAATTAAAAACTGAACCCATGTTACAACTGCATAGCTTTAGAAGTAATTGCATGAAAGTGAGCCAAGTAGCCCTAGCTGTTTCTGTGAAAATTCCCAGTTCCAGAGCACTGACACTATAGTTAAAAGTCTTGAAAGATCAGGGTTTGACCATGTCTCTAACACATGACCTTGAGGAAATTAACATCCCACTTCTGGATCTCCTTATCTTTACCACTAGCTCACAGAATTGTTAAAATGATTACTTGGCATCATTGGCATAAGAAAGCCAGACCAGTGACGGAGATATATTCAGGACTCACTATGTGTTAGGGGCTGATAAGCCTCTGCTCCTGCTGACAATTAAGCCTTTCCACTCTATAGATGTCCATAAAACATTAGAAATACCAGGTCTGAGAGCTTCTGGCTCATTGCATTGCTTCATGATAAGAATGATGCTGATGACAATGAGTGACAGAGATGTAGAGCAGTAATTTCTCACTGATGTTTTGCTCAGGGAATAAAGCCACTTATTATAAGGTCCATATGAAGCACTGTCTGATGCCACATGGGAATGTGAGCAATTATAATAAAAAAAAGATGGCTTTCCACAAGAGAGTATACATTCATTTAGTATAATGTTTGTATTATTTATTCATAAATAGCTCTTCCAAATGTAACATCAATGAAGCAATAATTATCACAAAAATGTCGATTATTTGCTTCATATTGTAAAATGTTCAAAGCCTTTTTGAGTATTTTGAAAGACATGAGTTTTGGTTAAGATGCTATTTGGAGTAATACATACCATATCAGTGTGACTGGGTCCAGGCTTCCCTCATGTGCACTCTGGGAGGCCATAGGTGATGGTTCGAGCAACTGGGTCCCTGCCACCCACATGGAACACTGAAAGAAACTTCTTGTTCCTGTCTTTGGTCTGGCATAGGCCTGTCCATTTCCACTATTTGGAGACTGAATCAGATGATGAAAGATCTCTTTTTGTCTCTTTCTCTCTGATATTCTGCTTTTCAAAGAAATGAACACATTTTTAAAAATAAAATTAAATTAAATATCTGTTATACAAATAGGGCATTGAATCTCAAAATCTCAAAATCTCAAACACTAATCCAAGATTATTTTCTCAAATAGAAAAGACCTAAACCTACATCCAGAAACCTTCAAATTATTGGAACAAAATGTTGGAAACACCCTGCAAGATTTAGGTGTAGGCTCTGACTTCCTAAAAGAAATCACCAAAAGCAATAGCAATCAAGACCAAAATAAACAAATGGGACTACATCAAACTAAGAAGCTTTTGTACAGCAAAAGAAACAATCAACAAAGTAAAAAAGCAACCCATAGAATGGGAGAAGATCTTTGCACACTACAAAAGAGATAAGGGGCTAATCTTCAGAATATACAAAGATCTCCAGAATAACCAAAACACCAAAACAAACAAACCACTCAAGAAATGAGCACGGAAAATGGGCAGACACTTCACAAGGGACCAAATCCAAATGGCCAACAAACACTTGAAATAATGCTCAAGCTCCGTGCAATAAGGGAAATCCAAATTAAAACATCAATGAGGTACCACCTAATGCCAAATTGACCCCCATACAAAAAAAAAAAACACCAACAACAATACTTGCTGGCGAAGATGCAGGAAAAGGGAACCCTACTCCACTCTGGTGGGGCTGCAGGTTGGTACAGCCTCTATGGAAATCAGTATGGAGAACACTCAAACAACTCAAAATCTGCATACCATAAAACCAAGCAATAGCACCCCCAGGAATATATTCAAAACACCTCTTATACGAGAAACCAACATGCACCCCTATGTTCATAGCAGCACAATCAGTAATTGCAAAAACTTGGAAGCAACCGAAATGCCCATCAGCAGAAGACTGGATAAGAAAGTCATGGTTCATCTACTCCATGGAATACTATTCAGCTATTAAAAAAACAAAACAAAACAAAACAACAAACAAACAAACAAGCAAAAATGAAATGCATTTCTTCATGGCCAAATTTGCCTAATTGTAAATCATTAGGCTAAGGGAAATGAACCATTCCCTACAGGTTAGATACCACATGTTTGCCTTAATTTAAGATGAAACTATGTTAATCTTAAAAGCTTCTGTACAGCTAGAGAAACAATCAACAAAGTAAAAAGGCAACCCACAGAATGGGAGAAGATCTTCGCACACGACATAGGTGATAGAGGGCTAATCTCCAGAATATACAAAGAGCTACAAAACAACCAAAATGTCAAAACAAACAAGCCACTCAAGAAATGGGCACGGGAAATGGGCAAACACTTCACAAAGGAACAAACCCAAATGGCAAATAAACATATGAAAAAATGCTCAAGTTCCCTGGCAATAAGGGAAATCCAAATTAAAACATCAATGAGGTACCACCTAACGCCAGTAAGACTGGCCCACATGAATAAAAGCACCAACAACACTTGTTGGCGAGGTTGTGGGGAAAAGGGATCCCTACTCCACTGCTGGTGGGGCTGCAGGCTGGTACAGCCTCTATGGAAATCAGTATGGAGAATATTCAAACAACTCAAATTCAACATACCGTATGACCCAGCAATAGCACTCCTAGGAATATATCCAGAACACTTGTTTTATGAGAAACCAACATGCACTCCTATGTTCATAGCAGCACAATCAGTAATTGCAAAAACATGGAAGCAGCCAAAATGCTCATCAACAGAGGATTGGATAAGAAAGCTATGGTTCATCTACTCCATGGAATACTACTCAGCTATTAAAAAAAAACAAAATGCAGTTCTTTGTGGCCAAATGGGCCAAACTGGAAACCATAATGCTAAGGGAAATGAGCCAATCCCAAAAGGTTAAATACCACATGTTTGCCTTAATTTAAGATGATATGATGTTATGTATAACATGTTATGTTATGAATGTTATATGTTGTGTATAAACTACAATTGAAATGCCAATGAGGTGGTCACAGAAGGTGGCTAGGAACTCGCATTTACTTTTAACATATTGGTTACTCATTACTATGTCAATTAATTCCGTAATGATGTAAATTTTTGCTGATGGTATGTTGGAGCTTTCAATTGACTGAGATGATACTCTGCTGGCTCTGTCTTCAGACCAGAGAGGGTATACCTAAGAAGCCGTTGAACTTGACTGGACAATAAGATGCTGGACTCTATGTTTGGTATACGCTTGCAATGGGGGAATCTCAACTGAACTTGAGCTGTGGTTATGCAACAAGGTGGAGGAATCCACCATGGTGGGAGGGTTTGGGGAGGGGTTGGGAGAACCCAAGTACCTATGAATCTGTGTCACATAATACAATGTAATTAATGAATTAAAAATAATAAATAATAAAAAAGAAAAAAAATAGCACCTGTAAATTGTAATATTATCTCACCCTCAAATAGCCTGTATCACATGGAATAAGATATTGTGATGTAACCAATGAACTGATAATCCAATGTGAGTCAGACTGCTTAAAATCTACATCAAAGAACTGAAAAGCCTGATATGCTTTTAATACCCTATGCTAATTTGCATTGGGTCAGGAGAGCAGAGAAATCTTCCACCTTCTTCGAGTGTGTGAGGAGGATGGTAAGTATAATCTATCAAGATTGTAACAGGTAACTTATAGACAATAGACTCGAAACTGCATTAGACATTAGCAAAAAGTATAAAAGCATACAGTGGGATCCAAGAGCGATCCTGACAGTCTCTTAACAGGAGGCCATATGTACAGAGCAGGAGGGGACTCCAGAGTGAAACAGGAGGAAAGGAAGAGTTTTGTATCCTAGTCACGGAGACTCCCGGTAACCTCCCAAATGCTTTTGCCACAGAATCAGTGTATACCTCATCAAGGACTATCAGTATGGGTACCAAGGACCATATCCTAATTGCCAAGAAGATCACAGGAAATTTGAGTGCCCTCATAGGTTGAGAACTCTGAGGTCAACCATACCCTATCAGATCTCCCACATGGGGATAGAAGAAGCCCAGAATCCTCCTCACAGGGTCTAATGACATTGGGACAACAGCCAGGAGCCTTGAGTGGTTCTCAGAAACAGAATAGTAAACTTCCTCTGAGACTCAGGGGAGGAGCTTTGTCTGGTCCTTGCTTAGTTCCAAATTTGGCCCCCATCCTCTCTTGCAATGACCATTATGGTCACTCCAGAATCCCCAAAATTAAATCAGATAGACAGAGAGAGACCAATAAGGAAAGCTTAGAACAGATAAGAAAAAGTCAGTTTGGACTCTCATATACCTCATTAGGTAGGACACAAAGATTAGTTACTCCTCACTAAGGTATTGAAGATTTCTCTGTGCACCACTCCTAAAACTGTTCTGCTTCTCAATCGTTAATATATGGCTTGTTAGAGCTATAAGCCTATTTTGATTATCCTAAAATACACGAAGTTCAGTAAAATCATGCTTGAATTCTATAAGCTGCTAAATATAAATATAAAAAAAGACACGAGAATATTACTCTATATTACTCTATAACCATTTTAAGGCTACAGCCTTAAGGTATAAACTAAAACTGATATGTTAATGAAGTAGTTATAGGATGTGGTTAAGAACTTGCATTTTCTAATACATTGGTCATTTAGTTGTGTGTCAATTAACTTCATGAAGTAAATTTCCATGTTTCCTCCTGTTGTTGAATTTGTGTTACTCCTTTTCATTTGAGGGGATGATATTCTGCCAGCTCTATTTTCAGATCAAAGATAGTCTCCCAATGAAACTGTTGGATTTATCTTGACAATAAGATGCTAGATTCTCTGCATGGTCCATGCCTGCAATGATGGAATTACGACTGTTTATGAGCTATATTACTGTAATAATATGGAGGAAATCAGTATGGGGGAGAGCTTGGGGAACAGTTGGGGGAATCCCAGAGCCTATAGAACTGTGTCATAAAAAGAAATAATAATAATAAGAAGAAAACTGTAATTATTTATTACTGGTTGTAATTACCTTTGAATATTTTCTTCAATGCTGCTAAGAGCTCTGTGCACTACAAGGTGAAAGAGATAAACAGAATGGAAAGAATGTGCTCCAGGTTTCTGGAATACCATTGAGGACACCTTTACTTCTGTTTGAATGAAGTACAGTAAATTAACCCAAGTCATGGGGAGTGTAACTTTTCCTGAGAGAAGTGGGAGGCAGAATCCCTGGGCATTTCCTTATGTGGGGTTAGATTCTAACTGGAAGCTCAGGACCTGTCACTTTGCAATGCTAAAGTCTCCAGGCAAACAATCAACCTGTTTGCTTAGCAATTCTGAGCCATGAGTGTTTCCATTAGTTCCTTGGCCATTGTTTCTAAAGTGTTAACCTAAGAAGGAAAAGTACACTTTCAGTTAATTCACTCCTGAGAAAGAGCTGTCTGTGTAACACAGAGAAGTTAAAGGACCTAACTCTGCTATTCATGAGCATAAAGCCTCCTCAAACCTCTAATGACCGTGTTCTGTGTCAACTCTGTCCACTTCCATTCTTGCAGCCATGATTTTAACTGAGATAAAATGAGACTTCTGTATCCTAATTAGGAAACCTAATATATATCCAGACTGGCTTGTTGAAGACCTGTTTCCCATTATTTTCATTTTTCTTCTTTTTGCTGAATCTATTCTTCTTTCAGGTTTGTTGAATTCTGTGATATGTACCTGTTTCAACGCTTGCCTCATCCATTTCCGTAGCTGCTCCTTCCACATCTTTCTCCTCCTTGATCTAGCCCTTCAGTCACATTAACCTTAGATGCCCTGCTCCAATTAAAGGATATCCACTGACTGATATCTTATTGATGCGGATGAGGCTTTGGGGATATCCACACAGTTACGGCAGGAGCTCAGTATGTCACATAATGTATATTCCACTCTCTTCATAGGGTTATGGAGGGAAACAGAAGGATGTTTATAAATATTGATAAAATCATTATCCCTAATATCAAATGGATACCCTTAAGTTGTTCCATCTTCCTTCTTCCAGAATATGGAATAACTTGTTCCATATCCAGAATATGGATAAAAATAGGATCTTGAGCAAAGGTAAGAGTATGCTACTGTGCTTACATTGCAGTATGGCTAAAGTTTAACAGTGGAAGCTTTAAAATCCATTTTGGCTTATGTACATATGTTTGTATATGCATGTGTGTATATGTCTGCATATGCATATGTATATGTATATAACATATTTGTATATGCACGCACACATATATTTGTACACTCTATATCTTATATATGCATTTATAATACACATATGTTAATTGTGTTTGTGTCGCAGCCCCACTGCTCTCTGCTGGGACCACCCCTCTCCTGCCTCCCATGCCCCACCCAGGTCCTACCTCCTCCCCTGCCCCATCCTCATCCCTCTGCCTAGCTCCCTCTACACACTGCCTGCCCCCATCCCTGCCCTGGATAGTTGCCCCACTACCTAGCCCCATCCCCGGCCCTGCCAATGTACCGTTGAATAAATAACAATGCCACATTGCTATGTACAGTTCTTTTAAGAGATTCCAATATGATTGGATTACAGACATATAAATTTTTTTGTATGATTAACTACTCCTAAAACTTACACTTGTATATCAAAACTAACATAAGTGGTTTTTTTTTCTTTTCTTAAGATTTATTTATTTATTTGTTGGAAAGGCAGACACACAGAGAGAAGAGACAGAGAGGAAGATCTTCCAGCCGATGGTTCACTTTCCAAGTGGCCGCAAAAATCTGAAGCCAAGTGGCCGCCAATCTGAAGCCAGGGGTCAGAAGCTTTTTCCAGGTCACTCATGTGGGTGCAGGGTCCCAAGGCTTTGGACCTTCCTTGACTGCATTCCCAAGCCACAAGCAAAGAGCTGAATAGGAAGCGGGGCCACTGGGATTAGAACCGGTGCCCATATGAGATCCTGGTGCATTCAAGGGGGGCGGCTTTAGCCACTGGACTATAGTGCTGGGGCCATAAGTGGCTTTCAGTTATACCTACTTTGGAAAAACTTTAATAATTTTTAATAAATGAGATAAACTTATTATTATTGATTTCATAAAATAGCTATGCTTTCTGAGTTATCAGCATCAAACAAAAGGTGAGATGTATCTTTTTCTTCTTGGCTTTAGTAGTGAATTAAAGTAGTATTATGCTTATTTTATATAAGCTTATTAAAATTTAAAATTCAATGTAAGAACAAGTGTAAAAACAGTGTTGTAATGAAAATGCACTGGTTGCTATCCATTACTTCATATGTAACAACCACAGCAGTAGCCAACAAAAATTCCATGTAATTTATTTGTTTTGTCTTGTGATGTTTTCAATCCTTGTTTACTGTACGAATAGTTAATAGGAAAATTAAACAAGATGATAATAGTCTTTAATTTTGTAATATGTCTGCCTGTAAACGTTTCCAAAAGCTCTTGACATACTTGAAGCTTTAGAGCTATGCTAATGTCAATTTAATAATATTCATTAAATTTTGTAAATAGGAATTCATTAAATATTCATCTCTAAGATAAACCACTTAAATATTCACTGCTAAATGTAAATTTAATACTTATGGAATGTGTTTTTTATATGGTAAATAGGATATATATTTGGAATTACTGATAAGCACCATTATTTTGCTGCATTGAAGATTGCATGAGAAATTATTCCTATAAAAATTTAAGACTAAATGTTCATAAAATTTTCTTGTCTGTTACAGAGGCTGTTATATGACACACAATTCAGAATGATGTACTGGACAGATTTCTTTGTAAAAGCTTTACTCATGGTTAAAAGTTTTGATGTATGTAAATGAAAATACTGATACACACAAAAAGTATGAAAAGTAGGGTATGTTATTGATAAAAAGATAAGAATATGTGATGTTCGGGAAATGGGCAGACATTTCACAAAGGAACAAACCCAAATGGCCAACAAACACTTGAAATACTGCTCAAGCTCCGTGCAATAAGGGAAATCCAAATTAAAACATCAATGAGGTACCACCTAACGCCAAATTGACCCCCATACAAAAAGAAAACACCACCAACAACACTTGCTGGCGAAGATGCAGGAAAAGGGAACCCTACTCCACTCTGGTGGGGCTGCAGGTTGGTACAGCCTCTATGGAAATCAGTATGGAGAACACTCAAACAACTCAAAATCTGCATACCATAAAACCAAGCAATAGCACTCCCAGGAATATATTCAAAACACCTCTTATACGAGAAACCAACATGCACCCCTATGTTCATAGCAGCACAATCAGTAATTGCAAAAACTTGGAAGCAACTGAAGTGCCCATCAGCAGAAGACTGGATAAGAAAGTCATGGTTCATCTACTCCATGGAATACTATTCAGCTATTAAAAAAAAAAATGCAGCTCTTTGTGGCCAAATTGGCCAAACTAAAGACCATAATGCTAAGGGAAATGAACCATTTCCTACAGGTCAGATACCACATGCTTGCCTTAATTTAAGATGAAATGATGTCAATATGAAAAATAGTACCTGTAAAATGTAATATTATCTCAACCTCAAACAGCCTATCTCACATGCGATAAGATAGTGTGAAGTAAAGAACGAACCAGCATCAATGTGAGTCAGACTCCTTATGATCTACATCAAAAAATTGTAAAACCTAATATATTTTTAATACCCTATGTTATTCCATAATGGGGTGGAAGAGCAGAGAAATCTTCCATCTCACTAGAATGTGTGAGGAAGACATGAAATACTACCTACCAGGATCCTAATTGGTAACTCATAGACAACAGACTCGAATCAGCATTAGACAATATTTAAACTGCAAAGACATATAGGGGAATCAGGAGCGATCCTGATAACCTCTTAACAGGAGATCATATGCTCAGAGCAGGGAGGGACCCCAGAGTAGAGCAGGTCAACAGGAGGAGGCTTGTATCCCAACCCTGAAGACTCCCAGAGCCTCACCAAGGACTATCAGTATGGGTACCAAGGATTACATCCCAACTGCCAAGGAGACCATGGGAAATTGGAGTGCCTTTGGAGGCCAAGAACTCTGAGGTCATCCACTCTTGCTTGGATCTACCACATGGGATGGAAGAAGCCCAAATCCTTCCTCACAGCATTCAAGGGCATCAGAACAACAGCCAGGAGCCCTGAGCAGTCCACAGAAACAGAACAGTAAACTTCCTTCGGGACTAGGGAGGGGAGCTTTCTCGGGTCCTCACTTTGTTCCAACTTGAGGCCCCCACCTTCACTTGCAATGACCATCAGGATCACTCCAGAAACTCCTCAAAACAAATAACCAACCAACCAAACATCTAAAATAGATAGAGAACAACAAAGAAAGCTTAGAATCAGACAGGAAACGGACAGCTTGGATTCACTTATACTTTACTAGGTGGGGCACAAAGATTAGTTACTCCTCACTAGGGTATTGAGGATTTCTCTGCAAACCCCTCCTAGAACTGTTCTGCACTTAAACTGTTGACATATGTCTTGTTAGAGTTATAAGCCAGTCTAGACTACCCGAAAAAAAGCCAGGTTCAGCAAAATTATGCTTCAACGCTATAAAATGCTAAATATTCTAATGAAAATAGACACGAGACAGCTGAACAGTAATCTATAGCCATTTTAAGGTGTATAGAAGTTGGTTGTATATAAACTAAAATTGACAGGATGTGGTGAAGAACTTGCATTTTTTAAAAACATATTGGTTACTCAGTACTATGTCAATTAATTCCATAACGTTATAAATTTTGCTGATGTTATGGTGGGGCTTTTAATTGATCGGGATGATACTCTGCCAACTCTACCTTCAGACCAGAGAAGGTCTCCCCAAAAAGCCGTTGAACTTATCTGGACAATGAGATGCTGGACTCTGTGCTTGGTATATGCTTGCAATGAAAGAATCTCAACTGAACTTAAACTGTGGTTATGCAACAAGGTGGAGGAATCCACCATGGGGAGAGGTTTTGGGGAGGGGTGGGGGGAATCCCAGTACCTATAAAACTGTGTCACATAATGCAATGTAATTAATAAAAATAAATAAATAAATAAGTCTGAAAAAATACATGATGTTAATGGTGAAAGAGAACAATTTTTGTCCTAAAATAGGAGACTTATTTGCACCAGAATAAGAGAAAAATGTAAGAATGAGTAATGAAATGTGCCGATAATTCAAGGAAAATGAAATTTGTCATCAGAGCTAGCTTGTAAGATTCAAAAGACTTATTTATGAGGTTTTTTTAAAATTTGTTTGTTTGAAAATAAGTTGTATACAGAGAAGAAGATGTGGAGAGTGATATTGCATCTTCCCAGGTGATTGAACAGCCAGGCTGGGCCAGGCTGAAGACCCGAACTAGGGAGCTAGGAACTTCTTTACATTTCCATGTGAGCCATCCTCTGCTGATTTTCCCAGGCCATTAGTAGGAAGCTGAATCAGAACTGGGGCAGCCAGGACACAAACCAGGTGTCTCATATGGGGTGCTGGAATTGTAGGCAGTGGCTATACATGCTATGCCACTATGCTGGCCATAGTTTCAACCCAGTCCATAATGCTAGCCCTAAATCTTCCACTTTCTTAACCTCAATAAAAACAATAACATACTACTAAAAATGGGAATTTAATTTTATTTGTGTTAAAAATGACAATTTTAAAATTTTTGTTATGTATATATTAGAGACTACACAGGATTTCTCTATAGTTTACTCATTTGCCTAAGAACCATGGATTTTTAGTTCGTGAGAATATTTTCTCATTCTCCCTTGACTATTTAAGAGGACTGAGGCTTCTAACTGAAAAAAGCTAGGTCTTTCTTTCTTTTTAAGTTTTTGAAGCTCTAGCTCTCCTGAATCTAATCCTAAATGTAATCCTGCTCTCCGACTATCCTTGGTGGTGTCTCCCATCTGGGTTTCTGCAAGGTCTCATTGGATCTTTTCTTCCACCTTGTTAGACAAAAACATTAAGATGATTTCATTTAATTCACATTTAAAATTTCATAGAAAGCATTGTCAAATAAGAAAATGAAATTTAACCTGTGAGATTTACCACCTGTATTCCCAAGAGAACCAAGGTTGGAACAAAAGCTTCCCAGCACCTTCGTATACACATTACAAATAAACTCCTATTTCTTCTCAGACCTGAATATCAGTGGTTGCCTGTGGAATGTCAGCTAAGTGAACTTAGGTTTTATCACATCTACAGTAGCATTATTGGACAAAATAAGAACTTTCATGGCACTATAAGTGAACTGTTTGCATTCTGGAACTTTGAGCCAAGATTAAGCAAAACATGATGTAATTGTTTTTTTTTTTTTTAAGATTTATTTATTTTATAGAAGAGAGACAGAGAGGAAGATCTTCCATCCGATGATTCACTCCCCAAGTGAGCCGCAACAGCCGGTTCTGCGCCGATCCAAAGCCAGGAACCTGGAACCTCCTCCGGGTCTCCCACTCGGGTGCAGTGTCCCAATGCATTGGGTTGTCCTACACTGCTTTCCCAGGCCACAAGCAGGGAGCTGGATGGGAAGTGGAGCTGCCGGGATTAGAACCGTCGCCCATATGGGATCCCGGGGCGTTGAAGGCTAGGCCATGCCACCAGGCCCAAAATATGATGTAATTGTGAACTATATGAACTGATAAAGATTAATCACAAAATCTGCATGAAATACTGCTCATTTTAGTATTTTACTTTACCAATATACACTATAAAAAGATGCAGCATAAGCTTTAATTTAATAAATAAAAGCTTTATATGGATTAAAGACACTCAAAAAGATTCAGACTGAGAGAATGTTATATTATTTTCAATCAAATTATTATCCGATGGATTTGTTTCTGGGACATGAGAAACACGTTTTGGTCACAATACGTCTAAGAATGATAGGCCATAATGCGATAACATTAGACTAAGAATGACATATTATAATGAGGTGAATTGGAATGCACTGAAGTGGAATCAAGTGTAACTGTTTAACTTGGCAGTTAAACACTATGTGGAATGCTGCAGTTTTATTGCTCTTTGTGGCTTCTGACTCCAACTTCCAATTCATGCAGATCTTACGAGAAGACACCAGCAGTTAAAGTAATTTGGCTCCTGCCACCCATATGGGAGATGTGGATGGCATTCCCATCATCCAACCTGGGCTTTGACCCAGACTTGCCAGTCACATCTGTTGCCAGCATTTGGGGAGATGGAACCAACTGATGAGAGTTCTGTCTCTCTCTCTCTCTCTCTTACTCATAAATAGTTATTTGCATAAAGCAACCGGGAAAATGGAATCATTGTGTGTCCAAATGTCAGTTTTTGAGAATAAAAAATTACTAAGAAAAATATCATCAGCAATTAATAAGGGAGAATATACTGCTGCCATGAATGTTTGTTCTGACTCTGCCAAAGGCAGCTTGCTTCTGGCTCTGAAATACTTGATGGATGATTTTGTAGTTCATCAGATTCCCGCAGCTCTAGTGATGGGAGTGACAGGTCACCCACGTTGGTCAGACGTGTCATGCATTCCTGATCACAGTAATTATTTTTGAAAGGATCAAGTAACAAAGACTGGACAAGAGGTTCCCTTTGTGAAATTTTTTGGACTGGTCTTGTTGAGGGTCCTTTTGCTATTTTATTTCTTTTGGTTCATGAGGCTATAGAGTAGAAGTCCTAAACTGCTGTCACACATTCCTCTCCCCCTTCCTCATATGCTTCCAACAGAAACAGACAAAACGAATTGACATTCAAATAGAAGTGGATGTAGAAAGAGAGAGAGCCACAAAGTATTCATTTACTCCATTACCAGCTTCTATTCATTTTCTTGCATTTTGGTTCTATGATCTAAGAAATGTCTCATTTCAACCTAAGATAATATGAGCAACATGGAAGTATTGAATACCAAAAAATTTCTGAGGATCAGCTCGGGAGGTAATGCCAATAGTTATATGGGGAATAATAATGTAATTGAAAAATCTTAAAAATTATGATTCTTTTAGAAAGACAAACCTGGGAGTTAACTTAGCAAGAGTTTTCATTTATTACTATGTAGTAGCAAAAAGTGCTTTTGGTTAGTGACTCTGTAAGATCCTGATGAAACAACAAAAATAGCTGTACATTTTTGCTAGTGGGAAACAAAAAGAAATTTGAGGAAGTGAGGGATTTGTGTTTTAGGAGTTTTTAGATGTAAACTGCGTAGTGTGTAATGTTTATAGCGAAAGCCACCTCCATCATGATTTATTTTAGAAGGAAAGATAAGTTAATTTTTTAAAGTCCTTGTTATATTAGATGAATATCTATTTACAATAGGTGAATATATTTTACATATGTGATACAGATTTAGAGGCATAGTGAAACTTCCTGGATTAAAAAAAAACTTAGATAATACAGCTCTTAAAACAGAAAAATATCCTCTGTGTATATAAATGGATATTTTTTCTTATGCTCATCATAATTCTGTTCTTACTCATTTGAATGTAATTTATCATCCTCATAATGTTCTAAGGGGGAGTCCAGAAGAGATTGTGTTATGATGTCAAATTGCTATATGAAAACAATTTTGATAAGCCCATGGACATCACATTATAATGACAAATTATAATGACAAAATGGTTTTATGTTTCCATGGAGACCAAATTACAATGTCAAATTGATGGCAAAACGAGGTCAATACAAATCTACACAGACCAGATTGTGATGTTAAAGCAATGTGTGGCCATATCACCATGCATCTGGGGAGGCTGTGCTATATGATGTCAGATGATGGGAAAGCAATTTTTTGGATGATGTCAAACAGCATCAGAAAAAATATCAAAGAAAATCTTCGTAACATCCCTGTATTGAATACAGTAAGTGCAATATAATACTATTATTAATACAATTTCACTGATTGTAAAGTAAATCCAGTAAAATAAGAAAATGATAACTTTATAAATTTAAGTGTTCTAATTCCAAATATTGTTTCATTTTCAATTCTTAGAAAGGAAATGCCTAGACATACAATTTAGACAGAAAAAAGCTCAGCTATTCTACTCAGCAGTGAAAGTTACTTATTGAAGAATTTTTTTAGTTGTAAATTACTTTCTTCATTTGTAATAGGGCTGTGAAAGAACCCACACAGAGACTGATTAATTCAGTCTGCTCCAGAACACCTATCCTGGTACTTCTATATTCAAATGTCCTTGGGGCATCTCCACTCCCCAAGTTGGTGTGGTTGTCACATCTTTTAATTATTTTTTCTTACAGATATTAAAATATTTACAGTTGCTTATATGTGTTATAAATTATAAACCAAGCTGTTTAACACTTCCTCAAACCTGCCATATCCAAGCATGGTATGAGGCACAATGTTATCTTCTCTGATGTAGATTACGTCCATTTGCTCTTAAATAATAAATAATATTGGTGTAATTTATCTTGAATAAGTGCGATAAATATTTTAACCTAATGCTGATGTCAATCAGTTGAGATGTTAAATGCAAATGGAATTGAATTGTATTCTTCACAGATCCTCAACAGATTTTCTCTCTTCTTCCTCCAATGGTTAATTCTCAGTTGCCACAGTGACTTAGGGCAAAGTGCTACTGAGTCATAAAGTTTGGCTAGTAAAAATAATAACTGCTTTTCATCAAGTCAATGATACTGAATAATATTTAGCTGTATTCTTAGAGCTAGTTTATTCATCCAAATGTCAATTGTTCCAAGCTTATGCATTTATCATTTTGCATGGTGTTAATGCCTCAATATGCACACTCATTTAACCATATTGACTAAATTAACTAGATGATTCACTTACCCTCAACAACCATATTTCACTTGAATATTGTGTGCCAGGTAATATGGCATATAAATTTAGCCAAATGGCTTTAGAGATTTGTTTATATGACTTGTCAGTCGATTTCAAATTCTTGAGTAAAATCTATCCATGTGTATATGAGAGTAGGAATTTCAGTTTTTAGGCTTTGACTTCTTTTGCTTTGTGTTCCTTGTTTATGGGAAAGGTGGATAAAATGGCATCAATGAAGAGTTTCTGGAACGTCCTTGTTCAAATAGCTAATATGGTCTAAAATCCACTCAGGGTGGACTATATAGATCTTACTTGAAGAAATTGTACACAGTTGTATTCTTGCCCAAACAGATGCAGAGCCCGGAAAAGGATATGTTTATTCAAATTAATCACCTGGCTGAGGAAAGTCATTTGAAAAAGAATGAGAAAGTAAATGATATGGAAGAGGACAATAAGAAAAGCAGAAAGAGGAGGAGCAAAAAGAAAGAAAACAGGGAGTAGGAGGATAGTAAATAAGAAGTAAGTATGCCTTATTTGTGCAGGAGGAGGAGAAAGAATCAGCAGCCTTTTTTTTTTTTGAATATGTATCCATTTGAAAGTAAGAAAGAAATAGAAGGAGAGAGAAGAAGAGAGAAGAGTGCTTCATTATCTCCCTACATGGATGCAATGACTACAGTTAGACCACTCTGATGCCAGGAGCAAACTGTTCCTCCAGGTCTCCCATTGGATGGTAGTACCACAATCACTTATACCATTTTCCCACATGTATGGACTTTTGGAAGCAACAGGTGATGATCCAAGTACTTCAGTCCCCTTACTCAGATGGGACACCTAGACTGAGATCTTGGCCCTGGCTTCAGTCTGGTGCAGCCTCAGTTGTGTGTACATTTAAAGAGTGAACCAGCAGAGAGACAGTTTCTCTTCATGTCTCTGCCTCTGTGTGTTAATCTCTCTTTCAAATAAAACATACGCTTTAAAAGCACACACCAAGAGAAAGGGAATATATCATAAACATTGATACATAGTTAAAATAATCGTTGATAATTGACTACCTGTTTTAATAATCTGAAAATTTCTGGTTGACATAAAAAGTTGTTGCATATAATGAAGGTCAAGGACTGTGACTGTGAGAGGGCATGTAATTATTTTTAAGATGGAAGATTCGATTTAAATGTAGGATAAGGAAGAGAGCAAAGAGTATGGAGTCATAGGTAGCCAATACACAAATGAATCATTGATTCTGGTGAAATGAGAAGTTGTTGAAGATAAGGATACAAGACAGAGTTAAATAAAAATTTTCAATTTGGAGGGTGAAGTGCTTGAAAGGACCAGGACAATGAGCGACAGATATGTGTGGAACAACACCTTTGCAGCAAAGTAGTACAAGCAGTGACATACCAGGAAATTGATGTATCACCTACAGCGTTATTATTATTATCAATAAGTGTTATTATATATTATCAATCGTTAAGTAAAATACATCTTATGCAGAGTTATAGTGACTCAGAAACTAAATTCTCTAAAGAGGAATGTCAAATACAAACCCCCAGAGAAATGAAACAAGGAGTGACCAATTTCAAGGGAGGGATTTGGGACTAGGGCGTTGTAGGGACAAAGCAAAGTGAAAAAGCAAAGAAGGTGCTGTCTTTTACTTCTATTCTGGGGTTTTACAATAAGAGAAAACACACACATACACACACACACACACACACACACACACCCTGTAATTTAATACTATTGAAAGGGTGGTTTAATTTTCTCTTGAGGATCCTGAAATAAAACCAAATAGATTTTTTTTTTCCAAATAATGTACCATATATCACACCTGGAAATTAGGACACGGACACGTGTTTCTTAGTAAGAAGCTGGCAGCAGTCAATGTACTACAATGCCCAACTTATTTAAGAACTCCAGTTCGATTCCCTCAAACTTTCCACAGTATCCTGAGGATTCCCTAGTATCCCGACAAGTCATCATGTATGAATCCAATCTCTTGATCCTGTTCTTCTCTGGCCACATGTGGTGAAGTTTGCTGTCAACTTGTCTATTGGCTATGAAACCTTCCAAGGACACTCCATCAAAAAGATCCATTTGGAAACAGTTCTGTTCCTGCCAACGGTGCTTTTTATAACATGCTATCAGTTTTCATGTCTACATCAATACTGCCCTCCCAGGTACTGAGGCTGATCTGACCACAGCCACCACTAACCCTGCCAGGTTTTGTGCATTGCCAGGAGTTTTTGAAGTTCTAGAATGTGCAAAACTACATTCTCTGTATCCTTCCATGCATTTCTGCCAGACTTTAATAGGAATCAATTCTGGGCAACATTACTTTAATCCTCTTCACCATTCTACTAATGGATTAGCTAAAACAACTTTATTGAATCTCACCATTTCAACCATAAATATGTAAACTCTGTTGATTTAAGGTTATTTTATTAGCAGATACTTCAATGCATGCACAAATCTCAATTTTCTCTTCATTATTTTGGTTTACATTATAGAGACAATCCAAATGCACTCATGTATCGTAGCTAATTGATGATTGCTAAAGTATCTTTCAGTAGATCCTTCCCTTTCCTGCCCTCACTTACACTCTCTTTTGTCTTTGTCTTTCAGCAATAAATTTGTTGGCTTCATCCATCATGAGACAGTACTTATTTGACTTATCATTCAAAGGGTTTGGAACTTCTTGCAAACCACAACTCAGACTAAACGCTCCAAAAGGAGTTGCCAGATACAGAATTTTATTATGAGTTCATCATTAATTGTAGTGCTCTTAGAAAAAGAAGAAACTGGGCCTGACGTGGTAGCCTAGTGGCTAACATCCTCGCCTTGCACACTCGCTACAACCACTGGGATACAATAAGGATGAAGGTTGCTCTACTTTCCTTCCAGCTCCCTGCTTGTGGCTTGGGGAAGCAATTAAGGACGGCTCAAAGCCTTGGGACCCTGCACATACATGGGAGACCTGGAAGAAGCTCTTGGCTCCTGGCTTCGGATTGGCTCAGCTCTGACTGTTGCTTTGGGAGTGAATCATCGGACGGAGGATCTTTCTCTCTGTCTCTCCTCCTTTCTGTGTATCTGACTTTCCGAAAAAATAAACAAATCCTAAAAAGAAAGAAGATACTTTCCATCATCAACTATTTGGATACCCCAAGATGCCAGTTGCACAGGAGAGATATTATACAGACAATATAATTTTCTTTCAGCATGTTTCAGAAAACCATTGTTTAAGAACCTCCCAAAGCCTGAATTTTTAGGGTGATTATCACCTTATCATTGTGGACATTGTGGCTCAGTGGACTTAGCTAATGCCTGGGACACTCACATCCCATATCAGAACATTGATTCAAGACTTGGATATTCTGTGTTTCTAATTCAGTTTACTGGTAATGCACCAGGAAGAGAATGAGAGCCCGAGGTCTTGGGTTATTTCCGTGATTCTGTGAGACCAAAATGGAGTTCCCAGCTCCTGATTCAGCTTGCTTAGCCATGGATGTTACAGAACTGCGAGGAATACATCAAAAGAAAACCTCTCTCTCTCTCACCCCTGTTATGTTTACTGTTTTCATAATTTTAATTTATACAATATTTTTAAAATGCAATATGAATTATACGACAAGGAATTTTGTGGGAAAAATTTAAAAAACAGCCAAGCTGTGCTATTCCTTGGTCCATTTAAAATGTATTCAACAATGGTTCATTTTGTCAACAAAATATTTTGGATGATTAATGTGCTGAGGAATTCAACTGAAAATAAATCAGTTCCACTTGAACGTGGCTTAAGGTCCTGGCATTGTGGCACAGTGGATTAAACCAGCTTCCCATATGGACAATGATTTGAGTCCTGTGAATCCCTGATATCACTATACCCACTTAGCCATGAGGGGAGCTCCTAGTTTCTGGCTTTAGCCAGGCCCAGCACCAGCTGATGTGACCATTGAGATGAAAGGAATAGCCTGTCTCTGTGTTACTCTCTCACTCTCTATGCAGCTCTGTCTTTCCTATACAATAAATACATCTTTGACAATTGGGACTTCAAATAAATTTTATAATTGTGAAAATCAAAATAGGAAAAAGACAATGAGTTATTTGGAGTCAGAGTAATGAAAGATTAAACACGAAGTCATTACTTCATGCATTTTTTCACTTTTAAAAACATTTTATTTATAGCTGAAATCACAAACAGATACTTGAGAAAAAAAAGGCAAAAATCATGGTTAGATGTCCATTCATATGAGAACATGGTTAACTGAATATAAAAGGAAAAATTCAAATAATAAATCTAATTTTAAAATAAATCTGAACATTTCTCCATATATTTTTCTTACTTTTGAACAGGATGATTGTTTTCTTTATTTCAATAACAACTTATTTGTAATACATTGTGAAGTTTGGCTCATTTCTCTTTCTAAATTTTGCTTCCCTTAAACAAGAAAACTGATTGCCTTTGTTAAAATTTGTATGCACAAATCTTTTCATGTGAAGTGAAGAATCATTGGAGCCTCCTTTGCTAGAACAAGCTAGAGAAAACAATGTATAAATTAATATTCAAAAGAAATCTTATTTATGAGAAATAAAATTTAACTGAGCCAAAAGTTCATTTCAGATTTTTTTTCCACCTTTTTTGTTGTAAATTATAAAAAGCAAATGTAAACTTGCCTAAGGGGAATGCGGGCGGGAAGAATGGATGAAGGAATGATTAATTGTCATACTATGGAATGGTTGAAGGGTAGATCTTGTTTGGCAATTCAGCCACGCAATTTAACCATGCAATTCCTTCTCAAATGTTGAGTCTGTTTCATATATGTTAACCTTATTGTCAAAAAAGTTCACATGCAAGTAGTCTCAGAAGTTCTGGCTGACAGATATTCAGGGTTGTTTCAGAGAATAAGAGCCTTTGCTCAAAGGTTTCCAGAACAAAAACTTAGATTAACTTCCAAGGGACTCATTATAAACCAAATGGTAAGGTCCTGGGAATTCAATGTGCTGATTTCCTTCGACTTGATAACTTCAATGGATAAATGAAAGGCAGACTTACAGCAAGAAGGAGACACACACACATACGTACACACATATAGAGACAGATAGACAGATGTATAGATAGATCATCCATCCATTAATTAATTTCCCAAAAGGCTGCAATGGCCAGATCTGAGCAGTTCTGAAGTCAGGTGCCCACAGCTTATTCCAAGTGTCCCATATGGGTACAGAGGCTCCAGGGACTTGAGTCATCGGCTGCTGCTTTTCCAGGTTATAAGCAGGGAACTGCATCAGAAATGGAGCAGGCTGGGATGTGAATCAGCATCCATGTGGTAGAGGCTTAGCCTAATACAGCATACACTAGCTGTGCAGTTTCATTTTAAAAATATTGTTATATTTTAAAGGGATCCTCCTAGAGATTAAATTTCAACATGGACTTTGGTGGGATACATTCAAACTGTGGTACTAGAAAAACCAAAGAGCATTATTTAAGGCTTCCTTGCATGAGAAATGGAGCTTTGAAAAGAGTAGACATTTTTAAGAATTGATTGTTCACTCCTGTGGATACTGGAATATTAACATCTAGAAAATAATATTTTTTCACTGAGAAATGCAGTTTTATAATATGAAGTAGCAACATTTTCCTGGAAATATTCATGGGTAGTAATGGTCTCTTTTTACCTGAGTACCCTAGCAAGAAAGTTTAATTTTGGAGGAGCACTTTAGGGAGAGTAAGGATAAGCAAGTGAAACAAAATTAAGTCAAGAGTGCATAATCAAACCAGTCACTACAATAGAGTAATGGGACATAACCTTGTGTTATTTTGAAGAACTGGGTCTGGTACATCTGACAGCTAACCAAGGAACAGAGGCACCTGTCTACAACCAACTTAACATTCAGGCTCATCAAGTGCTAAATTCCTCAGACTTCCAGGTTTTCACAGGCAAGGTCAACCACAGGTTTCCTGCCGGCACTACACAGTACATAATTGGAGAAATTCTTGTGCAGCAAAAGAGACATTGATATTGAGTTGAGGCTAGGCGCTGCCAGGTTATACACATGTGCATTTGGTAGTGATGAAAGGACAAGAAGGGAAGGGCAAATGGTGTCCAAAATCAGCTTCACAACATCCATGAACAGAGAGAGGATTTAATAAATTAGGGCAATTTTTATTGCCAGACACGGTTCCTATGAGTCATGCATGGTCTTATATAGCATTAGATAAATCAGTGTCAGACAATAATAGAAAATATTGCACAGGAATGGTCTTAGATATATGAATAAATATAAACAAATGACATATAAATCACTGTCTTTTTGAGGAAAAAGAAACTTGGGAAAAAAAACTATTATGGTTTGTTTGACACAGTAATAAAAATTGCTCTTCAGTGGTTATAATTTTGTGCCACACTTTGTTCCAAAGAATGCTATTAGACAATGAAACTAAATGTTGAAACAGAAGAAACTGAAAGGGGATGGGAAAAGAAATAGTTAGGAAACACTTTAAGGATGAGAACATGTATTGTAAGATTTGGCTGTTGAGCCAACGCATGAGAAAATATGCCTTACAAAAAACCAGCAAACTCTGAGGTGCAACTCAAAATAAGAAATTTGTAAGCAGTTTAATGTAGTGGCTGCATATGCAGGCTCAGGAGCCAGACTGCTGAGATTAGGTCTCATATTTACCGCTGAATAGCATTTTTAACTCTTAGGCTATTGAATCTTGCTGGGCCTTAGAGTCTTGTGTAGAAAAAGCATGTTAAAATAATAGCTGTTGTTGTGAGGATTAGATAATTTACTTCTAATAGAACATTTAAAATGATCACACACATACACAAATGCTATATAAGCATTTGCCACTTTTGAACAATCGTGATCTTTCTGTCTGAAGAAGAAAGTTCATTTAAACAACAGGGGCGTATGTAAGATTCAGATTATGAGGGAAAAGAGATATGATATTATATAAACTAGTGTGGAAGTCAGAGATGTGAACATTTAGCAACCATTACAATAACATTTTCAAAAATGAAACCAAAATCGGAAAATAAAATAAGACAACAAATTAAAGATGAATTATTACTATAACCTTGAAAGTAGAGATGTTGATACCTGAAATATCTCCAAGAAAGTGTAAGGACTGGACATTTTTATTAGCAAGGAAAATATCTATTTAAATTTCAAACAAAATAAAACAAAAAAACCCAAGTTAAAAAAACTGAGTTGTGATACCTGGCAGCTAAAAATTGGAATGGATCTATGAGTACACAGGACTACATAATTAATAATCCTGGCTTTCCATTACTTAACACATCTGCACATGATAATAACCCAGCAGGAATGTTCCTGAGGAGAGTAATGAGGGTGAGTTCTGTTCTTCACAATCACATCAGAATTCAGGCTATTGGAGATACTAGCATCTCAACACATGGATTTCCAATGTACTACCAACAATGCCACCCATCAGAGGGGAAAGAGGATATCCGGAGGGCATGATCACTTTCTTATTGATCATTATCCCAAAGTGAAATGTATCATTTCTTTTCATGTTTTGTTTGCTAAATTTTGTCACATAGCTTTACTTAAAATCAATCAAAGCTAGGTATTGCAGCCCCTGGATCAGGATTTATTTTCCTGTCACAGTCACAGTACTGTTTTCGGGAAGGGAAAGCCTGAATTTTGATGTTTAGCTGTTATATAAAGTATTCTTATAAACCCGATGTGGCAAGAGTAGGGATAATTTGATCTTTTGGATTACTTAGAAAAACACGTTTGCATCTTTTTTTTTAATGACAATACCAAGAACCATAAAGTAAACTAACAATCAAATAATAAAGTAAGGTGTTCACATTGTATAGAAGAGAAGAAAGAACAAATAAGCAATATATTTCAAAATACAGTTCTGGAATCCTGTGAAGAAATATGTTAGTTATTGATTTTGAGTTATTTAAATTCAAGTACTTAATAGTTTTAAAAAATGGCAAGAAATCGTAAGTCTGGGGCAAGTATAATGGCTCAGCTGGCTAATACTCTGTACCAGTGCTGACATCCCATATGGCTATTGGTTGATATCCTGGATGCACCACTTCCCATCCAGATCCCTGCTGTGGCCTGGGAAAGCGTTAGAGGATGGCTCACAGCCTTGGGACCCTACACCTGCATGAGGGACTTGAAAGAGGGTCCTGATTCCTGCCATTGGATTAGATCAACTCCAGCTGTTGTGACCACTTAAGGAGTAAATCCAGGAATGGAGGATTTTTCTCTCTGTAAATAAGTCTTTACAATAGATACATAGAAAGCTTCAAAAAGAAGTTTGTTTATTTGAAAGGAAGAGACATTCAAAGAGATATACAGAAACAGACACAGCTATACAGAGAGAGTATTTCCAACCATAGATTCTCTCTCAAAATGTTTTACAACTTTTTCCAGGTTTCTCTCATAGGAGGAAGGGACCCAGATACTTGAAACATAATGTGTTGGCTCCTAGAGCATGAATTAGAAAGATGCTGTAATATTTTTCATGGTAAAATTTTGTAGACATAGGGATTTCTTCCTCCTTCTCTCCTTTCTTTCTTCCTGTTTTTCCCTCTGTCAATTTTCCTAATATTATTTTAGAAGTATAGTCCCTTAATAACAGTTAAAAGTAAAAAAAGTACAATAATAAGCATAACATTTACAAGTTTAACTTTTTGCTATGTAAGTATACCAACACATGGTAGGTATCGCCAAAGGTAGAAACTCCGTATTTCAGAATTTAAAACTAAGCTATTCTAGGGAGTTTTCAGTGATACCTAATTGTGGTCTATTTGAATTTCCTCAATGAATAATTATGCTGAATATGTTTTGTGTAGTTATTAATACATATATCTTTAGTGCAGTATCTAGTCAGATAATCTGCCTCTTTTTGAGTTATAATACAATTTCATGTATTCTTATGTTTTTACCAATCTATAACCTATATTGTTTATTCTATTTTGTTTTCTCAAGAAGAACTCATTGATGCAATCAGGCAGGAACTGGAGCAAACCAAATACTGCCTAGAGACACAGCCTACAAGATGAGAAGACTTTAATTGGGAGAAAAATTATTCCTACAAGCAACCTTTAACAACAACCCCCTACATTTTGTGAGCTGAAAGAAAAAAGTGGGGACAGAAAGAGGGAAAACCCCACACTGCGAGAGCCTTCAGACACTGGGACTCTGGCGACAAGCTAGTTCCCTCCAGTTTGCTGATATATATATAAAACCTTTACTGCAGGATATTAATAAGTCCAATGTGTCAATATTTTTCTGTGAGAGCAATAATTTCGGTGTGATATCTATGGTTCACTGTCTTGTCATCAGACTGTGTCTCTTTCTCCACCCCAACATGGTAGACTTAGATTGTATTTTAAACTTCTGACTTTGCACAGCCTAGCCTCAACTGTATGAGTATTTGCAGAAGTGAACCAGGATTTTGAAGCTTGTTCTATAATTCTCTGCTTCTCCAAGAATTGGAAAATTCAAAATGCTCTGTAAGAAACATAAGAAAGTTAAATTTTTGAACTTGAGGTTTTGTGTTCTCATAATGAAGATGTTATGGTTGTGCCCAAAAACAAAATATGAAGCAGTTAAATAAAAATGAAATCCCATAAGCTGTCACCCTATAATTTGGGGATATTAACAAGATGGGGTAGGAAGAGGTTATGGGAAAAGGGGAGAGAGGAACACTTATGCTTCTAAATCTACATCATAAAAAAGTTGAAATCAATTCATATATAATTTTAAAATAAATAAGTAATTTTTACTCTTTTTTTAAAAAAGATTTATTTTTATTGGAAAGTCAGATATGATATACAGAGAGGAGGATCTTCCATCCAATGGTTCACTTCCCAAGTGGTCGCAATGGCTAGACTGAGCCAATCCGAAGCCAGGAACCTGGAGCTTCTTCCAGGTCTCCCATGCAGGTACAGGGTACCAAAGCTTTGGCCTCTCCTCAACTGCTTTCCCAGGCCACAGCCAGAGAGCTGGATGGGAAGCAGGGCTGCCAGGACTAGAACCAGCACTCATATGGGATCCTGGAATGTTCAAGGCGAGGACTTTAACTGTTATGCTATCTCACGGGGGCCATTAATAAATAAGTAATTTTAAAAACAAATTTACCATTAACGGAAAGTATACTACCAGTCAATAAAAGTGAAGAACATCCCAAAAACCCTGTAAATCAGCCAGCCATCCCTTATGAAGAGAAGAAATAGGATTCCTTGTTCTCATTTTTCTCATGGTAAGGGAAATGATCCAGAAGAGTCAGTAGTAGATGAAAAACAATATATTAAACATTTTGGAAGAAAATATAAATAAAATATTATTGCAATCTCAAGATTACCCAATGCAAAGCACACACAGCAATACCCTACTACCAAAAACTTCTGTCATTCAAAAACAACATGCAGAATATGAAAATGCCATCTATGAACAATTTTGAGAAAATATGTGAGTTACATGATTAATGTTGAGAATATTTCATATCAGTTATAGGAAGACAAGCAAAACAGAAATAAGCAGGCCAGAAAATTTATTGATTTGCAGTAAAAATTAAACATGAATTAATCATCACGTGAGGGACACAATGCCCTTAAATGTTTTCCAAAAACATGCAAGAGGACCACAACGAAGAATATCTACAAAACATAAAAAGTTGAACAAAGCGTATCAGTTTTGAAATAGCAAGTTGAGACATGAATGGAACATCTGCATTGCATATGAGAATGTCACTTGAAGTTAAGGCTACTAATGTCCTCATCCAGGTTCCTGTAATATGTTCTAGAAAGTGGGAAAGACACCTCCAGCTCTTGACCTTTGTTACCTACCTGAGACATGTGGGTAGAGTTCCAGATTCCTGGCTTTGATCTGGCATAGCCATGGTTCATGTGGACATTTGGAAAGTAAAGCAACTAATAAAAAATGGATCTGTATCTCCTTCAGTCTCTTTGACACACTAATTTCTAACTAGATATAATTAAATCTATAAAATAATTTGATATTGTTAAAGTGTGGAATATTATAGTTTTATGAGTAAAAATTAGACATTTTATTAGATTTATAGGAGAGCCTGAATGAACATTCATGATGTTGTGCATTATCTGTGGTTAGCAGAATTTTAAAGAAATGACCACTCCTGACCAGTCTGTACCAGTTCATATCACCCGCTGGTGAATCTGAGCACCAGAACAGTGTGGGTCGGGCCAGGTATGGTTGCAACACATACCAGTACACATTACAGTTGAGATAGGGTACACTCTGGGCTGGGCTAGAATGTAACTCTCACCAGCTGGAATTTGGGGTGGGCCGGGCAGGGCCTGGCCATAGCACCCACTAGCAAACGCCAAGGTGAGGCGGGCCATGCCAGACTGGGACACAGCGCTAGTAAGAATGGAGGGGGTGGGGCAGTAAAGTTGGGAATGTGGAGGTCCCCCCTGCTGGAACACCTCTCCGGCTGGAGAGCATGAGTTGGGATGGGGGTAAACTAGACTGAGCAGGGCTACATTGCCTGTGGGCCTCATGTAAGCCAGATCAGGGAAGACCCAGGCTTAGTTGATAGTCCCTACTGGTGCAAACATAAAGCAGAATGGGTGACGGTTGGTTGGGCTTTCCCACAGCATCAGATAGCAGATGCTGGCACCAGTGGCTAATCTGTCAAGTTAAACTACAGAACCATCTGGAAAGTGTATGAGCCAGGGGTGGGAGTGGCCTAGGAGGGTAACAGTGGGTGCCTTTCTCTTGGTGGTAATCACTCCCAGTGGAAGGCATGAAAATCAGCACTGGGGTAGACGTGGCTGGAACAGAATGGCACCCATCAGCATGTGTGTGGGCTGGATAGTGGAGCTGGTTGGGTTGAACTAGGTGTCAATGCCCATTGACATGCATGAGAATTGAATGGAACATGAGACTGACTGGACTAGTCTGCTGTACATACTGGCAAGCATGGGAACTAGAGCAAGGAATGGGCCTGGTGGGGTTTATTGTGGGTCGCTCCTACTAGGCTGCAGCTCCCACTGGTTTGCGTGAGGACCGAGTATGAAGTGGGCAGGATCAGGCTGGACTGCAACACCCATTGGTTCCAGTGGAAGTTAGGGTTGGATACAGAACCAACCCAGCAATTGAAACCACTAGCTGATTGGAGCAACAGACTGTGCCGGGCACTGTACTTGCAAGTACACACAAGAATCTGTCTGGGATCACCTCAAAGTTTCTTTGGGGATCTCTGCAATCGAACTGCCGGACTCACAACCCCAACCATGAAGAAAAGTACAGGTTTCATTGTCTGCCATGGAGTGCAAATGCCAGAGCCAAGCCTCCTCAGAGGCTCAGATGGAGCAGTGGACAGCACAATCAGGTACACATGGAGGATATGGCAGTCTATTGGAACCTGCAGAGGACACCTGGCACCACAACAGAGGACAGAACTAATCAGCTAACTACCCAACCATATGTTGGCAGTGAAAAACTTGGCAAATGGAGACGCTAAGATGGGCTATCTCAATCAGTGGATTCTGTAGCGACTTTGTTGTACTTGGAATGGTGAAATTGACAGCAATTCGTAACTGTTGAACTATGAAAACCACTTGAGCAAGACCCTCGGAGCATGCCCCACATCGGGGACATGGAATGGGTGGGATGCTGGATGGTGCTTCTCTCTTCATCTCCCCATTTATCCCAGATACAGAAAAAAGGGGGGATGTGGAAATAATAGTCTACCCCACATTCCTGTAGCCCTTGAACCTTTGTGCAATAATTAACCATGTAAAGATTGTCAAATAAAAGAAAAAAAGAAAGAAATGACCACCCCTCATAACCCTGCTTCTGGTTATCCAAACACTAATCCAGTTGATGTAAATAATAGTTGAAGATATAATTAAGGTTATGGACTTTGAAGTAGGGGAATTATCTTGGATTTTCCAGATGACACAATTTGATCATTCCCTTAAGAAAATAAATCAATTCGTTCTGCCGAAGTCAGAAACACATAGCAGAGAATGAAAGAAGAGATGAGGCGAGGGAAATGTCAATGAACTTTAAATTGGGGAAGACCAGACAGTTTATTTGCTTTGAAGATGCAGTTAAGTGACCATGAACCAAGAAATAGAAATGGCCTTTAGAACAGTAACAGTAACCCTATGATTACAAGAGACTGAATTCTGCCAACACCCAAAATAAGCTTAGATGTGGATTCATTGATACAAAAAGTTTGATACCATAACTTTGGTTTCAAACTTGTGAAACTTGGATAGAAGGCCAGATAAGGGAATTTATTTCATTGCTTTTGACATTTAGAAATTGTGACATGATCCATGGGTTTTGTTTCCAAGTGTGTGATAATTTGTTATGGGGCAATAGGTGAGTAATTAAATGTTGTGTTCAGTTTTATTTTTGAATAACTAATGTTAATGTCAGTTGAGTTTTTGAATCAAAATTCTATTTAGTGAGTTTAGCAAATCATTTTACTTTCCCATAAAAGAAAACTCAATGTATGGTTTTAAAATTATTTATTTATTTTTATTGGAAAGGCAGATATAAAGAGAGGAGAGACAGAGAGGAAAATCTTCCATCAGATGGTTCACTCCCCAAGTGGCTGCAACAGGTGGAGCTGAGCCAAACTGAAGCCAGGAGCAAGGAGCTTCTTCTAGGTCTCCCACGCGGGTACAGGGTCCCAAAGCTTTGGGCCATCCTCCACTGCATTCCCAAGCACAGGCAGAGAGTTGGATGGGAAGCAGGGCTGCTGGGATTAGAACCAGCATCCAAATGTGATCCCAGTACGTTAAAGGTGAGGACTTTAGCCACTAGGCCACCATGCTGAGCTCAAAAACTCAATGCATTTTTAAATATTTTTAGCCAACTGAAAAAATCACTACCTCTCTTGAATTCTGATATAAATTCATGTTGGATGTTTGCCAATATTTTCCTACACCTTTGAAAAGGATGAATATATCTCTTTTAGTGCGAAGTTATACTGATTGTACTTTAACCAGACCTGTTTTTTAAATGATTTATAGTTTTGTTGGTGAACTCTCTGTTTTGTAAGAATCACGAATGATTGTATATTAATTATCTGAAAAAAAATAACGATTTAACTATCATCACATATATATGACATAAGCCTTTGTTTTACATCCTCTCTGTATTATCTTCTACTGTAAGTCATCGTGTTCACATGGAAAACTTTATCTGTTTTGCTGGCTTCCAACTTGATTATTTTATTTTCCTTTATTTTGTAATCTGTTTTTCTCCAAAGAAACCACAACTCTAATGCATCTGATCTATTGCCCATAGTAGTTGTGCCATAGGAAACTATGTAATCATTAATAGCTTTATTGTCCCATTCTAAGTACTTGGGTGTGTGATGAAATCATCAGGTTAAATAAGGGATTGTTAAAAATATCTTAGAAGGAGATTGTACTTAGCTAACAAGAAATGTGATTTCGTGGTAACAGAGTGGGTTTCAAAATACACACACACACACACACACACACACACACACACACAATGTGATAACAGTCGCATCGACACTTGATGAAAATCATGAGAGTTTAGATTTACTTTTCAAGACAAATTTTTCTCTGCATTGGCAAAACCAATGTGTTAACTGGGAGCATAATTCTCATCGTTATTTAGAGATCTTTCTAGTCTTCAAGAATTTTGTTGGTTTTTACAATTCCCTGGAGTTTAGCTTTCTCAGGTAACTTGCTGTTTCAGAGGAATTTCATTTATTCCTCCCCTCCGATAGAACAGGGAGTTAGGAAATCGGAGAACTTAACCTATATTTACATCAGCAACTCGTTTAACACATTGCATGAGAGGCACAGGACAGAGTTTTTGCTTTTCTTTCCCAGAAGGTTTTACTTGGAATACTTGTGCACATAAATAGCTAGGTCGGTCCCAGCCATTAAAGTGAAATCAACATGAATCTTTTTATTCTCTAAGCATTTAGATACATTCTTTCTCCAACTCATATTTGCTCTTGTGAATGATAATAGGTCAGATAATTTTGTAAGGGATATTTGCAGTCTGTAACTGGGATGGGTTATGCTTGTCAGTAGGTATCCCTTAAACCTGTGAACTGTGGACACACTCAGATTTGGCAGTTGAGTAGATTGACTCTTGGTTACTGATTCAAGGTAAGCCTCAGCTTAACAGACCTAGATTAACTATAGTTTTGTGTTTCAGGTTGGTGCTAGAATAGGACCTAAATCTGCTGCATTTCATGTCTCTATGAATGACAGGAGTAGTTCATAACTACGAGTGATATCATTTATATCAACATGAAGATTCCGATTCCTATCTTGATAACCTAAATAGTTTTGCATCAAGAATATGTGTTCTATAAGTCTGTCTGTCACTTAACAATTGTATCACCACTATGATTCCTGTCTCAATAGTAATAATCCTAGGCTTGCAAAAACTAGCTTACAGAAGGTAAAAGCTATGGGAAATTTAAGCAAAATTAGAGCTATTCCCAGCCATGTATTGGATTCTCTGTGTCCATTTGCTTTCAACAAGCCTATTTTAGAATATTGGTTACTTCCAACATTCCAACATCTAATGCCTTTTATTTTTTCAGTTCTCTAAAGTATAATACGTGATTTCTGGTAATTATGCTTCAGTCCATGGGGGTCACCATCATTTGCAGACAAAATAAAGCTATAAAAACATTTCTGAATATGTTATTTATTTATTAATAAACCGTCAAGATTCTCACATAAAATTCTTGATATTGACAATTCCAATCTTATCCAGCTATTTTTCTTCATATCTGAGTTAATTGTCTGAGAGTTCATTCATATGGGGCCGGTATAGTTGCCTAGTGTCTAAAGTCCACTCCTTGCACTCCCCGGGATCCCATATGGGCTCTGGTTCTTGATCTGACTGCCCCGCTTCCCATCCAGCTCCCTGTTTGTGGCCTGGAAAAGCAGTCGAGGACAGTCCAAAGCCTTGGGACCCTGTACCTGTGTGAGAGACCAGGAAGAAGTTGCTGTTTGGGATCAGCTCAGCTCCAGAAGTTGCAATCACTTGGGGAGTGAATCAGTGGATGGATCTTCCTCTCTGTCTCTCCTCTTCACTGTGTATCTGACTTTCCAATAAAAATAAATAAATTTTTGAAAATAGAATTCATATATACCTATGCATAATTGATTGCCAATGCAGAAGATAGTTTTAAAGTTCTTCTGTTGAATAAGTTTTATTTTCCTGTACTTAATTTTACATTGTCCTGTGCTTGAACTGGTAGGAACTTTACTTTAGTTATATTTTTAAGAAATAACAAGGAATGACACCTATGGTGGACGAATGAATTTACACATATTGTACATAAAAGAAAGAATGTCCTTTGACAATACTGTTAGTTATCACACTACTGTCAGTCAGCTGGAACATTGCATTACATAGAGCATCAGAACTTATTTCTGAATGCAAGCAACATTGGCATATTTTGAAAACTTACAAATGCCTCACTTATTTCAAATGACATTTTTCCAATTCTCAGACTTTTACTAGTCCCAGTGAAAGCATTAACTCAACTAGGAATTTCAATGTAAGTGCTAATTTGAGAATTTACAGGTTTAGAGCTATGTCTGATTTTCAGCTTTATTATCTTGATGGCTATATGATGAAAGTGACTGTATTAAGAAAGTGATTAAAAAGTCATCCACAAAGTTATTTATTAAAAATAAATTTAATGTAACAATATTTACTATTATTTTCAGATTCATGAAAGGCATCATATATTTGATTTAGTTAATATAAATTTGACTTTCAAGACCTAATAGATCCATTACTTCAGATAATTTTATTTAATCTAATTGAGCTTTTAATTTGTAGAATGGACCCGTTTTTAAATTGGTGACTTTAGATGATCAGACTTTAGGGAAAAGGTGAACATTTCCAAATATCCCATAACCAGTGAAAATTTATGGCTTACTTAAAATTAGATTGGTGTGTTGAAGATTTAGGTAGGAACAGTTTTGAGAATAGGCCATCAATCAGAGTGCTGATGACATAAATATCATTGAAGTAAGTGGTAAATGAAGCACAGTCTACTGAAATAAACATATGATATACCTCATCAGCCACTTTTTTTTAACACTGTATATATGTTATATGTATATACTATAGCTAACACAGTTTGTAATAGGCTATTTTTGGTCAGTCTTAAACCTGTAAGTTATATATTTATATTTTCTAGATTTTGCAAATTGGTAGATACGTGTATATATATGGTGAATTTAGAATTTTTTAGAGGACAATTTCTTCAAACTCTAGAATAATACTTTACTCTTCTAGGTGACATACTTACAATGATAACCAATTTACAAGTTCAGTGTTGTATCTGGTTATTGAGGTCATCATTCCTGTTACCCTATGACCCTCCAGAAGATTTGCATTGAGCCGATAACTGAGCTGGGCCAATACATTCAGTCCAGCGGTGCAGCATTCTTGATGTCACTCCACCAGCAGCAGTAGCAGTACTCATCCAAGTGATCATTCGAATCAGTATTTTTTCAAAATTTTTCATTTTGTGCCAATTCACATGTCTTTACTCATTTCAGTATTAGAGGTAGCTGTGTTACTGTAGAACAAATTCACAATACAGAATTTTGGATGCCAGCCCAACACCTCAATTTAACAACATTGATAACAACCTCAATTTAACAAGTGATAAACTTTACAGGTCCTAATATCCTTACAAATAAAAAAATGGGTGAGGACACAGTACAAAAAAAAAAAAATGGGGTGGGAGGGATTAGAAACTGCTCAAGTTTGTGCTAAATTTAATATAATTTGAGTCTATAGATTAGCTATACAAATATATACTTTCACACACCATAATTATTGTTGCAATGTTTTACAAAAGTGTAAATGTGCAAATTCTTTGATCTTTCATTTTCATTTCTGGGTTGCTATTCACTAATATGCTAACACACACACTTTCTCTTGTGCACACACACACACACACACATACACATCATATCATGCTTTTTGTGGGTAATACCATTGTTTCCACACTAACATCATTTTTTTCCCTGTATCTGGGGTCAGGACAGAAACAAAGGAAAAAGCCCCACCAAACCTCCCACCCATCCCAGGTTCCCGATAGGAGGCACGCATCAAGGGTCCTGTTCAAGCAGTTTTGATAGTTCAACAGTTGTGAATTGCTATTTATATATTTGCAGGCATTCTCTCCAGCATATTCAAGGAAAAACAACCTAAAAGAAAAATGGAAAAAATAATAAAACAAAGGGACACAAAAAATTGTGGAAAACTAATATCCTGCAGTGAGGTCTGTTTACCTGACTAATCTACTTACATAAGTGTATCAGCATTCCACAGTCACAGCAAGACTAAACTTTTGATCCTAGATGGTAGATCTCCAAAAAGTATCGTGATTAATTGATTTTCAAAAATGTTTATTTATTTATTTACATTAATTTTAGATGATGATTATTATTATTATTATTATTATTATCTTTGATAGAGTTCCATAAGCCCTGAAATTTCCAGTTCCGACCTCCCCAAAACCCCTCTCCCACTGAGTTCCCCTATATCATTACAACAGTGTAGTTCCTATAAACAGTTGTAAGTCCATCATTGTAGGCATGGACAATGGCGAGAGTCCAGCATCCTATTGTCATGACACATCCAACAGTTTCACTGGGAGTCCATCTTCGATCCCGAAGTAGAGATACAGCCTATACCACATCCTTACATCTGGACATGACTCTCCACTATACAGTCACTATAACCACCCTCCTCCCCAGGGAAAAGCCACAAAACAACATCAACAACAGGAATAAAAACAGAAATTTACAACATCATGATGTTAAATAACATGCCACTAGATATGATAGTCTCCATTACACAGATACTATACATCCCCTTAAATGAAAACCCACAAAAAAATCAAAAACAGGAAAAAAAAGGAAATTTACAACGCTATGAGATTAAATAACATAGTACTAAATGATGAATGTGTCGCTGAAGAAATAAAAAAGAAAACTAAGAACCTTCTTAAAGGGGATGATGCTACTGTATAATCTATGAGCCAGTGAAGAATTTAATGGGAAAAAAAGCAGTGTTTGAGGAAATGAAACATCAGAATCCCTGAGATGTAGTTTCCACTGATCTTTGTTGATGACATGTATCTCCTGCAGGCAATAAATAGATGTTTTTACTTTTTAAAATCCAGTCCACTAATCTATGGTGTTTGATGTGTTTAACTCATTTATCTTCAGGGTTAATTGGTGGTAATTTGGTCCTGTCACTTAACAATGGGTTGCTCATTGATTTAGTCTTCTGTTTTTATTTTACTGGAATATTCTTCACATTTGCTTTTGGTTTTGGTGGATACTATTCCTTTTCTCTGTTAAGAGAACATCTTCAGGTAGTGTTTGTAGGGCAGGTTTGGAAGAGGCATATTCTTTCAACTTTTCTTTGCTATGGAAGAATTTTATTTCTTTTTCAAAGACAAAGGAAAGCTTTGCTGGGTACATTATTCTGGGCAAACAATTTTTTTTTTTTGCTTTTACAATCTGGAATATGTTGTTGCATTTTCTTCTGGCCTGTGAAAGATCAGCTCTGCGTTTAGTTGCCATTCCTTTATAGGCCAACTAATTTTTTTCATGAGCATGTTTAAGGATATTTTCATTATGTTCAATTGAAGAGAGCTTGACTATCATGTGTCTTGGTGAAGATCAGTTTTGGTCAAGCCTGTTGGGAGTTCTGTGCCACTCCTGGATGCTGTTTTACATTTTTTTCCAGATTAGGGAAATTTTCTTATATTATTTCATCAAATACCTTTTGAAGCTAGCTTCTCTTTCTGTGCATTGTGGGACTCCCATAACTCTTATATTTGATATTTTAATAGAGTCCCTTAATTCTTGAATAGTTTTCTTTTCAGCTTGACCCAGTTCTACTTCCATCTTTTTATTTGTTTCCCCAATGTAACAAGAAACATCTTCCAATTTCGAGATCCTTTTTTCTGCCTCATTCATTGTACTGAATTTTTAATTTGCTTTATTGTGTCCTTCATTTCCAGTAAGTTGGCTTGATTTTGTTTCAGTGTTGCTCTTTCCTGTGTGATATATTGCTTAAAATCTTGCATGTGCTTCTCATTGCGGATAAGAAGCTTTATAAGAAGTGTTCTGAATTTTGTGTCCCCCATTTTCCCAACACATTTCTCAGTTAACTCTGAGGTTGGCAAAGGCTTTTGCTCCTTTGTTGGGGAGTCTCAGTAATATTCACTGTGCCCCTTTCTCTTCTTTTTCTTTTGGGTATTGTACTTCTGGTTAGCAGATTCTTCTCCTTGGGGTAGGTTTCTAATCTGTGTCATTCAAAGGTCTGCAATTTGATTTTACTTATTGTGGTTGGTACACAGTTCTTTGCTTGCAGTCACTGGTACTGCTCCCTCCAGCCAGTTTCAGATCTGGTCTCTTATAAACTTCCACCATGGACTCTATAATTCCTGCTTCTGGTTCTCCATGCTCCACCTAGAGTGATCACATGCTGGGGCTATACCGTTGTCTGTACAACCTTACTTCCACTTCTGGTTCTAGCAGTTCCAAGGATTAAAGAGACATCAGGTGCTCTAAATAGCAAGATTGTTGGCTGTTCTGAGCTTGCTGGAACATGCTGGGCATTAGGTCTGAGGACCACATGAACCTATTTTGACCCTAGGATGTTAAAGTCAGTATTATTTTTCCTGTGGGACTGGTGCAATGCAATGAGCTCAGTGAGCTCCCTCCCAGCTAAGAGCATGCACATTTCACTGTTGACCTTACAGTTTCAAAGCCTTTGGCACATTGTACAAAATAGTACCTGATGGGCCACCCGTGGAATTTTTTATCTGTTGGTCTTTAGGTCTGGGAGATACCTGGACCTATTTTGGGCGAACCTGTTGGATGTCAACTTGCTGCAGTTCGTTGAGTCAGAAATTAGTTTGCTCCCAGCTTAGTGCATGTGCAGTGCTTTCCCACTTTGCCTTTGCCTCGCTCTACAAGATGGTACTTGATTCAGCTCTACTGGGGTTTTCGGCTGTAAAGTCCATGCTGGTCCCCCATCATCCGTTTGGGATATGCTGCTGTGTTACTCCTCCTGGCTAAATCAGACCTGCTGGAAGAAGGGAAGTTCTTTGGGTTCACCTCTTGAATTCCCAGTGAATTCCCTTCCCACCTGGTTATTGGTGGAGTTCCAGCTGCTAGTAGAGTTCAGATGGCTGCTTGCTGCATGGCACTGGTGTATCTGGTCACTGCAACACCATACTGCTATCTCCACTGCTTCCCTGTGGCCTTCAGTATCCATTTGTCCCTCTGCCATTGATCTGTATTCTCCTGTCTCCTGAAATGTGCCCCATTTGCTTCACCCTGGGTAATGGTTTATTTATTTTTATTGGAAAGTCAGATATATAGAGAGGAGGAGAGATAGAGAGGAAGATCGTCCATCTGCTGATTTACACCCCAAGTGGCCACAATGGCCAGGGCTGAGCTGATCTGAAAGCAGGAGCCAACAACTTTTTCCAGGTCTCCCACGTGGGTGCAGAGTGCCAAGGCTTTCAGCCAACCTCTACTGCTTTCCCAGATCACAAGCAGGGAGCTGGAAGGCAGCCAGGACATGAACCTGGCTGGGATCCTGGTGCATGCATGATGAGGACTTTAGCCATTAGTCTACCATACTGGGCCTGATTCCTTGACTTAAGACGCATTTTCTATTTAACATTTTAAAAATTTGATAACTGTGATCATTGACATAGCGTAACTGTTCTGTCATTTCAGAATAAAATTTGAACTCAAACTTGTGATTTCGTTGTAAGTAGCCCGGAAGAAAGTGTCATGTTATCACCCTTTTGGTTTGTAAGAGTAAATATGTTATTTTTAGGAATATGCAGGGAGAATGTAA
Source organism: Ochotona princeps (assembly GCF_030435755.1). Taxonomy (NCBI): domain Eukaryota; kingdom Metazoa; phylum Chordata; class Mammalia; order Lagomorpha; family Ochotonidae; genus Ochotona; species Ochotona princeps. The sequence continues at coordinate 60,373,057 of NC_080840.1, forward strand.
AAATCTTCATATTTTTATGGCTTCATTTAAAACTTCTAAATATCATAAGTTCTTAATTGAACCAACAATGTTTTGAGTGAAAAATACAGTATGTGATAATTTTGATTTAGAAAGTGATCTGCTTTCGAATATGAAATTTTATTTTCAAATTCATATCTTATGAGATTAAAACTTCAATAATATATTATGTATAAATTTTAATGATACAAAATAATATTTTATAGATGAGTTGAGATTTTCTTTGCTACTGGAATGTGGAATATTGCTACATCTGGAGCTGGCGAGGTGGTATAGCAAGCCAATCCTCAGATTATGGCAGAGGCATTACACATGGACATCATTGTGCATCCTGCCCGTTACACTTGTTTTTTAAGAGATTTGTTTATTCTTATTACAAAGCAGAATATACAGAGAGGAGAAGAGACAGAGTGGAAGATCTTCTGTGCGATGATTCACTCCCCAAGTGAGCGCAATGGCCGGTGCTGTGCTGATTTGTAGCCTGGAGCCAGGAACTTCCTCCAGGTCTCCCATGCGGGTGCAGAATCCCAAGGCTTTGCACTGTCCTCAACTGCTTTCCCAGGCCACAAACAGGTGGCTGGTGGCTGGACAAGAAGTGGAGCTGCGGGGATTAGAACCGTTAACCTTGCTTCCTGCTAATGGCCTAGGAAATCAACAGATTATGGCCCAAGACATTGGACTGTTACACCCATATGAGACACCTGGAAGAAACTTCTAACTGTCACAACCATTTGGGGAGTGAGCTAGTGGACAGAAGATCTCTTGCTCTCTCTTTATCTCTTTCTCTCTGTCTCTTGCTTCTATCTGTATTTCCTTTTCTCTCTCTCAAACTCTGACTTTCCTGCACAATGAATGAATCACTTATGAATCACTTAAAAAGTGGAAGTGTATCTTCCAGCAGGTAGTCTCTTAGATTTGTTGAAATATGATACTGTCAAGTGAACAAAAGGACTAGGCAAACTGGAAGTTCATAAATTTTTATTATGGTGGAAAAAAAGTGATTTGATCTATATATCCATGCACATGAGAAATAAATGGGGGAAAATAAATGATAATCTTGTGGTGTAAAATGAGCCAGAATTGAAATTGGGAATGTTTTCATTGAATTGCTTTTATAATTTTTGGCCACACAGAATTTTCATAACTGTGTGAAATTTCATAACATAATTTTCAAAACCACATTGTGTCCACATTCCAGCAGTAATCACTGAGTGAAGTTCAATGTTAACCAAAAAGTACAGATAAGGTTACTTAACTTATTCTGATTTAAAATTTTTTATAACATTACTTATTGTCTCTATATCTCTTTATATTTTGGTGAAATTACAAAATGAAGAATTAGTGTCTATCTACATTCAAACATTGCAAAGTTTCTCTCCTTTCTGTAATCATTTTAGCTGAGAGTTTTTGCTTATCACTGAGGTCCCATTATCTTTGTCACAATGTCTTACATATGCATGTTAAGTAGAAAGATAGCTGTAACTCATTATTTTCTCCTCACTCAAGAAAAACAAAAAAGCTAACTTTTTTCAGAACCCTTTTGTTCAATATCATAATAAACAATGCATTTACTATTTATATCAGCCATGAAAATGCACACAAATGACACTATATTCAAAACCAAACTATTAAGCTGAAGATGTTAATTTATGAACACTTGACAAATAACAATTTAGTTTATATATTTAATCTCTATATCAAAAAGGTATAAGTGTAATCATATCAACTACCAAAACCATACATCATTAAGTATACTTTGTTACTTCTTATCTTATATTTGCTAATTTGACTATTTTAATATATAATATTTTGAAAAGCTGTATTGGCTTAAATTAGTACTTTCCAACCATGATAGTATAGTTCTTATACATTTATGAGAAATCATTGCTGACCTTTCTTCTCAAACATCACCAATATTGCTCTTGTTTTAAGCTAAAGAAAACTATGAGACAAAGGACCCATGTGAAATTAACATGTTCATTAGGATAATCTCATTATCACTGCAAGCTTGTGTAACAGGACACATTCATCTGCTTTCTTATCACTCTGTCAAAATATCTAAACTTCTACGTTAATACACACACAAACATGCTGTTAAAATAATATAATCACTGTATTATTTTCCAGGAGAAATACACTTGAGTAAATGGCTGTGACCATACATCTTACAATCTCTAATTTCACGATAAGCACAACTTTACAAGACATTTAATAGTTATTTTGAGCTGTATTGCAATGAATTTACAATTAGTTGATTTAATTGGCATCTCTGAGAATAAGTTCAAATGAATAAATATTTATTAAATACCTCACAAACGAAAAATGCTGCATGTGGCAGAATGGGAAAATAAAGAAAACATTTTAAAGTGAAAAATGAATTTAGAAATGTTTCCTTGAACACTGTGGGATGTTATTTTCATAGTTACCAAGATTCTCAATAAATCATTAAAATGTTTGCTTTTCACCCTGCTGTCAGTTATCAGGAACTTGTGATGGAAGTTAAATTCTGTGTGAATTAATTGATGTAGATAGTTATGGAAATCCCAATACTGTTTTCAGTTAATGCTTAAATATTAGCACAGGCTATGCTAATTCTAGTTATCTACTGAATTATTTCATAATTACAAACTGTTGATTTAGAGACAGCTACAAGAAAAACAAATTCAAATAAGATGTGATAAACTGAAATATGCAAATCACACAATTAGAGTCTTAAACGATTTGTTATCAGATTAAAATAAATACTCAGTAAGATAGTGCCTTTTTCTTGTAACAAGTAGGGCAATTTCTGTGAATCCTAACATCTGGTTATCAGTATCTTAAAGAATATGTCCATCTGCCTGAGGTCTAAAATGTAATTAGGCATGTTAGAACTCTCTCTTTTACTGGGAGGATTTTTTCATGTGAAAACATGACTCTGAAAGCTGCATAATGACAATAATCTTGAGTTAATTAATAAACAGATACATTTTGAGTCTTAATGTCTATGTGGAATCTCATAATGAATGACTTCTCTGGGAAGAATTTATGATGAACATGTTTTCATGTTTTACTGGATGCTCTAAAACTGATCTCTTCACTAAAGGCAAGCAAACACCACATTCATAATTCAGAGACCCCATTTGTCAAAAATGGACTATTCATACATCAGCTTAAAAAGTCGTTTTGTGAGTAATGTCATTGAAAGTCTTGAACATTATCTTGACGTTTCTTTTTATTTAGGATAAGAATAAATAAAAACTCTAAAGAAAATATTAAGATCATATGTATTTGATTCTTTCATAGTTTGTGTCAAATGCAATAGAATTTGAAGTACCTTGTTTATATATACAACAGGTTGATGTTACTTGGAATGCATGCCAAACATTATGGCATTTCTTCACTAAATATCAGTGTTTCATATAATAAACCCTAACATTTAATAGTTTTTAAAATGTGGAGAATAATAAATTATAAGCAACTATGAAATTGTCATAAATGCATTAGCTTTAAAACTCTTTCAGTGGCATGTACATCCAAATCATAATATCTATGACTAAAAATAATATATATATGTATATATTTATAAATTGTCATAGCTCTTTCTCCTGGTGGTAGCTTGAAGAATTGTGATGTGATAGGTACTCATTAACTTTAAATTCCAGAGCCTTGTTAGAGTTATAAGTCAGTTTAGACTATCCTAAAATCTGCCAAGTTCAGCAAAATTATGCTTCAACACTATAAACTGCTAAATACTAAAATGAATATAGACACGAGACAGCTCAATATATATAGCCATTTTAAGGTGTATAGAAGCTGGTAGTATCTAAACTAAAATTGAAATGTCAATGAAGAAGTCACAGGATGTGGTTAAGAACTTGCATTTTTTAACATATTGGTTACTCAATACCATGTCAATTAATTCCATAATGTTGTAAACTGTTGTTGATGTTATGTTGGGGCTTTTAATCGATCAGGATGATATTCTGCCAGCTCTGCCTTCAGACCAGAGATGGTCTCCCCAAGAAACCGTTGAATATATCTGGACAATAAGATGCTGGACTCTATGCTTGGTATATGCTTGCAATGAAAGAATCTCAACTGAACTTGAACTGTGATTATGCAACAAGGTGGAGGAATCCATCATGTGGGGAGGAAGTGGGGGAATCCCAGAGCCTATGAAACGGTGTCACATAATGCAATGTAATTAATTAAAAAAAAAACTTTGAATTCCAGACTTATTTGAAAGAGGAAACTGAAATTAATGTTGGGATTTCCTGCTCTTCATTAAAGTAGTTGCTAAAGCAACAGCCACTAAAGTTGCTTCCAGGATGATAAGGTGATTCAGCAATTGTTCAGTAAATTCTATTCAATAGCTTATTGGTGTCAATCCTTTGACATAAGATGTTCAGGAGAAAAGTACCAAACCTCACTATAAGTTTCCCTAATTTAGGCTGAATTATGCTTTCCAAAATGCTCTACAGAACACTCCAAGATAACCTTAATTGTGTAAAACAGCAGCTTGGGGAATTTGACTTCAAATGTTTTCAGTAGTATAGTTTTCTTAGGTACTATTGTGATCTCTAATTGAAGCATTAAACTTTCTGCACTTTTTCTCCTTTTTGTCATTATGCTAAGGATATATAATTTCTGCTGATTTAAGTATCTTATGTCAAGGCAGTAAGTATGCAATTAGCTTTGGTTTAAGTGATAGCAACATACAATAAATAAGATTCTTAATTGTGTCTGCAAGATTAAAATTCAGCCTCATTGTTTGTTCCCTTTATTTCTTTGGTGGCATTGTGGTATATTCACATTGCTACCTCTAAATGAATGTCAACTTGTTTTACCTCGACTGCAGCCGATCAATACTTCATTAGGCTGAATTGTCTTGTGCCCATGCAACCTTGAAGTTGTGGCTTAATTACCACCCATATTATGCAGTGGCTCAGAGCGCTGTGCTCAGCTGTGTCAGTTTGGAAAAAAAAAATTAAAAGCTGTGGCATTACCTATGTCTAGGAAAATTGACCACTAGACTTAAAAAATAATGAAATAGTAATATTTGATAAATTAAGCATTAATGATTCTTAACAGTCATTGAAATACACAAACACATAAGTTCACACATTGAAACTTGTATTTCATAAAACTCTGAATAGAAATATAGTTTTCATGATCAAGCTATTGTGCAGTAAAGATAATTTTAAAATAATGGCAAAATTGCATTCATATGAAAGAAGAGAGAGGGGAAAGTGCAGTCAAATGGCAATCATGACAAATGACATCTCTTGTCCAAGAGTCATTTTTCCTCACTAGACTGATTTGTCATCCTCATTTTTGACATTTTTCATCCTGCTATGAAATCACACTGACAGAATAAGATATTTCTAGACTTAACAGCAGGCCACAAAAGATGATTTTGTGCCTCCATTTTTTGGCTGATTATTTCAATTTTGATTTCCAAGCTGCTAAAATCTGGGTATAACATGTAGTTCTATCATAATATTGTCAGTTAACTCCATGGAAGAGGCCTGATTTAGAATACAATGTGAAACAATATATAATATTGTCTATTGGGCAATACATTGCTAGGCTGTTCATTTTTAAAACGAACTAAGACCTTGAAGTTTTGTTTGGCGTATCATTTAATGAAGCATTTAACCATTCCAGTCTTTGCCAAGTACTTGGAACTGAGATCCCTCTGTGGAAAAACCATCAAAACCAGAAGATTGCCCATCACCTCTCTGAGCCACAAAATGTAAATGGGAATTTGCTCTTAGAAAGTGGATCAATTTCCTATGCTCCTTACAACTAAGTACCACCAAATGATGGTTCCAACCCAAACAATTGTATTATCTCAGGGTACTTGAACTCCAGGTCTGAAACCCAGGCATTGGCAGGGCCCTCTATACGCCCTCTGAAACCCAGACAGGAATGGAATTTTTCCTATTCCTGGCTTCTGATGATGTGACAGTAATCTTTGGCATTCCTTGGTTTGCAGCAGCATGACTGCCATTACTCCACAGCCAACAGACAGATTTTCAGTTCGAGGTCTTCCTGAACGTATTGTGAAATGGGTTCCCTTCTTCCTCCTCTCCCCACCTCCACTCCCTTTCTCCTCTCATTCTACTTCCTTACTCCCTTTCTGCTCTCCTTCCTTCCTTTCCACTTCCCCTACCTCCCTTCACCCCTGCTTTCCTTCCTCTAAAGCAAATGCTTAGATGATGTCACTAATCTTGGATCTTGGCAAATAAATCATGAAGTTGCAAAGTTATGAAGTGAATAAAGCAGAAAGGCCTACCTCTAGCTAAGCTGTAGGTTGTCATATAGAATGGGATTAGGAATATTGCAGGCAGTAAAGAAATATGCTAAGGTCTTAGGTACAGTGTGTTGGAAGAAAGGAGTCGCTGAAACTGAAAAAAGATGGCAAATTGATTGATAATTCAAATTACCATTCTGGAAGTACAGTCTTAACCCTAGTCAGTGGAGAACCAGAGTTCTGTTAAACAAAGTGATTTTGGGTCAAGAAAAGATCTAGTAGCAAGTCAGCAGACCAAATACTGGTTATCTGTTGTAGCACAATCATCCTCCTCATTCAGGAAACATCCATGAAGGCAGTTTCCTTTCCCCTGGGCCTTGCATTACCTAATATAAATGTAAAATCTGGAGGAAGCTAGTGAGGGTTTCTGCTGTAGGGGTCTGGGGAAGAAGAGTATTAACGAAAGTGTGAATTCAAAAGATTGAGGAAATCTAATAACATAACCTCACGAGAAAATATCGATGTTGCATTATTAAATGTAATAAGTGATTTAGCATTTCAAAGGTAAGTATTAAAATATAAAACACAAACTTGCTTATTCTCCTTTTAATTCTACAAAAATAAGGGCAGCATGATTAGGGCAGGTTTTTAGTAACGGAAGGACACTGGATAGCACAACATGAACTGCACTGAAGTGCCTGATTGATACTCTGTTCCAGCTCCTGACTACAACTGCTCACCAGTGCAGAGCCTAGTGGACACAGCAACCTCTCGGGTGATCTCCCTGCCAACCTTGTGAGAGATTTGGATTACATCCCTTTTTTTTTTTTAATTTTGCCCTCCTTTCCAATAACAGGAATTTGCGGAGGGAATATTCACAGTTCTGTTTTCCACGTAGTTCTGAGAACAGGAGTCACCAAACATGGAGGAGTAGGTCAACGTTTGGAGAACTGATGTGAGCAGGGAAAAAAAGGGAAATCACACAAGCACCACCACCAATTATTCAACAACCACCAAATAAACAAAAATCTCAAGTGCTTCTGCCCCACTTTTGGAATACAAATAGGTAGTTAAGGACAAGCAATCTCATAAATTAAAAAAGAAATTAAAATTGACAAAAATTAGCAAAGAACAAGGGAACAAAGAGAGGAAAAATTAACCCTAACACTAACCTTAACTCTTTCCCTACCAAGGAAAAAATTTACAAAAAAAAAAAAAGAGGAAGGAAACTTAGCACAAAGACAGAAAGAGATAGTAAGGTGAAGAATAAAACCATAACAACAAAAAAACCTGTCTTTAGTAGTACAGGAGAAAATATATTATTTCCATAACATGACAATCAAAATCTATAAAACAGGACAATATTGAGGAAAAAGTTCTTTGAAATTTTTATGGAAAAATTTTGATCAAAGCTCATAGAAAGCTTAGAAGTTCACTTTTAGTTATCTCCAGAAACTAAAAGAAAATAACAAAGAGATGAACATTACAGAATCATCAAATGAATGCCAGAAACAGCAAAGAAAGAAATGAGAGAGAAATAATATCATGAGATATAATTTCACCAAAAATTCTCAGAACAGACTTGAAGTTACAGAGTGAGGACGTTTGCAAGTCACTGAGTAGGAAAGAGACAAGTCACAGGGCACAGGCTTGAGGATGTCAAAACAAGTATGAGAAAACAAAGAATCTACAGAGAGAAATGAAGGATCAAACAGGCATGAACTGAGAATCCACTAGCAACACGATTTATTTTTAACAGCATCAGTGCACACTGGAAGAAAATGGAATAGTGAATCTTGAATTCTAAGGGGAAAAATAATCTCGGAATTTAGTTTCTGTGCAAATTGTCATTACTTGGCATTTTTAGAGAGGTAGTGTGTCAATAGCTCTCCTAAATTTTGCCTTATTTCTTAAGTCCTATTAATAAGGTGATAACTCAAGTGGGGGGAGGGTGAGTGTGTTTACAGAGTTCAACCAAGGGATTCAACACTGGGAAGAGGCAAAGTGGTCCCTAGGGGCACACCGAAGGAAACTGAAAAAAACAACAGCCATCCTGCAGATCTGCTGGAAGATGTTTCTGATGGGAGCTGAAGTAAAGCAGACTATGAGAGAGAGGTCTCCATGGAAAAAATATGAGACAAACACATCTGCACACATCAAAAGGAAATATATATTTGCAGTGGAGTTAGTGGGTAAACTGTTTATGGGTTCTAGCATATCTAGTAAAGTAAAACGTGAAACAGCCAATGCTAGGGTAAACAAAAATTACTATTTAAAAAGTTAAATGAAATGATGGTGTATTATGTTCATATTTATAATACAAAAAATGATTCATTTCAGCATTAATAGTAAAATTATGTTCAGTAACAACCTTGAAATTAAAAATAAAAGTCTTTAAAATCTTGTATATGAACAGTAGAGCTGAGCCGGGGTGAAATTTCAACACCTTGTATTGGGCAGGCAGGGTAGCCTTCTGTAAGGGCAATGGCATTTGAAGAGCCATTAGGAATAACTAAATAGTAATAATAATATTAATAAAAAAGGCAGATGTATTAAAAGAGAAAAAAAAGTGGCTTGATGGAAGTGTTATGAGTAAATGCAGAGACCGGAAGGAGACTGAATTATAGGAACTGGAAGAGAATATTCACAGAGCTAATGCAGAGGGGACCAAGGAGAGTGGCTGCAGGTGAGTTTAAAACTGAAGAAAATAAATAGTGGGACATTGTTGATCATACTGAGGAATTTTATCTGAAAACCAAGAAGAAACAATAAAAAGAGATAAAGCCTGGAGAAACTGGGTGATCCATCAGACACATATTAAGACTATTCTGGACTCAGGATAAGGAAAGGAACGAAAGGGGAAACTGTGGCTTTGTTTTAGGATAGAGAAGATGCTATGTAGATTAGGTGAGTATTAATGAAAATGTAAGGGATAGAATGCAGCTGTGCTTTCACAGATGGAATTTCTATTTCACTGCAGAGGAAATCAGATGAAAGTGTATTATTTGGACTCAAACCTAAAATTGAAGGATTTGTAAGACCAGCTAGGGCATCAAGATTCAAAAGACAGTTTAGAAATCACATGTTATAGGAGCTTTTTCTGACACTGAGAAAAGAGAGAACACTAGCAAATGAATCAGGTTTTTTCCTCGGTTTGGATCCCACTTCTGCCTTAGACATAAGAAACTTAAGACGTCTTTTCTTGATAGGAGCAGGCTACTCCACTAGTCCTGTTTTGATACCAGTTAGTGCTGAAGTCATAGAGTAATTTTTGATTCATTCTGCAGTTTTCAAATGAGATCTGTCAAAAATAATTGTCCTTAAATTTGATATCCTTGAATTAGATTAGACTGCCTGTGTTGTTAAAATATTAGCAGGAGTACTGTTAGCCATGGTCTCATGGGCTCTTGAAATTGGAAGATTTCAAAATGTCAATGATTTCTTTCTTCGTTCACACAATCCTGTGGTGTGCATTTTCCTGGTAATCCTCCAAATCCCTAATATTTTGCACAGTTCACTTCTGTTTTAGCTTCTCGCTTCACTTGTTCCAAACTATTGGGCATCCATGCTCTTTAGGGCTTGCAATTTCCTTCGTTTTTGTCTTCAAAACGGATGTCCATCCTAGAGAGTTTTGCTCTTCAATCAAGTAATGTATATATCAGAACATATTATAACTGAAAGTAGCTGTACATCAAGGATTAGTTTCCCTCTGTAACCATGAAAAGCATTCTTGGAAAACAGTCTCTGTAGATGTGCCTGTGTCTCATCTCTCTTTGTTTTGTTATGTTGATTAGAAACTGATTATAAGGTAAGTAAAGATCTGTGTGTATTTGACATCATTATTCTATTATTCTTCCATATATGTCCTGAATGGAAAGGCTAAACCCTTTTTTTTCTGTTCTTCTTATTGGAAAGTCAGATTTACAAAGAAAGAGAGACAGGGAGAAAGGTTTTCCATCTGCAGGTTCACTCCCAAGTGTCCCTAATGGCCAGAGCTGTGCTAATCTGCAGCCAGGAGCTCCCTCCACGTCCCCCACATGTGTGCAGGGTCCCAAGACTTTTGGCCACCTTCTTGCAATGCTCTGCAGGCCACAAGCAGGGAGCTGGAGGAGAAGTGGAACAGCTGGGACTCAAACCAGCACCCATATGGGATCCAAGCACATAAGAGACAAAGGTTTAGCTACTATTTCTCTCAAGTGAACAGTCTTCTGAAACATTGCCACCTATTGTCACCAAATGGTAATACTTCCAAGATAAGTAGAAGTTAAAGGTTGAATCTTGTTCTTCTGAAAATGAAGCACAAAATTGATTGAAGCATCCCAGCTACTTAATTAAATTGATCACTTATTGCATCATTTTTAAATCGTTTTTTTAAGAATTTTTTACTGCAAAGTTAGATACACAGAGAAGAGGAGAGACAGAGAGGAAGATCTTCCATCTGATGGTTCACTCCCCAAGTGGCTGCAAAGGCCTGTGCTGCACTGATCCAAAGCCAGGAGCTAGGAGCTCTTCTGGGTCTCCCACATGGGTGCAGGGTCCCAAGGTGTTGGGCTGTCCTCAACTGCTTTCCCAGGCCACAAGCAGGGAGCTGGATGGGAAGTGCGACCACTGGGATTAGAACCGGTGCCCATATGTGATCCCTGCGTGTTCAAGGCGAGGACCTTAGCTGCTACACCACCGCACAGGGCCCTGCATCATTTCTAATACAGGATTTCATCAATGATCTCAGTGAGTTGCCATCTGACAATACCACAAGTGCATCTTGTAACTTCTGCCTAGGGAGGCTAACCACCTTAATTCTTATTCTTAATTCTTAAATGAAGATTTCCCTATTTAGAAAAAATGAATTGAAATAAAACAAACAATATTGTTACGTAAGACATGTATTAATTCATCTTGACTTCTTGCATGCTGTCCTCCAAGAAACTTAGTTTTAAGGAGCTGGTGATTTAGATGCTGGGAGGAATGGTGTGGAATCTCCAGTACTCATAGCAGGCAGCTCATAATTCATAGTATGTCTCCAGTTTGTTATATGGGACAAGTAAAGAAACTACATCAGAGAGAATGATATACCGGAAGAAGCAAAACAAAGAGGAGATCCTGATTTCATACATTCGCTGAATTACCCTGAACATCGATGAGGATAAATGTACAACGTTCTGACCTCATCAGAACCCAATCATCAGGATTTCAAATTGATCATGTTATCATTATTCCAGGAATTGGTCTACAGTGGAGAAACACGGATAAGGTTCTCAGTTTGATTATAGTGGTTTAACCAAACATTTTTGTCTGTATCATATGATGACTGTTTTATATTCTCTATGGACTCCAAGGACTTAATACATGAAGAAATGTGAAAATCTGTGTGGAAATGGTTTTTAGGAGTTTGAATTTGGGGAGATAAGTACTGCCCTAGAATTGGCTTGTTATATTGTCTCTGAATTGTATCAGTTTTTACTGTTTGCTACTACTTATGTTTCAATATCAAAACTGGACAAAAAAAAACACAAAGCAGTAAAGCTGTCAAAGATTATGAAATTAAATACATTGTATCATCGTTGCCCTTAAGTAATTCAGGGCTTTCGACAGTATGAATATAGCTTAAATTCAACTGCCATTCTCCATGCAGATGTTTTGAAATACGAGAACAAAAATCTCAGGAACTCTAGAGCATTTTATAAAACTGCCCATAGGGACTGAATAACATGCAGATCAAAGCAAGTAGCAGAATAACATTGCTGCCATGTAAAAGAATAAAGGAGTAATATGTGGAAAATCGAAGTCTAAATGTTGACAGAGATAGCTACACACTATTGAATTTTAAAAGTTATATATTTAGTTGCTAAAACCTATCTTCTAACTCTAAAGTTGAGAATCATACCAGAGATGACTCATGAAAATGTAATTCTTTCATAAATTTTAATATTTTCAGGGCTGGAAGCAGGTGCGTTGATGCAGCAAGCTAATTTTCCACTCTGTGGTGGTGGAATCCTGTCCTGGTGGCCCTACTTCTGGTAAAGCTCTCTGCTTCTGGCCTGGGAAAGCAGCAGGGCATAGTCCAAACTGGCTCCTGGCCTCAGATCAGCTCAGTGTTGGCCACTGCCACCATTTGCAGACTGTCATTAGATGGAAGACCTTCTCTCTTTAGCTGTCCTTCTTTCACTCTGTCAAAGACACTTTTCAAAAAAATTTAAATAAATCTTCAGAAATTGTAAAAACATTTCCAAAGCCTATACATGCTGAAGAAAGATGGTCATCAATGAATATCAGATGAGATTTTGGTGGTATTTTTGATATGTAAGCAATTGGTTTTTTTTTTTTTAGACTTGCCTATTTTTATTGGAAAGGCAGCTATTCAGAGAGGAGGAGAGCAGAGAGGAAGGTCTTCTATCTGATGGTTCACTCCCCAAGCGACCACACTGGTTGAAGCTGAGCCAACCCGAAGCCAGGACCAGGAACTGCTTTTGGGTCTCCCCGGTGGGTGCAGGGTCGTGAGGCTTTGGGCCGTCCTCGACTGCATTGCCAGGCCACAAGCAGGGAGCTGGTTGGGAAGCAGGGCTGCTGGGATTAGAACCGGTACCTATGTGGGACACTGGCACGTTCAAGGCGAGGACTGTAGCCGCTACACTATCACACTAGGCCCAAGGAATTGTATGTTAAGAAACAAAATATGTAGGGGCACACATTGTGGTAGAGTGCATTAAACCGCTGCCTACCGTGCTGGCATCCCATATAGGAACCTGTTGTTCTGTTTCTGAGCTATACCCCTAGGAAAGCAATAAACAATAGCTCAAGTTCTTGAGTCTTGCACCTGCACTGGAGGCCCAGACAAAGCTATTTGCTCCTAGCTGTGGACTGTGCCAATCCTGGTAGTTGTGACCATTTGACAAATGCACTTGTGATGGAAGATCTCTCTCTCTCTTTCTCTAACTTAGCCTTTCAAATAAGCATATGAGTTCCTGGTACAATGATTTAATTGGCTAATTCTTCCCTTGCAACTATCAACAACTCACATGGGCATTAGTTCATGTCCTGACTGCTCAACCTTCCGTTCTGGGAAAGCAGTGGAGAATGATTCAAAGCCTTGGGATCCTGGACATGTGTGGGTTACCTGGAAGAAGCTCCTTTCTCCCAGCTTCAGATTGCCTCAGTTCTGGCCATTGTGGCTAACTGGGGGAGTGAACCAGTAGATGAAAAATCTTTCTGTCTCTCCTTCTTTGTAAATATTCATTTTCAACAAAAACAAATAGATAAAAAAATGAATAAATTTTTAAAAACTGTACATTTTCCAACACATAAGCTCCTGAAACTTTACACTTCACTTTTGAAATCCTACTCAGACTCTAGTAAATGTCTTTTCTCTGAGAATATTGTTATCTCTCTTACATTGAAATAAAAAAAAACAGATATTTCAATGACTGACAATACCATACACCATATATCATTGTGGGAAAAAAAAAAGATCGTGTGCTAATCTAACGTAATGTTCTATTGTTTATACCTACAATAGAAAGTGAGTGTTCAATTCAATAATATGGAACTATACATTTCATTTGTAAATAAAATGCTTTAATTCTGATTTGTAATTTTTATGCATTAAGTGTGGTCCTTTTGCAGATCTTAATAGGGAAAGTGCTTGCCTTTTCTGTTCAGTATGATGTTGGCTTTAGGTTTTTAGTGTATTGTAATGAGAAGAAGATCCACAGAACAGAATAGAAATGCAACAAGCAAGGCTACACATGTACAACTAATCTTTGACAAGAGAACTGAAGATAACTCAGGGAAGAAAAGGTTGATTTCTTCAGCAAATACTGCTGTGACAATTGGATAGCAGCGTATAGAGTTAAAAAGCAGGACCCCACACACTCCCACCTTTTATGAAAATCAGCTATAAGTGCATCAAGCACCTAAATATGCATTAGAAATCATCAAACTGCCAGAGGAAAAGCTGAGAGCACTTTGCAAAAATATAGGAATTGCGAAAGACTTCTTAGAAAAGTCACCAAAAGCAAAGGCAGTCAAAGGCAAAATAAGCAAATGTGACTACATCAAACTAAGAAACTTCTGTACAGCAAGGAAAATGATCAACCATGTGAAAAGGCAACCAACAGAATGACGAAATCTTGGTACACTGCAAATAGTGAACTAATATGCAGGATTTGCAAAAAGCTTCAGAAACTCAACAGCAAAACAAACAACCCAATCAGAAATGGGTTAAGGAAACAAGCTGGCATTTTTCAAAAGAACAAATTCAAAAGGCTAACAGAGATCATTATGTTTATTGAAAAAGGCCAATCCTGAAAAGGAAAATATCATACTTTCTCTCTACTGTAAGGTAAAATTCAAGCAAAATACCAAGAAAATAGATATATTACCTGTGTTTTCATAGGTCAAGTGTATAATGGAGACGAGCATGTCAGGAAGTGAAAAAAGCTTGCAATATGCATCTCTACTACTGAATAAAAGGAGAACTCCAAGTTAAATGGTTAGATATACCCCAACAAAGTGATACCAGATTTCATCTATAGTTATAATGTCACATTGAAAGTAAATAGCAGAATGCTAAACTTATGAAGCTTACTATGGATTGTATTACTCTGATAAAATGGAGGAAAATGCTGGGAGGGAAAAATGCATATGCCATGCTAGAGCTTATTATTTATTAAAATTTAATTATTAACATATAAAATGCTATTCTTTAGTCATTTACAATTCTATATGATGCAATGTAGATAAACTTATTTTTAGAAATCTACTTAATTCCAATTTTATCAAAGATACATAGAAAAATACATATCACCTAGAAATTTTACTAATTGCTTAATTACATTTTTGTGAAATAATAATTACATTTATGTTAGACATTTTGATAAAATCATCAACTCAGGTGAGTAAAGAAAATATGTCTCTGATACCCATAAATTCATCACTGACTTTATATAAAAATATATTATGGCTATGATTTAATGCTTGAAAAGATCCAAGTCATACCCTTTAGATAAGGAGGGGAACCAAGGAAAGATAGATACAGCTTTTTTTAATGTCTATTTATAATCACAATTTTTGGTCTTGCTAAGCTCTCCTTTTTAAAATAACACTTTCCGCATATTTTGGTTTTTGTTTTTAAATCCTTCCAGCATGGTACATTGTATGCTTTTGTTCACTATTTTAGCTAAAAATGTTCTGTTTTGAGACATCTATTATTGAGTTTACTCATACACAGAGTACAAATTATTTGTACTTGAAAAATAATTTGAATTAGTCATAAAATTCAATAATATAATAAATAATGTAGACAAAAAGCATGAAATGTTCTAATCCATGATTACAGTTAAATCAAATTGTGTTTATGGACAGGAACAGGAAAACAAACAAAACACAAAAGCACTTGCCAGATTGGTAGGAACTTTGATGATGAAGTTTGTGTCTTGCTGGATTAGAAATGATATGTAGGGGTTCGGTGAGGTAGCATAGTGGCTTAAGTCCTAGGCACTTGCCGCCTGAATCCTGTGTGAGGTCCGGTTTCTGTCCCAATAGCCACACTTCCCATCCAGCTCCCTGCTTGTGGCCTGGGAAAACAGAAGAGGAGGGCCCAAACCCTGAGACCCTGCATCTGCGTGGGAGACCTGGAAGAGCTCCCGACTCTTGGCTTCGGATCAGCTCCGCTCCAGTTGTTGCTGCCACTGGGGGAGTGAATCAATCGATGGAAGATCTTCTCTGTCTCTGCAACTCTCTGTATATCTGACTTTCCAATAGAAATAATTAAATGTTTTTAGAAAATTAAATGATATGTAAATGAGAAAACATCTTTTTAACATTGGCACAAAACAAGCAAAATTGTTTTATTATTGTCAATTATATTACAATTTAAGAAATATCTGATATGGCATACATTTAATTTTTTTCTATAGAACATTTTGGGGCTTCATTTAACATGCTATAAAACACACTTATTTTAAATTTGTGATTCCTTGGCTTTTGATATATTCATAGGATTTGGCAATCATCCTTAGAATCTAACTGTAGGTGATCTTCATTTTTGAAAAGGAACTGATGAGTGTGTCAGGAGTCATCCTCCATTGTCTCTTCTCTAAACCATCTCCAACTGTTATCTTCCTCGCTAACCTTGACCCTTTGAAAATAGAAATCTACTTTATATCTCTTTGAATGTCCCTATTTCGTGTGTTTCACACAAACGTATTCATACAATGTGTTCTTATTTTTTTGACTCTATTTCTTTCATTTAGCCTTGTGTTTTTGATGGTCATTTGCATTGTCATGTGAGCAATACATTATTCTATTTAATAATATGAATAATATTCCATTGCAGCAATATACCCGATGTTTTAAATAAATTCACTAGCTGTGGGACAACAGGCTCCTTCCTACTTTTTGGCTATTATGAACACTTCAGTTGTGAGCATTCACACACTTATTTCTACATACAGGTATTCTTTTTATTTTTAATATATTTAGGATTGCTGGGTCACATAGTAAATCTGTTTTTAGTATTTCAAAAAAACTATTGGGTGAATTTTACCAAATGTTTCAAGAACTTACCAAATTCATTATTCAAAATAATAGAAAGGGAGGCAATCCTCACAGACTTTGCATGAAGTCAATATTATCTTAATCCTAAAACCAGATAGAAACACAGCAGATAAAATCACAGGTGATATCCCTGGTGGACATAGGTGAAAATCCGCAGCAAAATATTATTAGCCAACAGAAGACAACAATACATCAAACAGTCATTTCACCCAAACCAGGTGGGATTTAACTCTGGCTTGCATGAATGTCTTAATATACATAAACCAACAAATGTGATATGCCACATCAACATACTGAACATTTAAAAAAAATATGATCATTTCAATAGCTACATAGAAGGCATTTGATAAAATTCAACATTGCTTCATGTTAAAATCCCTAAGCAACCTAGGCATGGAAAGAACATTGTACAGCACAAGGTAATATGTGAAAAACCCAATGCCAATATTATACTAAATGGGGAAAGATTGAATGCTTTTCCACTAATATCTGGAGCTAGACAAGGATGTCCACTTTCACCCCTACTATTCAACATATTATTGGAAGTCCTCAATAGAGCTATTAGACAAGAAAAAGAAATTAAGGTAATTGAAACTGAAACTGAGGAATTGAAATCATCCTTATTTACAACTGACATGATTATATATACAGGAGAACCAAAGACTCAAACAACAGACTACTGAAACTAAAATCTAATAACCTGAAGTTCAGAAATTAGGATTTCTAACATTACTTTGAAAGCCAGATTTAAAAAAAAGAATTGCTATAACATCCTTTTGTGTGAGTTAACTGCTAGGTCATTGCATACATTTTTCAAATCACACCATGATGAATATTTTCATGGGACCATTGCTGTGATGTTCTGTGTTAAGTGTGCACTGCAATGCAAATATCCTGTGTAGGAGTGCTGCTTTGAGTTGCTCATACTCTGCTTCTCTTTCAGCATCCTGCTAATGTACCTGGAAAAGCAGTGGATGATAGCAACATACATGGACCTCTGTCATCTATGTGAGATACCGGCATTGAGTTTCTGGGGGCAGATCTGTTGCCTGGGCAAGCTCTGGCTTATGCAGGGATCTGAGGATTGAACATCTCTCTCTCTCTCTCTCTCTCTCTCTCTCTCTCTCTCTCTCTCTCTCTCTGTTACCATCTTGTCTCTTTTATCAACTTGTGCCTTTCAAATAAAAAAAGTGAATCTTTAAAAATTACATTTTCTTTAAATCATAAGGACTCAATTTAGAATCTTTAAAAAAAGTTGAAGAACTGCACAGAATAAAATAATTCATACTTAGTCTTGCATGGAAATTTGTTTTAATGGTATGGAACTCCATAGTAAGAATCTCTAGAAGACAAGAAAAAAATTATTCCTACCAAATATTATTTCTGTCACATTTGTAATCAATGAAGTAAATCTGAAATTCAGAATTACTGAACAGAGAACTATGTGAAGTAAATCTGAAATTCAGAATTACTGAACAGAGAACTATCTGCTGGATGATAAAGACAATGTTTTATATATTTGCAATTTGAAATTTTGCAATGACACTTTATGTCTCAATCTTCACTTTATTTTTGTTTCTGTGTTGGTTCTTTGGAGCTTTGGTATAATTGCATTCATACCCTTATTCCAAAGTGCCTCGTTCTGTCACACGAAAGATAAAACTTCAGGATTCTTCGTCTACAGAATATTTGACAAAATAAGTTTGATTCCTGGTAATACTTTATATGAGTACGATGTGCTGTACCTCTTATGTTTAAAACAAACATTTTCTTAAAATGAACGATACAAAAATGCCATGTAAATGAAAATCCACTTCACAATGGAACATTAGTATCAACAGAAATTGAAAATGGCAAAGCTAAGGTTTTGGGAACCATAGTTTACCCTGGCAATTATTAACAATTATTAAATCTCTGTAGCTCCATGAAATATACAAGAAAACTCAAACCTCAAAACACAATAATAGTGTATTTCTGCTGCTATTAAGGCTTTCATTTGAAACATAAATAGCTGTCAGTTTGAGGATTTTGTTAGTATGAATTTAAAATATTAGTTTATTAAATATTAATTTGGAAACATCTTAAAGAGTTGATAGAGAAACTCAGAAGCAAGGGATTATAGAATAAATATGACTGGGGACAACAACATCCAGTTGTACACCAGTCTATTTCTCTATTTCATCATTTAACATGTCTCTACCTGCCCACCTGTCTACCTTCCTAGTTGTCCTTCACTACTTACCTACCTACACTTTCCTTTTTTGAGACATGCTTATTTCATAATTTACAAACACTTCTTTCATTTGAATCAGAGTATTTTAAGTGCTTAATCAACATAACAGCAAAACTTGCTTATAGTATACTAATGATAAATTTTTATTAAACCAGAAAAATAACGGATTGCTTATTGTTCCTAAAGTAGTCTTCACCATACTTAGCTACGTTATTTAAATTATAATAAAATGTTAAGAATTTTATTATCATTATAATCATCCCTTATGCTTACAAAATAATATTGTTGACATGAAATCACATATAAGGATGTGACATCAAAAATTATTACAGAAGCAGAGAGGATGTGTTGTATATTTCAGTGACAGATACTTCTGATGATATACTTCAGACATTCTTTGAAGTAACTTCATTTCAATGTTTTGAATTTGAAAATAATTTGAATCAGGGTAGGCACTTGCCATTAGACACCAATTGGGATGATTAAGTACCATTTAAAATTTCCCTTGTTGGAATCCTAAGCATAATTCTAATTCCAGTGTTCTCCTAATGCAGATCTTGGCAGGAACTTTGTGATGATTCATGTGATTGGTTCCCTGCCATACATGTGAAAAACCTGGTTTGAAATCTGGTCTTCTCCCTGAAGGCCTCCCAAGTGCTTTTGCCACAGAAGCAATGGGTACTTCATCAAGGATTGTCAGTATAGGTACCAAGGACCATATCCCAACTGCCAGTGAGATCACAGGGAATATGAATGCCCTGGAAGGCCAAAGGCCGAGAACTCTGAGGTCAGTCCTTTCCTATCAGATTTCCCACAAGGGATTGAACCAAGGTCTGGTGACATTGGAACAATAGCCAGGAGCGCCTGTTGGTCCTCAGAGATAAAAGAATTGTAAATGAAATGCAATAAAAATATATGTTTATACAAAAAAAAAAAAGAATTGTAAATTTCCTTCTGGGCTCAGGAGAGGCACTTTCTCTGATCCTTACCTAGTTTCAGCCTTGGCTCCCGATCCTTTCTTGCACTGACCATCAGGGTCACTCAAGAGCCTGTCATCAGCTCAGGTAGACAGAAATATAGAAAGCTTTGGACAGGAAGAAGTAAGCTTGCCTGTAATAGATCAGCCTGTACCTTATTGGTCAAGATCCCAATTTGACTTTTCCTAGACTTCACTAGGCAGGATGTAGAGTTCAGTCATTCCTCACTTGCTAAGTTATTGAGGAATTCCCTGCTTACCTGCCTAAGACTATTACTGCTTTTCAATTATTAATATATGGCTTGTTAGAGTTAAAATACTGTTTTGATTGCCCTAGAATGCACGGAGTTCTGTAAAATCTTGCTTGAATGCTATAAAGTGCTAAATTTAAATAAAAATTAATATTTGAAAAAATTCAGTCTTCTGATTTCAGTTTGGCTTAGTCCAGACTGTTACGGGCATTCTGGGAGTGGAATAGCAGATAGATCTTTCTGTCTCTCAGGCTGCCTCTCCACCCCAACCAAACTTCACTGAATGAAAAAAAATATATGTATTAAGAATAAAGATCAAAGCAAATGAATGTTTGTATATTTATTATCCGTTGATTATAATATTACAATGACTTTGTAATAGGTGTGCATAAGGCAGATTTATAGTGTGTATTTGTCATTTTATGTACTCACATGCTTATATGTGCATACCAAAGTGCTTACAAAAGTGATTTTGATACTTAATTTGGTGTTTATTAAATATTACCCTGGCTCACTTAAACTAATATTATTCAACATGCATTAAGTACCATGATTTCTATGTGTATATATAAAGAAAGCTCATATAGGTTAAAATATTTAAAGTTACTGAGTCCTTAAAGTATATAGGTAAAATTAGATCAATATGATTCTAAGAATCATACATGCTTTATTATACCAAGTATTCCTTCCACTTGAGGTATGTACAGTATAAATTCATTAAACACGAAAGAAAAATAGAAAATTAACTATTACTTACTGTCTGAAACTGTTAATGCTAGTTTGAACTCAATTAATCCATGAAGAAAAATGTGGTCAATGAATGAGCATGTAAGTAGACAGTTTCCACACAGTTTATTTGAAAAAGTGAAGTGATAGAAAATACTATAGCTGAGAGACCAGGTGGCTTCTCCGTAAGGCATAGAGAGCCCAGTCTGCATTCAGGATGGTGTTTCTATGGACATGAGTATGGGTCCCCCATTCTTTCCCCCTCCTTCCTATGCTGGGAAAGTCTAGGTGGAAAATGTTTAGATGTAGAATTCCTCTAAACAAACTCTTCCAGCTGACACTGATCACTAAAGCTCTTGTCCTTCATTCTGGTGGTTATGACCTTGTGAGGCCTTCAGTATTGTTCTCTCAATTCAGTTAATTCCTTTGATAAGTGCAAGGGCACCTTGTGCTAGCAGAGACAGAATCCAGGCTAAATTTTGCTGCCAGGGCTGATTTTGGCGCCCCATTGCACAAATACATATTTTCTTATTGTTTTCCTCGGCTTTCTGACGTACATAGGTTAATATCTACCTAGCTTCCTTACCAAAATAAATTCCCTGCATATTGGCAAGACAAACCCCAAAACAAATATTTAACATTTATTTAAAGTACTTTTACTGAGAAGCCCAGGTCTGATATGGGAAAATTTTCCTAAAAGTATAGAATGGCTATACAGACCTGGATTGCATTGTTGACTGGCTCTAGCTCTAGCTTGATCCTGTCCATTATAGGTATCTGGGGGCTGATTGATGCTATGTTCCATTATTAAATGGAAGGCAAAATATTCTCTATCCTTTCCCGATAATAAATTAAATAATTTTTTTTTATTCATTTTTTTTTTAAATTACAGCCAGATATACAGACAGGAGGAGAGACAGAGAGGAAGATCTTCCATCCGATGTTTCACTCCCCAAGTGAGCCGCAACGGGCCGATGCGCGCCGATCCGATGCCGGGAACCTGGAACCTCCTCCGGGTCTCCCACACGGGTGCAGTGTCCCAAAGCATTGGGCTGTCCTCGACTGCTTTCCCAGGCCACAAGCAGGGAGCTGGATGGGAAGTGGAGCTGCCGGGATTAGAACCGGCGCCCATATGGGATCCCGGGGCTTTCAAGACGAGGACTTTAGCCGCTAGACCACGCCGCCGGGCCCAAATTAAATAATTTTAGAGAAAAGAATCACATGTAAATCTTAGCTCTATCAAATAAAATGCGTAAATAAAAATTTCATTGTATTGGCTTAACGGGAGAATTTAAATTTGAAAATAAATCAGTAAACTTGAAAATGGGTTAAATGTGGGAGAATTAAGATGGTGGAATAGGGTAAGGACGTGTTTAAGCAAACAGAAATATTAGCCAGTGTGAAGCAGAGAAGGCACATTCCAGGAAATAGAATAGGACAGAACAACAGCAAAGGGGTACCTGGAGACTGACAGACAACAGGAAAGCAGCGGACACAACCTTGGGATGTTACAGTGACTGATACCCCAGGGGCATTCAGCAAACAGTGATCTGAACTCCACTGGCAGCTGGAAATCTACCAGCAACAAGGTGGGAAGGGACTTTCACCAGGAGCTCCAGAGGTGAATTCAGACAAAGAACTGCCCGTCCTGCTTGTCTGTTTGATTTGGCCAGGAGCAGAAACAGAGTGGCAGGTCCTAGATGGGTGACTTAATAAGATAGTAGTTCTAGGGAGATTGTGGTATGTGGTGGCCATATATTAAAATGACTAAGAAAACAATCAAGAAAAGAGGAATAGCTGAAAACAATAACAAACAAACAAGCAAATGTAATAAGCTGATTGAAAAGTAAAACAGGAAGGAACAATGAGACAACAAAAAATATTTAGTAGGGTCGGCGCAGTGGCCTACAGTCTAAAATACACTCCTCAGAATTCCATGTGGACCCTGGCACGAGTTCCAGCTGCTCCACTTGTCAACCAGCTCCCTACCTATGGCCCTGGAAAGCAGTAGAGGATAGCCATGGGACTAAATCCGTGAGACTCTGTGTTAGCCTGGGAGACCTGAAAGAGGTTCCAGGCTCCTGGCTTCGGACTGACTCAACTGCAGCCTTTGCGGTCATTTGGGGATTGAGCCAGAAAAGGAAAGATATTTCTCTGTATCTCTTTCTCTCTGTATATCCATCTGCCTTTCACTAAAAATAAATAAGTCATTTAAAAATAGTAATGTTTTAATATAAGTAATATTAAAGAATAATATGATTAGTGGGGAATTCTCCCCTGACAAGTGCTGAGATCCCATGTGGACACCAGTTCCTGTTCCAGCTGCTTCCCTTCCATCCAGCTCCCTGCTTGTGGGCTAGGCAGGCAGTGGAGAATGGCCCAAAGCCTTGGGATCCTGCACACATGTGGGAGACCCAGAAGAAGCTCCTGGCTCCTGGCTTCAGATTAGCTCAGCCCAGCCATTGGAGTCATTTAGGGAGTCAACCAGCAGGTGGAAAATCTGCCTTTCTCTCTTCTCTTCTCCCTATAAATCTGTCTTTCCAATAAAAATAAATCATTAAAAGATCTCTAGTAATTATTTTAATTAATGAATTTTAACTGACAATTGAATATTAAAAACAACCAAGTATCCAAGCATATGATCAAACTTGCACAACATCAATATGAATAATTTGCTTAATTATATTTCTTTTGAACTTTTTAGCTGTTGTCTAATCTGGTTTGTATAATTTAACAAGTTGTACAAATAGAATCTATTTCATACAAATTATAAAACATTTGTCTTTTACACAAATCTATGAAATGCAGTGTCACTTTAGAACCCAGTAGGGATAAACAGTGCTTTATTGTTAGAATGGTATATATTCTCAATAATATTTCAGTTTATTTTCACTTGAAAGGTAAAATAACAGAAAGAGGTTGAGCCAGGGTAAGCTCGGTAGCCATGAAGTAAACCCAAGTCTCACACATTGCAGGGACCCAACCAATCGAGTCATTCCCTGCTGCCTCCCTGAGTGTTCAGTAACAGAAATTTGGAATCAGAAGTAAAACTTGGACTCCACCTCAGATGCTGAAGGATGGGATACCAACATCCGAAGTGACATCTGAACCAAGTGCCAGCTGCCCAACCTTGTACTACAGTTCCTTGAACAGAATGTTCAACATGAATCTCTATTTGAAATGCCGAATGAAGGTCCTGAGCATTCCAACTTGAAATAAGCTATTTCTACTGTATTCTGTGACTACAATAAAGTACTGTTTATTGAATTTTGGTATGAAAATGATCTATTTTTACCTATTAAAAAGTTTTACTAGAAAACAACAAGAACCAATATAAACATTAAATGAATGAAAAAATACATAATGGCTATTTTCACAATGACAATGGATGTAGATGTGTAAGGCAATTTTGTGATAAATATATTATGAAAAAAACAAGTTGAAAGTTATCAATGCTTCATATTTTACTAAAAAAACAGTTGTAATACTATTTTGTAATGATAATGTATGACATTCATTGCTAATTTCTGAGGTTTGTTAAGTTTCTTCCTTTGCTGTCCGTTCTTTCTCAACATAAGTTGACACTTAATGGGTAGCCACTGTGTAAGCATTGGCATGAGCACAGACAGTAAGCTTCACATATTGCTGCATCCAGTTCATACAAGTGTAGGATCACTGTTGTTCCTCCTCTTTAGCACAATGAGAAGATACAAAAAGTTGAGTAACACAGAAGTAAGCCCCAACTTGCAGCATCAATAGTCAGTAGTTCCAGAGTACAGAGTTCAAGTTGCTCTGGTATAGCTGAGGAGGTAGCAGAATTTTCTGCCTCTTGGTACCCTGTTTCTGCTTGGTCCTGCCCCAATATTGTGGAAACTGGGGCTTAAAACAACAGATAGAATTCCACCCATACTCTCTGACCCTTCTATGTTTCTTTCTATCACTCTACCTTATAAACAAACAGGTAAATACATACATACATACATACATGCATAAAAAATTTTAAAGAAGCAACTTGCACTTTGTGTCCAAGATCTGCATTCCTGTAAGGGATCAAGGAGACTTTAGTTGCAATAAGCTCTGAAATTTTACACAATGGAACACTGATATTCCATTGACAAGATTATGCTGTGAAGGTCAGATGTGATAGAAAGGGAGGCCTTGACTAGGTACTCATGTGACTAGTTAAAACTAAGCTCCCAAGGCTGTGATAAGACATTTTTTTAAAATTGTAAGATTCTGCAACAACTTAAAACTTTTTATTCCAATTATACAATTACACAAAAAAGTGCCCACACATAATAACATCCATAGGTAAACATATTACAATTTTCAAATCAAATATAACATTAAAATATATGTAATCATGTTTGATTTGTGTATTGGTATATTAAATAGCATACAAACTGGTGGCAGCTAGCATTCATAAGTCAGTCTATAATCTTATTTATTTCTACCATATGTGATGCATGAACCTCAATCAGGAATTAAGAAATTCCTCAGAGATCAGATCCAAAAGATAGCCATTATGAATTGCCCTGTGCTCGAATTTAACCTCTCATCCCAATGGAAAAGTTAAGGAATTAGTATTCAGTATTATTAGATCAGAATTTAAACACAACATTTTAGCCATGGCTTTAATACAATTTAGATTATAAATGATTGTATATCATGTATTTCAATTATACTATGTAAACAACGGATAGAAAATAGAGAAAATTATTACATCAGTAGTTTTAAAAGATTTAATTTAATGTAATCATAAAAAAGTAACCTTGTCTGTACTATTAAGTGGATTGAGTTAAAAAGAAGGAAACTTAAATAAAATTGCTTTCTTTAGGCTCAAAGATATTTTGTAATCATTCTTATAGAAATGTATGTACACTCTAAACTGATAATTAAAAGAAAGTGATATTTCAACTATTACAAATCTACTGGAAGGTGAATAATTTAGATATGCATTAAATGGTTTATTTTCAGTGATTAAAAAGTCATTTTAAAAATAAATTTAATTCATACTAGTGTTTACAAGATAAGAAAGCTCTGCACTCGTTCGGTGAGATTCAATTAAGTGCTCAACTATGACCACGCTAAAACAGGGAGGAATGTGCTCAAAAATAATTGAATTTTAAGCTCACTGTGTGGTTCACTGGTATATTTGAGAATTGTGAGCTATGACCCTTGTCTTGAGAGGCACAAAAACCACACATATCAAATGTGAAGAATGATTTCATAATTATGCAGTGCCACTGATTATAACATCCTACTCCTTTTCATAAAAATTTCACAACTTTTATGATGATGATGTGCAAGTTCAAAAATTGCATGCCATTTTTGTAGCTCAGTCTGATAAATTTAATAATAGTTTCATCTTTTAATTGGACAGGTCCATTAGATTGCCACGCTGATGGCAGAAACTGAGCATAAGCCCATTAATTTGCTTGCCATCTTCCTTTCTTAAACCATATACACCCTTTAGTTTGCTCAACATATATTCATTTCTGGCAAGAAATATCCTCAGCTTTGAAGTGTCATTCATCTTAGATTCATCTTGTAGAATAAATCACTCAACATGATTTGTTGATTTGTTAAAATACCGCTTGCTTCGTTCTTGACTATCAGCACCATATAGCCTCTGATGAGGATTTCTGCATCTTTGAATTATTACAATAGCTACTTGTTTCTTCTCATGATAACATGATAAGGCAATTGGATACTGCTGAAGGAGATGGTAAAATCTTGATTTCTTGATTATCTTTACAGATTTCCCAACTATTAATGGAGTGTTGCTAGAGGAAAGAATAGACATTTTTTAAAAGTGATTGTGATCACTCTTAATGGTTTTCTAGGCTCATACGTAAACCATCACATGTGGCATATTATTATTCTAGCCTAATCTACTTTAATTCTCTCCAGTGTCCTCTATCTGAAATAAAGAATTAAGCAACTTTTGTAAAACCCAAGAAGTATTTTCATTTCTATAATCCACTCTGCATTTTGCTGAATTGCTAGCTTTCATCTTACTTGATGTTCAGTACAATCTTACTGCTTTCAAATCTGCTCTTGGTATTACTGGAGTCTTCTATGTTATATAGTTCACTGGGGGTAAATTTGGAAAAGAGGCTTATAAAATTATGTTTGTTTGCAAAACTACCAACTGTCTTAAATTCTTTCTACTCTATACCAAGTGTTCTATTGATCTCTCCCCTGTTTTAGCAAGTACCCATATTTAGAACAATTGAGACACTAGAATTCCAAAACACAAAGCTTGAGTTGTACTTTAGGATTCACTACAGATTTCTACTTTAGGCTTTTGATGTTATTACGTCACTAAATTTGTTTCTCCCAACTTAAAGGACAGGACTAGGTAGATAACTTGCAGTCTGTTTATTCTTTCATGACATAATTTATCACTGCAGACTAGCAGTCATTTACTTTGTACCCCTCGTTAGATTCCAAACTCCCAGAGGGCAAGGGCTTGTTTTATTTTTCTGCTGTGTTATACCCATATAGAGTGAAGTCTGGCTCATATATAGTAAAGTTTAGATTACCTTCTTTTTATTTTGCTGAAAAAATACAAAACCAAAGACATTTCATTTCTATAAATTTTATTTAATTTAAAAAATATATGAGTTCAAGTGTGACTTTTTCCATGGCTTTGTGCTTTGAATAGCTTATAAAATATGATTGCATTAATATTGCGGAATTATGGTGGACAGGCATAGGACTGAGTTGACAATATTGTCATTGACCCAAGGGAGGCTTAGACATTACTTAAACTATCCCTGGAGACTATACCCTACTTCAGCAAGACATTAAGCCCCAGCCAGGTTTTATTTTCTTTTCCTAAAGATTGCAAACCTCATCTTCCCAGGGTCTGTGGTCTCTGACAGTCTGTATAAAAATAGATATAAATTCTGCTCTAATTTGTAATTATTGGGTCAGTTCCAGATTCCCAATAAAATACAGCAGGTATGATTGAAATTGTGTTTATTCAATTACTAAACATTTATTTCCAAATATGAAATAGTGTACTTCAACATAGAGTATATGAAGCCTTCAATTTGTTTTTCAGGTGATTTTTCATTTTATCATTTTGGCCACTGTTCAATGCTTCACTTCTGGCATTCATATTCTACACTCGCTTATTATCACTAACGTTTATAATGCTTGATTTTATGCCTGTTTTTCAAGAAAATTTATTTCTCCTGCAAGAAGAAACAAGACTAGCAGGTTGCAGAATTGAGTCTGTCGGATCTTGAATTCTTATCCCTCTTTCTGAGAATAGACCCTATTATTAATGTATATTATTACTCCAAGTATGTCAGAAAAGGAGACAAACAGTCACAGGCAGGGATTTTTTCCTTAATTCACTCTGCCCAGCCAGCAAAATGTAACACAAAATTATTCAGGGGAAAAATACAATTTTCTGTCATCTCTGTCATACACTGATAACAAAGCTACAGGCTAATATGTTTTGATATTTTTGTCACCCGTTTATCATGTGACCTTTCATGCTATCATTACTACAGCTGAGGGACTGAGCAGATACACTGAAACAAGGGTGTGGAGAAGGCAGATTGCTTCTCTAACAACCAATGGTCAGTCACAGCAATTTATGCTTTTCTCCAGCATAGCCCTGACTGAGGAAGAGGAATTGTTATTAAAATTTGATATTACTGTCTAGATTCTGCCACCTAGAATTTGCAACTTTTAGCAATGATGGGAATGCTGGAGGGTTAATATATTTCCCTTTGAATTATGATATTAATACCATGCAACAAGCCTGCTCACATATTCAGAGTATATGTGTGTGTGTGTGTATATATATATATATATATATATATATTTAACAAAACTATATCTGAGGCATTTGAACATTGACTATTAGTCATACTCTGATTTGGCAAATTCACGGAGCACATTAAAATATGATTGTTGAAATTGTTCTGCGTATATGTAACAAAAGCTGTGGATATTTTTGGAGTATATATAAACCGAAGCAATTTGTGATGCTAGGAATGGTGGTACAGATATCCCAAAGTTTAATACGCCTTGTATTTTCTTTGGTGATAAATGATACCTAGTTTAAAAAATTTGCATGCAGCCCAACATCCTTTCTGACAATGGCATAGTTTTTATGTTGCCCATGTAGGCTTGACTGTTAAAATTCCAATATAAAACTAATTTATACTTGACATTAATGAGTTAAGAAATGTTATAGATAGTACATCAGGGCAGGGAAACAACTTTACAGTGTTATATCAAGATCAAATTATGCCTGAACACTACCATTATGTGCAAAAATTAAAAAAAATTCTTTCTGAACCTCAGACAAGTGCTAGTGCACAGCTCTTCTGTTTTTAATGCTTATATTAAAGCAACCATTTTGCTTTATTTTAGATCATATAGGGGTATGATTACATGAAAGCAAAGTATTAGCATACTGATGTATGCACATCTATTAAAGGCTATGAAAAATCATAGAATTTTATTATAAAATGATTGTTATTCATCCAAACTATTCTCTTATTAAACCAAAGATTCTGTCTCTTTAAAGAATATTTTCTAAACAGAAATAAATCAGAAAATGACCTTTGTGTATGAAAAAGAAAACAAGGGTGACAGTTTTATGCAGACAAATTATTAAGTAGAACCCAGAGAGACTCTGAACATACAGAGTGAATTCTTAAATCTTACTATGATATGTATCATGTACGTGATGGAGCATTTTTTTAAGATCAAAACCAGCATGTATTTATTAACTAGAGTAAATCATTAGCTGTGTGATTTTTAACAATTCATTTGATC